>NC_135426.1:172500-477500 GCF_051991245.1 Festucalex cinctus | reverse complement strand
CCCACCCGGAGACCACGTTCATTTGTGGAGAATGTGTGTGCATGTATAAAACATAATAATAATAATAATTCATTTAAAAAATATAAAATTAAAAAAGTGTAATAGCGCCAGCACGGACTTTCTGCTGGTCATGACTGTTTTGATTTTGGATTCCCACCGGCTTCCTCGCTGGCTCGCTTTCTGATTGGCTGCATGTCACCGTCAATCATCTATGTGGAGCGAAGTCGGGCCAAAAAATCCAACATGTTGGATATGCCTGATTTCAAGTCCTTCCAAGCATCGATATTGGGAGGCGCTGTGTGTGGTGACAAGACACACGGCAGGATTATCTGTGAAGATTATCGCTTGCGTCTCGGCGCGTCCTTACGATTGTCGGGAGGGGACATTCGGGGCTAAAATCGGGCCAATCCTGCCATGTGAGCCAGGCTTAACTTTCTTCTTCTTGTGTTCAGAATATCAGCGATGCTGCTCTTCAAAGACATTTTTGCGTCGACTTTTGTTTGGGGTCTGCCCATGTGCGGGCCTCTCGTAGGTTGACTGGGCTGGTATGCGGCGGGAATCTTTGGATCAAGGTGATTTCACGCTCCTCCAGGCTTTCCCAGCGCTCTCTCTTTCCTCGGTCGGTCGTCTGTGTGCGTGTGCACACGTTATCATAGCGCACATGTACAAACAGCTCAAAATCTGACACCTCTTTTTTTTTTTTTCCCTCACTTAGGTGTGCGCCCTCTTGGGACACTTGTTGGCGTGCCCCTAAAAATCCCAGAAGAGGAAAAGCAGGCCCTCTTCTTTGAAGTTGAGCCGATCTGGCTAACCTTGACATTCCTTTCCCATGCTAGCCTCGCATAATGGCTCCACAGTGTGTGTGTGTGAGGGTGTGCGTGGGTGGGGGTGTGTGTGTATTTTTTTCTCAATGAAACTGCATATCTCATTCACATCTTTGGCTGCGAGTGGGAGGAGGGGACGCAAGCAAGCAAGGTGGGGGGGAAGTTGTGAAAGAAGTTGAGCTGCCATTCAAGTCTTTTCCCACATGATCGGAAGCAGCTCGAGAATGTTTTTTATTGATAAGAAACTCACACATGGCCGGCGTAGCAATGAAATGCAAAACGAGCACATGACTTCCTATTTGAGTGTCATTCAACCCTTTTTTTTGTTTGTTTTCGGGGATGACATATTTCACTGCACATTTTTCACATCCGTCCGTTGACATGGTTGAACTTCAAAGCTGCATTATGGGATGGGATCTACGCCTGTGATAGGGACATGTCGCATGGATTGCAACCTATATGGCTTGACAATAAGCTCATCATCATCAAAAAAAAAGAAGTTGCATTTGCTCTGCATAAGACACAGCGTATTTCGCATATGAGCTAACCATGCTGCTCCTACATTCCTCGTGTTCACCGGTGAATTATTGACTCTGAAACATGCAGCTTTCCCACTTTTTTTTTTTTTTTTAAACACCTCCTACAAGTGAATGAATGTTGACTGTTTGTTGCCAGTGAATGACAAAGGAATTTATTGCTACCACCATAACTAGGGATGTCACGATACCAGAAATGTACGATACCACTGAAATTCCACGATTCTCGATGCCATTTCGATACCACGGTAAAAATAGAAAATAAGCAATAAATTCCATGTACTTCAACATTCACTCCTTTATTTGAAGTGAACAACAAACAATGATACTGTGTGCTTAAACAGAACAATTGGTATGTAGCTTTAAAGCATTAAATTAAAATACTGTGCATTAATGTATTAAACAATAGAGTGTACAATAAAATAAAAATACTGTGCATGTACTAGCTAAGTACAGTAATAGCACAAATAATGTATAAAGCTTACAACAATCTACTCTGCCATAGTATTCAGAAGCCATTTGAAATTAGAGAGAGTCCTTATGACATAAGGGGCACAAGTGTCTACAAAAAAAATCAAAATAAGAACAAATATTAAGCAAATGTGTGTTTCTGTAAGAGGTGTTCATTTGTGGAATCATTTTGGTAATGACTTGAAAAGATGCAAGTCAATTGTTGAGTTTAAAAAAATGTTTCAAAGCAAAGTTCAAGAGCATTATTTAAATCAGACATGAGCTAGTACAATTGCAGAAATGTTATGTAATTTTTTTTGATGTACCATTATGAGTGTAATGAAAATTGTATATGTAAGTATGAGGATGTATTATTATTGTGTATGCCTAAGAAATTCATGTATATATGCTACTGACAATTGTACGTATGTTAAAGTGAAATTGCCTACATGAGCAGGATTACACATTCTTTTATTGTAATATATTAATTTACTGTATTTAAGAATGAAATAAGTTAAAAGATACAAAGAATAAAGGCCTCAAGGCCTCAGTATGCTTCTGCGAGAGGCTCGCGCGGAGCCGTTAGGGCGTAGCTCCGCTTGTGCGTTTGCCTTCCGACTTGTGCACAATACACATCTGTGTCTGCTGGAGTTTCACACCAAGTCCCGCTGTCGCTATGGCTGGGACGCCACAGAGTGGCGATTCCTCTGCATTTTATGACTGATTCAGGAAGTTCAATTTAATTCAGAAACACGAAACAAAGCCGGGGGGAGAGTAAGTTCATCACCGTGGCAATTAATTATTGCCAATTTGCACCGGTGTCGGCCGTAAACTCGCCAAAACACAACAACCATGCGCTTAGCGAACACAATTTTTTTTTTCTTCTTTTAAAGTTATTGTTGTTTTCCGCCTCTCGTCCCAGGCACATATCCACATGCACAGCCGTGGTCTCCGAGCAGGAAGTCAATTGACCTTTCGCATAAGCTCCGCCCCCCTTAGTTACTGTTGCTAGTCCGTCAAGCTTGGTGACTCCGACAGTACAAGCCGTGACGGGAAGACTTACACCGGCGTGTATTAGTGGTTTCTTTTGGAGCAATACCAGTGCAATATCCTCCAGATCGAGGCAAAAAGGTTTACAATATGCAGTGGAGGGTTATAGTCATAATATTAAATTAGCCAGCGAAGGGGAAACATACAGGACGCACGCTAAATCTGAGAAAACCCCATGACCTATACTGCAGATGCAACCAGCACAGCATTATTGACCAGTCGTGCTCTTGTACTGCCGGGTAAGTTTTCTTACTTATATTAGTCTAGTATTGTTAAAATATGAGGATTACTGTTAGGTCAGCAAGTTAGCTAAACCTCGGTGTTTATAGCTAGCTAAACATTAGTGGGGGTTTTTTGGTCTTTGAAAGCATCAGATCAGTCATTGTTATTCTTTGTCCATCATAAAAAAAATATTTATGTCACCCTAGCCATGGATGTAGTTAAGGTTATATGGCTGTAACTAGCTAGTTAATGCTACATTATTGTAATAGTTTTTCCAAAACATATACCTAATGCTATGTTTTCAATCAGTTCACCAGGCTCACATTGTGGGCTGCACACCCTGGACCTGCACTGTGCAAGAAGTGATGACATTTACCCCACAAGCATGCCTCAGCAGTGGCACAAAGCCAGGGGTAAAAAAAAATAAATACTGGTCAACCTGTGAGTAGTGTGGTGGTAGACAGGGCTAAAGGCAAGAGCTATATGCACAACAAGTACGTTTTCTTTTTTGAATCCTTCCATTTTACAGAAACACCATCAATCACTCCATGAAACTGCACCTTAGATAGAAATTTGAGGCAAGAAATATGCAGTGGGGTGCGGTCTAAGCCACCAGGTGAGATTACAGTAGATTGGATCAGCCAGTCCGAATCAAGTTGCTGTGAAAAAAATATTGTATATTTTCCTCACGGGTTTATTGAGGTTTCATTAAAATTTGATATTTACACATTCTGAATGGTCTTTACAATCTATAAAAGGAGAAAATACACAAACACATAAAAATATTAAACAAGGATAAAGCCACATATGCATTTTTACAGCATCTTCCATGTTTCGGATTTGCAAAATGCTTTACAGTAAAAATATCAACTTAAAATGTTAGTACTGTAATGTAGTTGTCATGTGATGTGATTACTGTCTCTAGCTGTAGGTCACTACATAACAGATGTGATGTTTGATTACCAATCTTGTATTAGGAATTTGACACTATATTGAACTTTATTTTAGAAATTTCATTAAAACAAACAGCTGATTTAGTTTTCTTTTTAAGTGTGCTAATTTGTGTTTTCAGACTTTCTATTTCAGTTTCTTTTAAGGACAATTTAATTTCATATTGTCATTTTCTTCTTCCAATTTATTCTCCTCTTCAGTGCTCTGTCCCTCCTCAGGGTCGTTTTCCAGCTGGCTTCTAGGACGTAGGGGGCAGTGGCGGAGCCAGACTTTTATAAATAGGGGGGCCGGGGGAGGGGGGGGGGGGGGGTTAGGGGTCAAGGATACTTCATCCAAAGATGATGCCAAATTTGTTTTCATGAAAATTAATTTCAATCGGAGTCTCTATCGATGTTCAAATATATTTAAGTACATATTAAGCACAGGGGAGATTTTTGCACATAATGTGCCGTTTATTAAGAATGTATAAAATGTAAAAAAAAATAATTCAGCACTGTTTAACTTGAATGAACTTGCACGCACACGCAGATACTGTATTCATGCAATTACAGTACTTTTATCAACATAACATTATAATATGAACATAATGCAAATTTGTATTACAGTATGACTAAAGATCCTGTCTAAGTGCCAAACTCTCCTTGTCGTTTCATTTTCCACACACCCTATGAAAAATAAATTTATTACTCCAACTACTACTTCATTTACAACCACATAATTTATTAATGTGATTAATTAATAATTATATTAATAAATCCTCCACTTCTACCTGTAAATGCAAACGTCAGTTAGTGTCTGTTTGAACTTTCAACCATTGGAGGGTGCTATTGTATTGCATAACAACAACAACATACTTATTTTTAGCTTGCACAAAACTACGTTGCTTATTGATGTCCGTCCAAAACAATCTATCTGAACTAGAGGTGTCAGTTGATTAAAATTTGTAATCATAATTAATCGCATTACTTCAATAATTAACTATTAATCACACATTTTATATCTCAATTTATACCTACATTTACAATAAAATGTACAATTTCAATATGGTTTTATTTTTTTTTAGTCATTGATAGAGTAATTTCATAACAATTCAATTTAAAAAAATAAAAAATTCATTGATAGAGTAATTTCATAACAATTCAAGAAAAAAAAGTTAAAAATAAAAATATGTGCTGTACTGTAAAACCAAACCAAAGCGTGACTGATTTGTTTTGGTCATTTTTCTATCACTACAACATGGTATAATTGCATTTGTAAGACAATAGTGAAAGCTCAATGCATTTCTATTTTCATATTAGGAGCTGCCTAATTTTTAACATGAAGTAACTTGTGAAATTATGCACATTTTTAAAACTGTAAAATACAACAGTCCCCACAAATGTATGCATTCGCGCTTGGCTTTTATTTTGTTAAGTGAAATAGGATGTGCATTGTAAAATGACGAATTTTTACTGCATAGGAACCAGAAACGACCGATGTGTTCTTTTCATATTAATAGCTCTGTAATTTTAAACAATAAGTAACTTGCGAGTTTCTGCACATTTTAAAATTGTAAAATACAACTTGACGCCAATCCCCACACATTAAGCAGTATCATTTAATTTATTACTGCTAAATTGTGTTATAGTGACTCCTTTTTATGACGTCGGACGCTTTTATTTTGTTAAGTTCTCGGATGCGAGACGCAGCTGAGGCCGCTCTACTGTTACAGCGAACACAGCGGTAGTTTCACTTTCACCTTGATGAGATATTTTGTGGAGATGCTGAATAAAATACGCCTCACATTTAAAGATAAATAGGATTGGGCTCACTCCAACTGTCAAGACGGCGTCCATTCGGCTCTTTACTCTCACAGGGGTTTCTGAGTGCCCATGGACGCCTCTTGGTGCTCGGTGCGAACGCAACGGCTAAACGAGTGCGTTCTTTCAAAGCAAGGCACGGGTGGTAGTGGTGAGACACAGTCCAAATGGTTCCTCCACCTATATTCTGCCCCTTAAACACTGTATTTTAGCTCCAGTGCATTTCTATGGGGTAGTTTTGACGTGGACGTTTCTACTGCGTGGTGACTAGAATTCCCTGAGTAGAGGCTTTCCAAATAAGAAGCGGTCGTTAATCGAGCGTTAAAAAAAACAGTGCCGTTAAAGGCACTTTAAGTAAACGAGATAATAACGTGACAATTTTGACACCCATAATCTGAACATAAAAGTTATTTTAAACAGTCACTCACGTCTCACAGCAAACAAACATGATATAGCCAAACGCCAACATGCATTCTTGATGTGCCGGTGTTCTGTCGGATCAGCATACCGGTACTCAGGAGACTGCTCCTTAAAACAGATGATTCTCCTTCTCCAGACTCCTAGTGAGGTGGATTATAATGCTTTGTCGTAAGTAGCGCCAGCCACTGTTCAGGAGGGGCATAACAATTAGTAGGCGTCTGCTTGAAAAAAATGCTGGCAGGCTGCATCGGCCAGGCGTGCGACGTCACTGCGCCCTTGCCGTGATATGTCAATCATTTGGCGTCTACTGGGTCCAATCACATTTCAGCAGGGGCACGTGCCACCCCGGCCCCCCCTCTGGCTCCGCCATTGGTAGGGGGTGTTCATGATTTTCTGTTTCAGCATCAGCAGCTGTGGAACTGGAAACTCCTGGCTCCTGCACATGGACTCTGCATCTGTACACATTTTTTGCAAATGAAATGGCAAATTTTATTAATTAATTGTCACTTTATCTGGTACTCGAGTGTCTCACAAGCTGTTCATATTAATTATTTTAATATTTTACTTGCATTTCAACTCAAATATTGACGTAACGTTAGAACGTTAAGTCTACTGTTTTTGTGTGTGTGTGGCTTTCAACAGCCTTCGAGCTGCTCCCTTGTCTGGTTCAACACTTGTACAGCAAGCACAAGGTTGGGATACTCCGGAGACGGGTGTCTGTTCACAAAATGCTGCATGAAAAATGAAAACAAGATAAGCTCGGGGCACCTATTAGGACGCTAAGTTTGCCAAAATTGACGAAGCTTTGTGTTAACGTTAACTCGCAACATTTAGACAAATGCAAAAGCTAACAGAAGACATTAAACTAACATTAACCACTGACTGAACAAGCTTAACTTAGATGGCAATGACATTCTAGTAATATATATTATTCATTAATAATAGTAACGACAATAACTTTGGTATCGTTTTGTGACAGTTATTGCCCCGAAAGCAAACTACACTACTGCTAGCTAGTTAGCCCGATAGTTAGCATAGTCTTACCTTAGCACAGTCCGATTTACATACTCCGTAGGCACACCGCTTCATCATTTTGGAGGTCCGGAGCTTGTTAATGGTTGTCACTCTTCTTCCGTAAAGTTTTATGGTGGTTAGCAGTCTCGTAAGCCATCAAATAAAATCGATCAGACTATGGACGTCATCGAGAGCTGAGTAAAGCTTGACGGACTATGCTTACAAAGCAACGGTTGCTAAATGTGTGATTGGTCAATGCTCGTTTGGGGGGCGGAGTTTGTGAAAGGTCAATTTGCGCCGCCAGTTGCCTTCACGGAAACTACCTGGGCGGGGGGCGGGGAGAGAGAGACAAAAAAAAAGAAAAAATGCCATCGAACGGACCAATCAGAAGCGAGCTACGCCCCGCCATCTACGGCGTTCAAGGATTGGCGACGTGTGCACCGCAGCCAGCCACGAGCGACGCGGCACTTAAAATTCATGATGATCTACGGCGATCATCAACGCGAGAGCAAACGTGGAGGCATAAATTAGGCTTTAAAATTCATGAACGCGGTAGATCACATCAATGCGAGAGCAAACGTGGAGGCATAAATTAGGCTTAAACGCCTCAGTATGCTTCTGCGAGAGGCTCGCATGGAGGCGTTACGGCGTAGCTCCACTCGTGCGTTTGCCTTCCGACTTGTGCGCAATACACATCTGTGTCTGCTGGAGTTTCACACCAAGTCCCGCTGTCGCTATGGCTGGGACACCACAGAGTGGCGATTCCTCTGCATTTTATGACGGATTCAGGAAGTTCAATTTAATTCAGAAACACGAAACAAAGCCGGGGGGAGAGTAAGTTCATCACCGTGGCAATTAATTATTGCCAATTTGCACCGGTGTCGGCCGTAAACTCGGCAAAACCCAACAGCCATGCGCTTAGCGAACACAGTTTTTTTTTTTTTTTTTAAGTTATTGTTGTTTTCCGCCTCTCGTCCCAGGCACATATCCACATGCACAGCTGTGGTCTCCGAGCAGGAAGTCGATTTGCGCCGCCAGTTGCCTTCACGGAAACTATCTGGGCGGGGAGAGAGAGAGAAAAAAAAGAAAAATTGCCATCAAACGGACCAATCAGAAGCGAGCTACACCCAGCCATCTACGCCATCTAAGGATTGGCGACGTGTGCACCGCAGCCGGCCACGAGCGACGCGGCACTTAAAATTCATGGCTCGCGTCGATCATGTGACTTACAGCGATCATCAACGTGAGAGCAAACGTAGAGGCATAAATTAGGCTTTAGGAGTAGGACTAGATAAGTTTTTAACTTCTTCCTACTCCCTTTGGACATGTAAACCATCACAAATAATTGCTATGAATTTCTTCTTTAAATTTTTATTTGCTACTTGTTTATGTTTATATGTTATGTTTATATGTTCAATAAACAAACAAACAAACCAAACAAACGAACATTTAGTACTAAACACTAAAATAATGTAAAATGAAAAATGCATCACAGTGAATGTAGCGTTAAAAAATAAAAATCTCATACTGTGCTGCTTATTTACCAACCAGTTGCAGCACTGGTTGTAGCGCCCCCCCACACACACACACACACATCCTTGTACATATATCTTTGTGAGGACATCCATTGACATAATGCATTTCCTAGAGCCTTACCCTAACCGCAACCATCAAAAATGATTGCCTAAACCTAACCCTTACCCTAACCCCAACCATAACCCAATTCAAACCTAAACTCTAAAACCAAGTCTTGACCTTCAAAAAGAGGTCTTGCAAAGTGAGGACTGGCCAAAATGTCCTCACTTCACAAAAATGTCCTCATTCTGTTGGATAAAGACGTATTTTGGTCCTCACTATGTATTATGTACAGGAACCCCCCCCCCCCCCCCACACACACACACACACGCTCGCTCGTTCACACCACGCGCGCACACGCAAATGAACAAAATAACGAATATATTATTTCAGGATTGTTTAATGTTACTTTGGGTGATTCAGTAAATTAGCTGCCCGGCAAAATTTCCTAACTTTATTATGTGGGACAGACGACGCTGAACATAACTCTAACGTTACTTCGCCAAGCAAGTGGGGTCATCATACTAACGTTATTAGTTTAGATATGGACAACAATAAGACGGGAAATTCAAATGCACTTGCCTTGAATTCTTTGTACAAGTCTGGATGTCCATGTTTCGCTAAGTTGGATGCGTCTCCCTTTCGTCTGGAAACTGTTTCGGCATCTCAAACCTTGCGCATCAACCTCAAATCCAAAGTCATACGCGACTTTTGGTGTTTTTTCTTCTCAACTAATGGAGGGGCCGCTGCAGTTGAAGACGACGCAGATGTGCGGGCTACTTCCATGTTGCATGCATGTTGCTCTACTTCCTTGTTATTATTATTGTTTTATTAATAATAATCAAACTTTACAGCACAAGTATACAAAAGAACGTTGTATACAATCTTAAACAATCACTTGCCAGGGGGTATATACAAAAATCACATACATCCAAAAACTTTATAGGTAGTACAAATACTAATTGTTTTCAAAGCCTTTTTGTTCAGTGAGCTCCTAATCAATTTTATATAAGAAAAAATGTCATTATGGAAGTGTTCAAAGTTAGGTTTTTGGTTGCTATATTTGCATTTGTGGAGATAGAATTTAGCTAAGATAATTAACAAGTTTATTATAAAATATGCATCCTTTGTTTGTTTCCTAAAATAAAATAAAGCATTCTCCCATTTTAGACTAAAATCCTTATGTAACTGTGAAGTAATAAATCGAGAAAAGTCCTTCCAAAAGGTTGTAGAATAGACGCAGATCCAGAAGAGGTGCTGGACAGTCTCAGGATGACTTCCACAGAAAGAACAGTTCTCATCAATGTCCCTTTTGAATTTTTTCATGTACTGATTAGCAGGATAACATTTGTGAAGGATTTTATATGAAACTTCTTTTACCTTATTTGCTACTAAATATTTGTTCGGGGTTGTCCATACTTTTTTCCAGGCAACATCATTTACAAAAGAGTTCCAAAAAGATATAACAAAAGGACTGGATACAGAGTATCTTTGGAATAATGCTCGGATATTTCTATTACCATTCGTATAATGTGCCAAGCAGATTTCCCCGACGTGTGTTTCCATAGGATTGGGAGGAGAAACAGATAGTATATTTGGTTGAAAGTTCTTAAATAACATTATTACACCAGTTGGAATAGCATCAAAAAGTAGAGCATACTCTTTAGGTGTAACTGGAAACTCATAAGTACCTAAAAATTCAGCATAGGACATAAGTTGACCATTGTTATTAAACAGCTGTCTCACAAAAACAATCTGTTTCTCGACCCACTTAGAGAAAAACAAAGATTTATTTTTATACAATATATTTCTATTATTCCAAATCAGATATTTATGGGGTGAGAAGTTATGCTTGTATATAAGAGACCATGCTAACAGAACTTGTTTGTGAAACATGGAAAGCTTCACCGGAAGTTTATCTATATTGTAGTCACAGCTTAATATTAAACTTAATCCACCAAACCTAGAAAATATATAATGAGGAATAAAATTCCAGATGGAGACAGGATTTTTCAAAAAATGTTTTGCCCAATTAATTTTGAACGCATTGTTGAAAGTGGTAAAATCCAAAACATTAAGACCACCGTGTTCATAGTCATTCATCAACACACTTTTTCTAATATAAAGGGTTTTATTTTTCCATAGAAAGTTAAATAGCATTCGGTCAATATCCTCACAAGTTTTCCAATCCACATACAGAGAAATAGCTGCAAACTTAAATCCCTTTGTAACCACCGATTTAATCTGGATTGTGTCTCTTTAATAATTTTGGGAAAATTTGTGGTTATTCTTTCTTTAGGGTCTTTACATATATTCACACCTAAATAGGTTACTTTGTCATAAATAGATATATTACAAATCCTCTGATCGTTACAATTTTTGACAGACAATAATTGGCATTTGTTTAAATTTAAAATTAATCCAGAAGCTTTAGAAAAACAGTCTATGAATTGTAAGGCAATTGGCACCTGATCTGTGTTTTTGAGAAAAACTGTGGTGTCATCTGCCAATTGGCAGACGATTATCTCTCTATCTGCTATAGTAATTCCTTTCACCTTGTTATCAGTGATGTAAGAAGCAAAAATTTTAGTACACAGTATAAACAGATAGGGACTTATGGGGCAACCTTGGCGAACACCTCGATTCAAATGGAACCGAGGTGTCGTACCGGTTTTCATTCTAATTGAACTATTGGCATTAGCATATAAAACCTTCACAGCGTAACAAAAGATATCACCAAAACCAAACTTTTTGAGTGAGAGAAATATAAACTCGTGCTCAATCGAGTCAAAGGCTTTGTATAAGTCTAGGAAGAGAATAAACGAATCATCAACTATAAGGTCTGAATAGTCTAAAATGTCTAAGATAAGTCTAATATTATTAGAGATATGTCTATCCGTCATGAATCCTGACTGCGTCTCATCTATAATTTTACTCAAAATGTCTTTAAATTTCCTGGCCAGCAATAAAGCTATTATTTTATAATCATTATTCAAAAGGCTTATCGGTCTTCAGTTGTCAATATAAAGCAAGTTCTTTTTGGGCTTAAGAATTAAGGTAATAAGACCTTGAGTGAGACTTGGGGGAAGACTTCCCCTTTCCAAACTTTCATTATAAACCTGTAACAGAAACGGAGCTAATTGAGAAGCAAATAGTTTATAGAATTCTGCTACCAAGCCATCTGTTCCTGGAGACTTATTATTTTTAAGGAGATCAATAGATTTCAGTACCTCTTCTTCTGTAAATTGACTGTCACAATAAAGCCTATTTGATTCCTCTATTCTTTTTATATCGTTTATAGAATTAATAAATTGAGTAGCAATATTTTTATTATAATTGGATTCATATAGTTTTGAGAAGAAATTACTGCAGAATTGAGGGATAGTTCTGGCATCATCGGTAACGCTACCATTTATGTTCAGTTGTTGAATCGTATTAGTTTTAGCCCTGTGTTTCTCCAAGCGGAAAAAATAAGCTGAATTTTGCTCTCCTTCCTCTATCCATCTTTTTCGGGAGCGAATAAACGCACCTTCAGCTTTTTGACGATATAGCTCATCCAGTTTAAGTTGATAGGTCCTAATTTGCAATTTATCCTCCTCCGAGACTTCATTAGGTTATCTGCCTTATTAGTTTTTCTTCTTCTGCTGCCTTTAATTTAGCCACTTTAGCTCCATACTGTCTCAAAAATGTACCCGCCTCAAATTTAAAAAGTTCCCAATTTGTAATATAAGACTTTTCTTTATCTGCCTTTTCTTTAAGTTCTTTATTAAACGCAAAATTTCACATTTCACAGGATTATGGTTCAAGAGCGATGTATTTAATTTCCAATATGATGATCTCGTGGGATTATTTGTAGTAGAAAGTTGCAAATTAATATATATTGCTCTGTGGTCGGTGAGTGGCGTTGTGAGGATATTGACCGTTACATTGTCCTTAGATAGGCTGTCTGAAATTAACCAGTAATCAATACGTGATTTCTTAGTGCCAGAATGATTACTCCAGGTAAATGCGACTTCATCCAGGAATTTCTGTCTCCAAATATCAGTATAGTTTAAATTTATCTATAAAAGCCTCTATTTTAGAATTTGTTCTATGATACTGTGTAGGGGGCCATCTGTCTATAGTATCATTTAATGTAACATTAAAGTCTAAACCAATTAAGATAATTAAGTTGGGATATTTAGAGAGCCAAAAAGAAATCCTCGTATCTAACGAATCAATTAGTTTGTCATTTTCAGGTTTGGAATTATAACCATACACATTCACAACTAAAAGGATGGTGTAATGACATTCAACTACAATACAAATATAGTGGCCTAAAGAATCGCATTCGGAATGTAGAACAGTTCCACCAAAAGTACCTTTATGAGTTGAGCCTCCAGCAGACCTCTCAGAACCATGCGAATACCACGTATCATTCCCCCATTGACATTTCCAGAAGTTCACATCAGCAGCTACAGAATGGCTATCTTGAAAAAAACAAAAATCACTTTTAAATGTTTTTGCAAACAAAAATAAGGCTTTGCGTTTACAAGCCTGTCTTAACCCCCTGGCATTAAGCGAAATAACAGATAACGACAATGCAAAAAAACAAGCAAAAAATTAAACAACAAGCAATAGCAAAAAAAGAACGTGTTGAATGCTTATTCAATAAATCCTCAATAAGGGACCAAGCATTGCAGTTTCAAAAAAAGAAATAATAATTACGGTAAAATAATATAAATATACTTCAGATACTTACACCTATCAAATGCGGATTGAGAAAGGAAAAGAAAAAAAATAGCCTTACTATATTGCACAAAATATTCTTTTCTTTTCTTTTTCTCCCCCTCTCCTTCCCTCTTCTTCCCTTCTTTTCCCCCTTCTCTTCTCTTTCCCTTCTTTCTTCTCCGCCCCCTTACTCTCTAAATATACATCTTTCCAAAACCACAAACATAGAAATTCCCTGCAAACAAATAATCAACTCCAAACAGCTCCTTTTTAGATCTTGTTTTCCCTTTTTATCCTTGTTATGGAAAGACTTCTATCCCGTCGACGAATGCTCTGCATCCTACGTAATAGGCCTTTTTATTTTCATTGCGCGCTTTCTCAATGATCAGCCACAATTTGCTCTGGCGTTCTCTTTCAATCTCTCTGACAAATCCTCGGCAAACTTCAGATCAGGGTTCTCCTTCAAGAACCTGGATGTCTTCGCTGCTTTCCACAGGACGTCTCTGGTCATTCAGGAGATGAATTGGATGATGATAGCTCTGGGTCTGGTGCTTCTAGGTCTCTTGGGTCCAACGCGGTGCACTATGTCAATGGTGTCGAAAAGACGATTTTTGCACTCAGGAAGCACAGCTTGGCAGATTTCAATACTGATCTTCCTTACATCCTCTTTTTCAATTTCTTTGACTCCAAAGAGCTTGAGATTCCACCTTCTGGAATACCGCTCAAGGTCTGTGATCCTTTGCTGGTTTACATCCATGCGTTCCTCCTGTTTGGATACCTTTTGCTCCAGTGAGACAACTTTTCCTTTCATCTCTTTAACCTCCTCGCAAACAAAATCCACAGTTTTTCTGATACCAGCAATTTGCATCATAAGGTCATCCATTCTTTGATTTATTAATTTTGAGAAAGCCTCAACCACATCCACGTTCTCTGCCTTGGAATGCATTACTTTCTTGGGTGCCGGAGAAAGGCTCGGTGAGACAGGTAGAGTTGGAAACTCGTCCGTCATTTCTTCCGTCCTCGGGAATGCTAGTGGAACAGCCGTATACTCATGGCAGTTGTCAATCAACGGGTTCACACATGCACTCGCCTGGTTAGCATGAGCCGTTAGCTGTAACTTAGTTCTGGAAGAGCTCGACCTTTTGCCATCACGATTCGACATTTGGCCGTTTGACTCACCAAAGATCGCTCTTCTTCAACTCAAGGACTCGAAAAAACTTTGAAAGGTCTGAGTTGATACGATGTTTTTACCGTTTTTCTAATACAAGCTTGCTCTGCTCGGCAGTAAGCGTCTACTTACTCGGCCATCTTGGAACGCCCCCCCTACTTCCTTGTTATTGTCGCAGCGGGAGGGTAGTCACGTGACGTCATTAGACGTTAAATGGGTTGCCAGATAAGCGCTCATATCCACCCAGTTTACATGATGTAAGCTTGTGTGAGTGAGTGTGTGTGGGATTAATAATTAAAAAAAATAAATAAATCCCCAAAACAACACAAAAGACGCGGCCAGATATGCCGCCTCGATACCAACGATACTTCGGGTATTGTAGAAAAGGCAGTACCGTCACATTTTCAGAATCTTGGCATTGACTTGGCACCGAAGTATCGGTTCTTGTGACAACCCTAACCATAACACGTCAGCAACTAGCTAGCCTCTATAAGCGCCGTTAGCTTCTTTCTCTGAATGGTCTCATTCCTTTTGATATTTTTGTTGTATTTGAGTCCTCTTATCCTTTTTTTTTGGAATTCCACAAAGTGCAGTGCGTAGTAATGATTGCCACAGTAACATGCAAGAACTCATAGCTTGCTTGAACTAGCCAGTCAGCTTCCTTTTATCTTGTAATAGCCTCAGTCTTTTAAATCACTTTTTTTTGTACTTTAATTTAGACATTTTTCACCATTTTTAACCTCCAATAATTGCAGTAGATTGTAGATGTGTGGCTAATGAACAACAAAGGAATTTATTGCCACCATAAACATGCAACAAGATACACTGTCACTTCGCTGAGTTAGCTTCCTTTCCTCTTTACATCTTACATTTGATGTAGACGTTTCATTTTTTCATCAGTACACTACAATGTAGACTATTTGTGTTTGTGTATGCATGATATCATGCAAACGCTAGCCTCCTTTATGCTTTAAATGATGTATCTATTCAATTGTAGAAACACAATTTTGTTTTTATTTTTTACATTTAGGACGTTTTAACCTCAAATTTGGAGAATGGAGAATAGTGTTTATGCTTTTATTTCCACCTTAACATTAAAGGAGCTACCTATAAGCTCAGTTAGCCTAATTTCCTCTTAAAAATAACGTCTGGGGTTTATAATTTGTATTTTAGACCTCTTTGACCTCCTGACTTTAGCTCCCATAAATGCAATAAAGGCAGTAGAATTATTGTGTGTGCGCGTTTATTTCCACATAAAAATCTTAGGAGCTAGCTAGTCAGGTTAGTTAGTCTCTTTAAAAAGACGTTTTGTCTGGTTTATTTATATTACTTATTAATAAAATATATATTTTACTAATATTTACCGCAATTTACCTCCAATAAATGTTTAAGAATGTAAATTGGGTTTTGTACATTTATTGCCACCATAAAATGTGAGAGAGAAAGAGAAAGAGCTAGCCAGCCTGCTAGCTAGCGAATTTGCTCACTTTGTGTCCTTCCTCGTTGAATGACCTGTGTAAAAGTTTTTTTTTTCTTTCTACTTTCTAAAGTGGAAAGTTTGCGATTTTTTTTTTCTCGGAATATTGTCTCCACCCCCTAAAAAAATATACGTGGCCCTAATACGCCGTCGTACGGTGAGAACGTAAAATGTGGGTAATTATGACTTTTTATTTTGAGTGTTCTTACTTTATAAGTTGCTCGCCTCTATTTTGAAGGCTTTGACCGGAAGTTCCGCTTCTCCCTTCGCGCTAACTTGACAGTAGAAGAAGGAGAGGGAGAAGGAGAAGGAGACGACGGGGCGAACCAGGGAGCAAGACTGAAACCGAAAAGTTTGCAGTCTCGGCCTCCTGCTTCGACCAGGGCGCGTCTCCTCCTCCTCCTGCACGTTGTCTACAACATTGGGACACTTTTATCGTGTTCATATTTTCGTCACCAAACGCGAAGAAGAGCGGGGGCCCCGAGTCATGGAGCTTTACTGCATGGAGTCGGACTCGGACTCGGACTCGGACTCGGACTCAGACTCGGCGGCGGCAGTAGTGTTAGCCCCGATGGACCCGAACATCCTTCACGATGACCGGGTCTTGCAAAACCTGCTGACCATCGAGGACAGCTTCTTGCCGCAGTGCTCCTATTTCCAGCGGGTCCAGAAGGAAATTGAGCCGTACATGAGGCGAGTCGTGGCGGGTTGGATGCTCGAGGTTGGTAGCGTTTGTTTGTTTGTTTGTTTGTTTTTTGTTTTTTCTTCCCTCCATACTAGCACTGGCTAATTAGCACTTTTATTATTGCCAAGCGTTGACACGGCCGAAATGGATGTTGTTTTGTCCGACTTGTGTGACAATTAAGTGGGGATGGATGAGTCACCAAAAGGCGTGGGAGAGTCGGAAATTCCAGCACGAAGACAATTCAGCTTCATAAAGACGTAGTTAGCCTAGCTTGATATTTACTTGTGCTAGTGGTGTTAAAATGGTCTAACTGCGTGAAAGAGTTAGGCCGAACGACACACGGCTACGTCATCTTAATTTACAGCCGAAAAAAAAAAAGACTTTTGCTCACCATAGAAATTCTTAATTTTTCAAAACTGCGCAGGCAGACAGCATGGCGAAGTGAAATTTTTCGTCGTGTGTGCGAAGTATTCGTGACAGTTTGCAACACTTTTTGTTTAATGTGCATAAAAGCCCAAAACTGGGCCTAGTTTGCCCGATTTCTTCTTATTACATTTCTGCAACTTAAAAAGCGAATGAGTGCTTTTAACAATTGACTCCACTCCAGCCTACATGCACAAAGTCATATTCTTTCTTTGCTCAAATGCAAACCCCCCCCTCCAGGTGTGCGAGGCCGAGAACAGCGAAGAGGACATCTTCCCACTGGCCATCAATTATTTGGATCGATTCCTTGCTGTGATGCCCACCAGGAAGAATTATCTGCAGCTGTTGGGTGCCGTCTGCCTCTTCCTGGCTTCCAAATTAAAGGAGAGCAGGCCCATCTCTGCCGAGCGGCTGTGCATGTACACGGACAACTCCATCACCACGCCGGAACTGCTGGTAAGAAACGCTCTCGACTCACGAGACTCAAGTGCTAAGGGGCGAGTTGGTTTCACAGGAAGCTTCCGATTCTCCCGTGCCTGTAGAGGAGTGCAATGCCATCTAGTGTTCGACACTCGAGCTCCCTTGGAAAAAGGACTCATTTTCAGGTTGCACCACACGAAAGAAACAAAGCACAAGATTTCGGTCATGAGCGAGTTGTTGTGAATGTACGCGTTGATTGGCAAAGTCATTGGGCTGCCATGTTGGCCCATTTAGGTCACGTTCACTGTCATAGTGTTACGATGTGCAGTATTCCTGGATATCCTCACAGGAAGGCCAGAGGAAAGCGGCAGTGGCTCTTCAGCTGGAAGAGCGGCGAGGGGAGGGGACATCTGTCCGGGAAGTGAGCGCATGGACCTCCAAGCTCAAAGCAGCTTCCCTCCACG
This sequence comes from Festucalex cinctus, assembly GCF_051991245.1. Lineage (NCBI taxonomy): Eukaryota > Metazoa > Chordata > Actinopteri > Syngnathiformes > Syngnathidae > Festucalex > Festucalex cinctus. The sequence continues at coordinate 459,312 of NC_135426.1, read as the reverse complement.
GGGGTGTTAAATGGTTAAATGCTAGCATGTGTGCGGCCACTGTCAATCATCTGCTTGTACCAGCCGGTCCAATTGTTATGGGTCTGAAGAGATCTTCGTAGCACAACTATTGGAAGTACCATTGATCTGAATATATGATAGCCGATAGGCCAAGACTCTTGAAGTCACAAGGCTGCCATATTGCTCCTCCCAAGCAACCTTTCTTTCTTGGCATACAATCCGATACATTTGTAGTACAGAAATTGGAGAGCATTTGAGACAGTACTTCGTAGATTTATCATGTTTTAAATTTGTTCAATATAAACAAAAGGACTTCAGACATTTTGCAACTTGCCTTAAAGGGATAGTTGGGATTTTTTTACATTAATCTCTATTTCATCCTCACCTTCAGTGTGTGCGATCATCACTGACTTACCCCTGACAGCGTTCTGTGACACGACTTCTGGTCCGGTGTTGGACGAGAGAAAAATAGTCCAGCAAGTTGGCTGGGGTCACCGAAATAAAGCGTTTTTCTTCTAAAAACAATTTGTGATACATTTGCATCACTCAACTCCTTTCTGAAAAAAAGTCAGGCGACATTACCGCCGGGCACTATTTTTCTGTTCGTTCGTATCACTGCGCGTCGCCCCGCATACAGCTGATAGACGCGCACTAATCTACAAGTTGTTTGTCTTTTCGAAGGCGGAAGCCGCGCGGATCAGCTGCCTGCAGCGCGTTAATCAGCTGCCTACAGGGCACCGCGCAGTGATTCGAACGAACAGAAAAATAGTGCCCGGCTGTAATGGCGTCTGGCTTTTTTCAGAAAGGAGTTTAATGACCCAAGCCAACCTGCTGGACTACTGTCCTCTCGACCAACACCGGACCAGAACTCGTGTCACAGAACGCTGTCAGAGGTAAGTCAGTGCTGATCGCACACACTGGAGGTGAGGATGAAATAGAGATTCATGTAAAAAAAATCCCAACCCATCCCTTTAAATACATGTATAAATGATGTGCTTAATTATGTTTACAGGAAGAAACTGTTTATGAAAGAATTCTAACTATAATTCAAAGGTTGCCTCTGCCAAATCTAATATTGGTGTCTCAGGGGTTCTTCAAAGCAGCACATACCATCCACTTTTTTGTGTGTTAAAAATAGTGAGCACCCCGCCATAAAAACCTGCCCTTATACTAAGTACCTATGAGCTGTCTCATCTGTACATATAGCGTATAGTTGATACAGTAGTCTGCTCACGAGGTGGGAGGAGCAAGATGACCGCCCTGTGACTTGAACGGCTTGCACTTGCGTGTATGGGCTATTGGCTATCCAGTCATATATTCAGGTCAGTGTGAAGTTACCGTGGTGGGGAAGCCATTTTGGATGTGTGACAAAATCCCGCCAACATCAAAGTGCGCCAATGCAAATATTAGACTTGGAGAACAGGAAGTCCCGTTTGTCTGCCCCACCCTCGCTTATCTGCCAACTTATAAGGATAAATGACAGCTGGCAGAAATAAAAAAAAAAAATCTGGCACATATTCAATGTCAAATGACAATGCGTGTAAATGTTTGACGCAAATGATTCCTGCTCAACTTTGTTATATGTGAAAGCATGAAAAAACACGTCAACGCAGGCATCTAAATGAAATGAATGATTGTCAATGCAGCTGCAAATGGTAAAAATTCACGTTCTACTTTTGTTAGCAAGAGTATGAAAACTTAGAAACACTATTTTATTGTACACTTGTAACAGATATAAAATGTGTGATTAATTGTGAGTTAACTAATAGTCATGCAATTAATTATGATTTCAAAAAATGAATAACCTGACACACCTACTTTTTTATTTGGTGTTTAATTATTGCACAGAAGTAATACACGTAAAAAAAAAAAAAAAAAAACTAATACTGAAACTAACACATTAAAATGAAGCATTTTCTAAACAAGTCAAACTAATAAAAATTGACCAACCTGAAAACGAATTAAAACTAAATCATTCAGTCATTCATTCATTTATTTATTTTCTTGACCGGTTATTCCTCACAAAGGTTACAACTAAGTCATTAAAAAAAAAACACTCATAAAAGGAATTCAAATGAAAAAAAATCCAAAAGGCTAATAATAATAATAATAATAATGATGATAATGCTTTTCATTGCTTATTAAGGAAAAGCTTTGCGGAAGCGAGGGAGGCCCGAGCTATGGAACGCACATGCACACACCTCCCTCGTCTTGTGATGGGAAGGAAAAGGAAGGAAGGCGAGCGTGTCACATGTCAACCGACCAACCGTCACTGTGCACACAAAGGATGTGAGGAAGGAATATGCATGACGATGATGATGATGCTAGGCCAGTTGAGCTTGCCTGGACATTTGCGATGGATGGATGGATGATTGGTTGACTTGATGGACGGATGAATGGCTGGATGGGTGATTTTCGAGGTGAATGTGTAATGCGACAGTATAATGCGGTTGTGTGTAAACATGATGATGATGATGTGTTGAGTCAAAAAAGGTGCTTTCAAGTTTTTTTGTCCTTGTGAATTGTGGTTGCAAGTGGGAAGGAAGTTGATGCAAGTTGTTGCTGATGTGTGTGTTTTGAGGACTGGGAGATGTTGGTGCTGGGCAAATTGCGCTGGAACATGGCGGCCGTCACCCCCAACGACTTTGTGGAGCAGATCTTGCGCCGGCTGCCCCTGCCCGAAGAAAAGGTGGCCATGATCCGCAAGCACACGCAGACCTTCATCACCTTGTGCGCTACAGGTAACGGCGCCATTCACGCACGCACACACCTCTTTTTCCCAGCATGAGTAATCCGTGAGCCTCCTCCTCCTTCTCTTCCTCTTTGTGTCCGTGTTGACAAGGGCGGTTGAAAAAGTCCCATCATCTTCCCGGCCCGCCCGTCCAAAATGAAATTCCCCGAGAAGCGCAAACTCATCCCCTCTCGGTGTGATGATCCCGCTCGGGATTTTCAGCGTGAAAGGGGCCTGCGAATGGAATGTCAGGAAACAAGCAGCTTGCTTGAGAAGCACTCAACAAGCTCTTACATTGACTTGACTTCTTCCCACACCTTTCTTCTTCCACAAGTTTGGCTTTGTTAGCGTGCAGATCCCCTTTTGGAACTTCCTCTTCTGGATCAGAAGTTGCGATGAAAAGGCCACTCGATGATGGGCACACATTTGATTTCATAGTCAAAAAAATCTATTTGCTTTGAATGGAAGTTGTTTTTTCTTGCAAAATGTTTCCATTAGGGCTGCAGCTGATGATTTTTATTTTATTTTTTTTCAATCAAGTCGTTAATCATTGAAGTCATCAGATGAAAATGAACACCCATGTGAGGTTGACTTGTCAAATTTGACTGTAGTATCTGTGACTGAATGTGTGGGATGGCTTGAAAAGGAAGGTGTGGCCTGGTGAGTGACGTGGGTGTCAGTGAATGCGAGCTCATCATTTTTCATTCAGTGTGACGTGATCATGTGTTTCCAAACGGCGTCCATCCATTCTCTTGCAGACGGTGGCTCCTCCGACCTGGCTCCGTGCCAGTTTTTTTTTTTTTTTTTTTTTTAAATTATTATTATTTTTTATTATTATTTGTGGTCACGTTTTTCGAGCGCTTCAATGTAGTCGTTTTCCCGTCGTTTGGACGTGTTGCCGGAGCACTTCCTGGTGCGTGCCATTCAGACGAGGACTGCTGGGAGTCGTGGTCATAAGAGGATTCCTGCTCTGCTTTTCCAATCCTGTTTTCCTCCGAGGGGGAATTTGAAATTGAGAGCCTGGGAGAAAAAAAAAAAAAAGCGCACTGGAGGATTCCTGATCTCCTTCTCCTCCTCCTCCTCCTGGTCTTATCAGATGAGGGTCTGGCCATGAACCCGCCATCCATGATTGCCAGTGGCAGCGTGGGGGCCGCCGTCTGTGGCCTGCAGCTGGAGCGCAAGGACCCCAGGCTGACTAAAGACAAGCTGACGGAGCTGCTGGCCAAGATGACCAACACTGAAGTGGTGAGTGCCACGCAAAACGCACGCCGCATTCAACGCGTTTGCCGCCACCGCCGTGAACACATTCTTGCGGTTGCACGCATGCAATTTGTGCTTTGCTCCTCCTGCTGGATGAGCGAGCGCTTCCGCGTTGCTCTTGTCAAAATCATACAACAACAACAAAAAGTTCGATTGTAATCCAAAAAGATGGGGAAAAGGTAGTAAGTGATTAAATCATACTGCATATAAAAGAGAAAAAAAATGTCATTTAAAATGTGTACATGTCAAAAAAAAAAAAAAAAAAAAGCTCTGAAATATGGAGCATGTCAAATGAACAAAAAACCCGACTGCTGTACCGTGCTGGATCTGAAAAGTCCAATCAAGCAAAACTAACGGGCTCAACATCAAATCTTGTCAAGTTTGACATTACAAAAAAAATAAATAAATAAATGTGTTGCTGATGTCACATGATCTATTAAGCATGTGTAAAAAGTCCAATTGATCATTCCTATAAAAATAGTCTTAACTACTCATTTCATTTAATAATCCATCAATCATTCGTTTTACTGTAAGTTGATCAAATCCTAAAAGTCAAATGAAGTCAAAGTAGTCACCCTTTTGCCCCAGTTTCCTCTGCATTCATTTAGGAGAGGCGGAACCCGATCGACCCCTTTGACTTGACGCCATCAAGAGCCTGGATTCTTAGAACTATTTTGTGTCTGGATGGGTCAAGGATGTCGGCTGCATTCAACACGACAATGTTTGTCGACTGTCTTTCGTCTGGTTTAGAATCGCTGCCGGCAGCCGAAAGAATGATCTCATCTCTGTTTGAGCTATTAGAGCATCTGTCGGCCGCGCACAAGTTCACCATAGCATTGGTAGCTCATTTATCAACTGTTTGACCTATTTTCTAGCTCACACTGATTGTTTTCTAATTCACTCGCGTTGATGGCCTGACCCCCACCGCTAGGGGCGCTCTTCAACATGACGTCGCACTGGAAGGGTTTATAAAGACTCGGTTCCCATCATGCACATTGAAGAGCCGTTCAAATGACTCGATTCGTTAATCATGAATAGACTCAACTGAAAAGGCGGCCAAACCAGCGTCCGGTTTAGGGTTGCGCATGAGGACTGACACTGCTGTTAGCTTGCTGTTAGCTCGCAGTCACCGCTCAACTCTGGCAACAGGTGCTGTATAATACAACATCAGAATAGTGATGCCTTAGCGCTCTTACCTGGGGCTTGAACTGACTTCAGGACGAAGTTGTGTGACTGACGTCTGGCCCAACAGTTTGATGCATATATATTGCCATTGTTCACAAACCCCGAATAGAGGAGCACATCTTCAGCCCAGATGACACGCTTCCGGTAACAACTTCAAAATAAAAGTGCTCCAATGCATTGATCCACATATACTACTTGGTAAGGTAAGGTTTATTTAGAAATTTGGTTTCTCACAGCCCCGCGTACGGTCATGCATACTGCCGTTAGCTTGACTACGACTATCTCAGCGGCTATCCGAGGCAGAAATGTCGTTTCAGCCCTAGGTTTAATAATCGTTTTTGTACGATTATGCCTATTTTGTTGTCGTGGAGGGTAATAATCAAAATCGTAATTGAATTTTGATTAATTGCACAGCCCTAGTTTCAGTATTAACCAACCACTAGGGGTGTGAATTGCCTAGTACCTGACGATACGATCCGTATCACGATTCATAGGTCACGATTCGATTCAATGCCGATTAATCCCGATATGAATTTACAAGTCGATTGTTGTGATTTTTTTTTTTTTTACCCAAATTTAGAAAATAACATTCAGTAAACTTGTACATGTACACTGTAAGATTTGTATGAAAATTTATTGTTTATTGATCTCAAACTTCAGTTTTATAACTGTGAGCCACTGTATTTAACAAACGGGTTGTAACCTTTTTTCCATATTAGAACAGCATTGAATTAAAATGTTAAGGCTTAATGTTCCATTAATATAGCATTGATCCACATATACTACTTGGTAAGGTAAGGTTTATTTTGAAATTTGGTTTCTCACAGCCCCGCGTACGGTCATGCATACTGCCGTTAGCTTGACTACGACTATCTCAGCGGCTATCCGAGGCAGAAATGTCGTTTCAGCCCTAGGTTTAATAATCGTTTTTGTACGATTATGCCTATTTTGTTGTCGTGGAGGGTAATAATCAAAATCGTAATTGAATTTTGATTAATTGCACAGCCCTAGTTTCAGTATTAACCAACCACTAGGGGTGTGAATTGCCTAGTACCTGACGATACGATCCGTATCACGATTCATAGGTCACGATTCGATTCAATGCCGATTAATCCCGATATGAATTTACAAGTCGATTGTTGTGATTTTTTTTTTTTTTACCCAAATTTAGAAAATAACATTCAGTAAACTTGTACATGTACACTGTAAGATTTGTATGAAAATTTATTGTTTATTGATCTCAAACTTCAGTTTTATAACTGTGAGCCACTGTATTTAACAAACGGGTTGTAACCTTTTTTCCATATTAGAACAGCATTGAATTAAAATGTTAAGGCTTAATGTTCCATTAATATAACATTCTTCCATGCTTAAGGTGTGAAAGTTAGACGTTTTGTTGAATATTTTTTCATCAAAAATGGATGTTAATCGATTCGGCTGCCTATTGAATTGCGTGCTTTAGTATCGCGATATATTGCCGAATCGATTTTTTTTTTAACACCCCTACGGCAACCACCGTCTGTTTTTTTTTTTTTTTTTTTTTTTTAATTCATAAGGAGTGCGTCTAATCAAGAGTGCTCCAGTAATGAATTCACTTTTGTTCACCCCAACAACATGATCTGCTTCTCTGTCCTCCTCGCGTGTCTTTAGCCTCCACTTACTCTTAACTTTGCGGCAACAGTTTTCTTGCACAATTTACAATTTAATTTGTTTTTTTGTTCAGCATTATAACTGACCTCTTGTAGCAAAACAGCCTCCACACAACGAAGCTCACTCCCACTTTGCCGAAGACGCGACAAAACCGGCTACAGCTCTTGCACGCTCCGACATTGTTTTTTATGCAGCAGCGAACGACGTGTGGACGTCCAAATTGACATCGCGATGTATAATGTTACACGTTACCTCAATTTTGCCGCATTTCACATTTTGATCAGCCAAAAAAATACAGCAGTAATATCGTAGACGATATCATATGGGACACCCGAGAAACAAAACAACAAAAAGTCATCTCAATTGCAAATCAAAAACCAAATATGAAACAACAAAATTGCAAACGCAAATGAAAAAGACAAACAAAAATGTAACGCAAACACGCACAAAAAATACACTAACACAAAAAACAAAAAGGTTGTCTGTTGATTTTTCTCTAAAAATGTCCAATTGTTTGATGGTTTGTGTATTATTACACCATGTTACCAGTGGGTGTGTTATCCTCAAACTTGTTTTCAATTGCATGTGAAACAATAATTCATTTGATTTTTACAAAAAATTAAAAATTATGAGTACTTAATTGTGAGTTAGTGGTAAATTTTCAAGTAACTTGCATTCGTGCCCGAAATTTCAAGATGCTTGAATTTTCAGGAGCGGATTTGGAATGGAAAGCTGTTGTGCCTGTTAATAAAACATAATCAAACCAACTTCCAAATTGACGGGGGTGAATGAATGAACGAACGAATGAATAAACGAACAAACAAACCCTTTTGTGTATGAATATATTCTATCATGACATCTATCTGATTGATTCCGTCCACCTCATTGTTCAGACAAATCACCGGCAAGCGTATGACACCATGTACTGCAAATACTGTATGTTACATTGGCCATTGGGTGGTGCTGTGTTGCAACTATTGTTGTTCAAATGGGGTCACGTGGTGACGAAAGTGCCAAGTGTCTTCATTAAAACAAATACAAGTCATACTACTTAATGGTAGTTTGAGTTAAGATTACGGTTATGTTTAGTGTTATAGTTAGGTTTAGGTTTAGGCTACTTACTGTTTGTTGTAATTTTGCAACACTTATTTAGCATGTCTCACCTGTGCATTAGGTTGTCCTGACGGTAACCGGCCGGACGCCAGCGGGAGACTACGTTGCGTTCAAATTGCCAAGTAGACATTGGACATATCAGGGACTTAAACGTGGCTCTTGTACGGCAACATCTGGCATAATCAATCCATCAAAGACCGCTATTGGTGCTCAGTACTGTCTAAAACTGATTTTTAAATGGAATTTTGTCACTGTCATGAATTCATATGCTGCCAATCACACGAATAGCCATATTCGATTGATTGTATATAAGTGTTGAGTTAAGAGTTCTTTTAATTCCTACTCTGGCTGAAGGCACTGTCACTGGGAGGTGTTTCCAAAGCGCTTTTGTGCAGCTGTCACTCATGATTCCACGCCCCGCTCAGTTGACACCACACCCCCACGTAACATTTGGGTCAAAAGTCTGAAACTGAAAAAAGGAAACTTGAAACTGGAAGAAAAGAGATCTGAAAGTGAAAAACGATTTGAAAGTGAAAAAAAAATATTTGAAACTGAAAAAATGTGTTGAAACCCCCCCAAAAATAAGATCTGAATCTGAAAAGAAAAAAAACATGCAACTGAAAAAAACAAGACCTCAAATGTCAAAATATATATTGAAGCAAAAAATGAAAATAATTTATTCAAAGGCAGGACCGAAGTGAATCAAAATTCATTTTGACCCAAAAAAAACTTTTCACGTTTATTTTTATTTTGAATACTTTTTCATATTTTGTGAAATTCAAGATCAACACAACAATTTTCATTTCAAGTTTTATTTTTTCAAGTACAAAACTTTTGACCCTAATTTGACTCCATACACGTGTTTCCAGTAGTGCTCCACTCAAGACTCCGCCCTCCGAAAGTTTGTTTTGTGTTTGCGGTATTTCGTTTTGTGTTTGTGGTAACCTTTCTGTTGTGTTGTTCTGGTTTTTGTGTTTGTGTTTTTTTATTTGTGTTTGCACTTGTTTTTTGTTTTTTTACGTTTTTTTTTTGTCTGTTTTTTGTGATTACCTTTTTCGTTGGTGTGATTTTTTTTTTTGATTTTTTTTTTGATTTTTTTTTTTTTTTGATTTTCAGTCATGTTTAGTTTTTTGTTTTTACGTTTTGCACTTCAGGGCCACCGTAGTATTCAATCTTCAGTCTGTGCATAAACCTTTTGCATTGGGTCCAACAAATGGTCGTCTTTCCAAGTAACCCTTGGGCCGCGCTTGTGTTTTTAGGATTGTTTGCGCGCGTGCCAGGAGCAGATCGAGAGCGTCCTGGCCGCCAGCCTCCAGCAGAGTCGGGCAGGAGCCGCCAACGGTGCCAACAAGTCCAGAGAGCAGCAACAGCAGCAGGACCAGTCCAGCACGCCCACGGACGTGCGTGACGTCAACTTGTGAAGCCCCGACCCTTCCACAACCTCATTTGTTCTCAAGTGATGGACTGACAATCCAACAATTTCTTACTCGTGAGACATTTTCAGTTTGCTTCTTTTTGGTTGGTTTGGCCGCGAACCAACGTTTTGTCGCATGTATCAAACACAAGCTATTTAAGCATCTTGAAACTTGATAGTGCCTTCGGTTTCCCCCACGTGGCGAGCGGAAGCCTGAATATATTTTCATACTTGAAGACAAATAGCTTATTCAATCTATTCTTTTGAGAGCAACAACAAAAACGTGTATATTTAGCTCGTATTTAGTTTACGTTACTCTTAGCATCTTAGCAGTTATTCCATTTAATGGGGGTTTTGCTAGCTTTCGCCGCTAGCCGTGGCCGCCCACACCCGTGGTGCTGCTGGGGGCACGTCACAGGAGGAGTGGGCTGGGCCCGCTCACACAGGAAGTGTGGAGGATGCCGAAAGGTGGCAGTGATGTCGAGTCGGGGGGTTTCGCGGAGGTTGCGAGCGAGCGAGTGGGACAGGCGCAGGTGTCGGGAAAGAAGCGGGAAGAATGTAAGCTATCCTGGTTTTTGTTTGTGAACAAGCTAGCGGAGACGAAGACGGGGACGAGGAGGTTCCGGGATGCTGTTGAAGCATCGCTCCGCCAAATTGCTTTTGGACTTGTGGAGCGAGGCGTGACATAGGAACAAAATTGATGCACTTTGAAGAAAAACAAAAAGGCGTTCCTTCTGGATGCAGATGCGGATGGCGCTCAAGGAGAGTTCGTTTTGGTTTGTAGGGTCTTTTGCTTTTTTAAGTTATTAATTTTTTTTTTCTTTTTTTTTTTTTTGAGGGCTGGATTCCCACACGGGGTGATGAAAGCTGGTGATTGACCAAGAAAAGACCAGTCATATGTAGACTTGTATTTTTATTTTATTTTTTTATTTTATGCGTATGTGTTTGATTTAATCGTACTTGAATTTTCATAGCCAAATATTTGTTTCCAGTTATTCTAGGGCTGAAAATCGTGTTTGTATTCAACTCGTGCAAGTTTGTCATATGTCAGCGTGCGCGATTAATTTTGTTCACCTTGTGAGTTAAGACTGTACATAGAAATACGAAAAATCGACATGCCCCCCAATAAACGGATATTTTGAGTGACTATTTCCACAAAGCAAAATGTTTGCAGGTGGAAAAAAAACTGGTGTGTCAAAGTGTTGAACAGTAAAAGTTGACATATTATTTCTCTTTGCTGCTACAAAAAGCTTCTTTTTGTTTTTGTCCTTAACAAATTTGTGTTTCACTTGTTTGCTGCTATTCTGATTTTATTACTGTGTATACTTCAGAAGTCATCTTTTTGCTTTTTTTTTTTTTTTTTTTTTGAGGGAACGCCAGAGTTTGGTGCGGGACTGGAAGTACTTGTGTTTCTTATTGTATCATTGGTTGTATTCTTGCTGCTTCCTTGTAATTTGATTTGTGTACCTCAGGTTCATTTGGACGGATCGAGCGTTACCTCATCACACACTTACTTTTCCATTTTGCAGAGGGAGGGAGGATGCTTTTCTTTTCAAATCAGATTCCACTGTGCTTTCAATGGCGAGAAAGAAAAGAAAAAAAAACAAAAACATTTCAACTGTGTGGTGCTGCTCCAAACACGCCCTGTACTGTATGATAGACATCTATCAAAATGACCAAAGTTGATTTTAGATTGAAGTGGAATCGTCTTTATTTTTGAGGTACCAGCAGAATGTTTGCTGTGGTTTTGATCCTCCCCCATTTTGTTTCCACACAGTGTACCTCAACATATTCTCAATAAATCGGCAAAAAAAATCACCCATCTTGGCATGTTCTTGTCCTTGCCTTTTGTGGCACCTAGAGGGCGATAGAGAACACGTTAAGTTTGTTTATCGGTGTAGCGATAATTGGGTCGTCTTTTGGACGAATTAATAATCTGGATGTTACAGAGGTAAATTGTATTTACCTCGATAACCTCTGGGGCACCACGTTGTTTTCTTCTTCTTCTTCTTCTTCTTTATTCTCCGCAAACGATCACGATTTTGGGTACCTAAACATTCACGAAAACTCACCGAAATTTGCACACTCTTCGGGCCCGGCGAAAAATTTGATAATATAAAGTCGTCATAACAACGCGACTCTATAGCGCCCCCTAGCGTGGAAAAATAAAAACCAAGCCCGGCACGTTTGACCTAGAGCTACGGAAATTGGCAGGCACTTGTACCACGCACAAAAGGTCAATTGGGACCATGTAGCGAAAATGTACAGGAAGTGAGCTATGATTTTTTTAATGTCCAATTTTGGCCGATTTTGGCACATTCACTGTGGTCATGCTTTTTCCCCCCTTTGCAAACATTTTTCATCCAATTGACTTCAAACTTGGCATTTATCATCTCAAGACCTGAGAGAACAACTGGGCAAAACATCTTGCCTTTTCGAAATACTATATGACGGGGGCGGGGCATCAAATATTGCCTTTAAAATTTCATTTGTCCAGAAAGAGCAAATGCTTAATAACTCCCATGTTCAAGCTCCAAAAAATCTCAAACTTCTCAGGCAACGTAATAGTCACGGCCTGAAAACATCTATATGATAAAATTCAGTTATACATATAGCGCCACCTAGTGGTAACAATAAATGCCATACTTTACGTTTTTAGCTACTGTGCCGAGCTCGTTGAAGGGATCCAGTTGACAATTGGTCAGAAAAGCCTTAAGATGTTGATCATGCCCCACACCGAATATTGTAACTTTTCGCCAAAGGGCGTGGCCGCTACGGTAACGTAAAGTCTGAAGATTTTTCGTGACAATAAAAGCTGCATTAACTTGACCGAGATGATCCTATCTTCTCAAAATTTCACACATTTGATGAGAGTCCAGCCCTAAAGACATCTACGAACTTGTATTTCATCTTACTGATATCGCCACCTAGTGGCAATTTTTTTTCTTACAAATTTTCTTCTACGTTTTTCTCCAAACACGTTAACCGGACCTACCTCATATTTGCTCAGATGAGGGTTTCGGCCTTCACGATGTCACAACACGAAGTTTGTGAGTTTTCGCGAATTGCTGTGGGCGTGGCTAAGCGCTGTTCGCCAAGAAAACAACGTCAGTTTTGAGGGTCTAAACATGCACAGAAACTCATGAAACCTGGCACACACATCTGGCCTGGTACAATGAGCAATATTTTATTGTTGATTGTGCTATTTTTTACAGAAATGACTCAATAGCGCCCTCTAGAAAATCTTAACGAAGCAGCCCCGGTTGTACCTTTAAGCAAGATCGACGAAAATTTTTAGGTGTATGAGGGAGCCCAAGACCTACAAAAAAGTCTCTTGGACCTATTTGCTAAAATGAACAGGAAGTGAGCTACGAATTTTTGAATGTCCCATTTTTGACGATTTTTGCACATTTACAGGGGGCATACTTTTGCCCACTTCTCCTACACGTTTCATCCGACTGAGTTAAGACTTGACCTGGACCATGTCAAGACCTGAGCCAATGACAAGGGGAAAAATCTTGACTTTTCGAAATACTCTTTGATGAGGGCGGGGCATCAAAATTTGTGTTTCGCACTGAAAAAGGATATGCTGAATAACTCCCCGGTACATGCTCCCAAAAATCCCAAACTTGACATGTATGTTTATAGTCAAGGCCTGAAGCTATCTCTATGACAACATTCAGTTATATATGCAGCGCCACCTAGCCCTTGAGGCATGAAAAAAAAATACCCCACTTATGGTATTTTTACAAAAATTGTAAACACGTTTCGCAATGAAAAAGGAAATGCTTGATAACTCCCCGGTACATGGTCCAAAAAATTCCAAATTTGACATGTATGTATCGTCAAGGCCTGAAGGTTTCTCTATGACAACATTCAGTTATATATGCAGCGCCACCTAGCCCTTGAGGCAGAAAAAAAAAATACCCCACTTATGGTATTTTTACAAAAATTGCAAACTCATTCTCAGTGTGAAAACTGAGTCATTTATGAATATTCTTTTACTTTCCACTACTCAAGATGTTCACTGGCATCAGACCTATCCAAACATATGTATTTTTAATTTATTTTTATTTTTGATAGCATCTATGGACGTTAAAAGCAGTATCGTGAATGAAGGATATGCTTAATAACTCCCCGGTACATGCTTCAAAAAATCCCAAACTTGACATGTATATTTATAGTCAAGGCCTGAAGGTATCCCTATGACTAAATTCTGTTATAAATACAGCGCCACCTAGTCCTTGAGGCATGAACAAAAAAAAAAACACGGTATTTTGTACTAAATTTGTTAACTTATTGTAAGTGTTATAACTAAGTCATTTATGAATATTCTTTTTACTTTCCACTACTCAAGTTCAGTGGTATCAGACCGTTCCAAACATATGTACTTTTTTATTTTGTTTTATTTATTTTTGATTGCCTCTATGGACAATAAAAGCAACATCGTGCAATGAGTACGAGCGATGATGGGTATATATACTTTTGCAAAAAATACAAATCAGGTCAACTCATTCCCTAAAAATAAAAAAGGACGCTGATTTTTGCAGATCTTAACAATCACCAAAACCCATTGAGCTTGACACACACATCACACCTGGCAAAAAAAATCCACATGCAAAGGTTTATCATATCATAATGTGCGAGTACCCCAATGTGCGAGTACCCCAACGTGAAAGTACCCCAACGTGGCCCAGGCTGCGAGGGCCCTTTATAGCTGCTCGCAGCGCTAGTTATTATTATTATTATTATTATTATTATTATTAGGGCCCGAGCAGCGACCGCTGCGAGGTCCCTATTGTTTTTGTAAAAAATATTAGGGCCCGAGCAGCGACCGCTGCGAGGTCCCTCTTGTTTTTGTAAGAATTATTATTATTATTCCGCTTCTTTTTCTTCTTCTTCTTCTTTATTCTCCGCAAACGATCGCATTTTTGAGGACCTAAACATTTACAAAAACTCACCAAACTTTGCAATCTCTTCGGGCCCGGCGAAAAATTTGATATTATGTAGTTGGCATAACAACGCGACTCTATAGCGCCCCCTAGTGTAGAAAAATAAAAAACAATCCCGGCCCATTTGACCTAGAGCTACGAAAATTGGCAGGCACGTGTAGGACCCCGAGACGCACAAAAAAAGTCAGTGGAAGCCATTTCCTAAAATGTACAGGAAGTGAGCTATGAATTTTTGAATGTCCAATTTTGGCCCATTTTGGCACATTCACTGTGGTCATGCTTTTCCCCCCTTTGCAAACATTTTTCATCCAATTGACTTCAAACTTGCCATGTATCATCTCAAGACCTGAGACAACAACTGGGCAAAATATCTTGACTATTAGAAATACTATATGACGGGGGCGGGGCATCAAAAATTGCCTTTCAAATATCATTTGTCCAGAAAGACAAAATGCTTAATAACTCCCATGAACAAGCTCCAAAAAATCTCAAACATCTCATGCAACTTAATAGTCACGGCCTGAAAACATCTATATAATAAAATTCAGTTATACATTTAGCGCCACCTAATGGTGACAATAAATGTCATACTTTACGTTTTTAGCTACTGTGCCGAGCTCGTTGAAGGGATCCAGTTGAAAATTGGTCAGAAAAGCCTTAAGATGTTGATCATGCCCCACACCGAATATTGTAACTTTTCGCTAAAGGGCGTGGCCGTTACAGTGCCGCAAAATCTGAAGATTTTTCGTGACAATAAAAGTTGCTTTAACTTGACCCAGATAATCCTATCTTCTCAAAATTTCACACATTTGATGAGAGTCCAGGCCTTAAGACATCTACGAACTTATATTTCATCTTACTTATAGCGCCACCAAGTGGAAAAAAATTTTCTTACGAATTTTCTTCAATGTTTTTCTCCAAACACATGAAGTGGACCTACCTCATATTTGCTCAGAAGAGGGTTTCGGCCTTCATGATGTTACAACACGAAGTTTGTGAGTTTTCGCAAAACGCTGTGGGCGTGGCTAAGCACTGTTCGCCAAGAAAACAACGCCGATTTTGAGGGTCTAAACATGCACAGAAACTCATGAAACTTGGCACACACATCTGGCCTGGTAAAATGAGTAATATTTTATCATGTATTGTGCTATTTTTACAAAAATGACTCAATAGCGCCCCCTAGAAATTCTTATCTAAGCAGCCCCGCTTGTACGTTTAAGCAAGATCTTTGGAGATTTTTAGGTGTATGAGGGAGCCCAAGACCTACAAAAAAAGTCTCTTGGACCCATGTGCTAAAATGAACAGGAAGCGAGCTACGAATTTTTGAATGTCTCATTTTTTAGGATTTTAGCACATTTACAGGGAGCATACTTTTGCCCACTTCGCCTACACGTTTCATCCGACTGACTTCAGACTTGACCTGGACCATGTCAAGACCTGAGCCAACGACAGTGGGAAAAATCTTGACTTTTCGGAATACTATATGATGAGGGCGGAGCATCAAATTTTGTGTTTCGCAATGAAAAAGTATATGCTTAATAACGCCCCGGTACATGCTCCAAAAAATCCCAAACTTGACCTGTATTTTTATAGTCGAGGCCTGAAGGTATATCTATGACAATATTCAGTTATATATGCAGCGCCACATAGCCCTTGAGGCAGTAAAAAAAAAATACCCCACTTACGGTATTTTTACAAAAATTGTAAACTCATTCTAAGTGTGATAACTAAGTCATTTATGAATATTCTTTTACTTTCCACCACTCAAAATGTTCAATGGCATCAAACCTATCCAAACATATGTATTTTTTTTTATTTAGTTTTATTTATTTTTGATAGCCTCCATGGACATTAAAAGCAATATCGTGAATGAAGGATATGCTGAAAAAACTCCGGTTCTTTGTAAGAATTCTTCTTCTTCTTCTTCTTCTTCTTCTTCTTCTTCTCCGTAAACGATCGCATTTTTTAGGGCCTAAACATTTACGAAAACTCACCAAACTTTGCAGTCTCTCAGCGACCGCTGCGAGGTCCCTCTTGTTTTTGTAAGAATTATTATTATTATTCCGCTTCTTTTTCTTCTTCTTCTTCTTTATTCTCCGCAAACGATCGCATTTTTGAGGACCTAAACATTTACAAAAACTCACCAAACTTTGCAATCTCTTCGGGCCCGGCGAAAAATTTGATATTATGTAGTTGTCATAACAACGCGACTCTATAGCGCCCCCTAGCGTCGAAAAATAAAAACCAATCCTGGCCCGTTTGACCTAGAGCTACGAAAATTGGCAGGCACGTGTAGCACCCCGAGACGCACAAAAAAGTCAGTGGAAGCCATTTCCTAAAATGTACAGGAAGTGAGCTATGAATTTTTGAATGTCCAATTTTGGCCCATTTTGGCACATTCACTGTGGTCATACTTTTACCCCCTTTGCAAATATTTTTCAGCCAGTTGACTTCAAACTTGCCATGTATCATCTCAAGACCCGAGCTTGACACACTCATCACACCTGGCAAAAAAATAAATAAAAAAATATGTAATGGTTTATCATGCCATTTTCAAAGAAATTCTGCTTCCAATGTGCCAGTACCCCAACGTGCAAGTACACCAACGTGGCCCGGGCTGCGAGGGCCCTTTATAGCTGCTCGCAGCTCTAGTTAGGGCCCGAGCAGCGACCGCTGCGAGGTCCCTATTGTTCCTGAAGGAATTCTTATTATTATTAGGGCCCGAGCAGCGGCGGCGGCGGTGTCGCTGCGAGGCCCTATTGTTTTTGTAGGAATTCTTCTTCTTCTTCTTCTTCTTCTTATTATTATTATTATTATTATTATTATTATTATTCTCCGCAAACGATCACATTTTTGAGACACTAAACGTGACCGAAAACTCACCAAACTTTACACGCACATCAGGCCTGGCGAAAAATTTGATATTTTAAAGTCGCCATACATGATAACAGAAAAATGGCTCCTTAGCGCCCCCTACATAGGTTAAACGGATCCCTGTCCCGCTACGATTGTCCGACGGCTATGAAAATTGTGTGGCACCTGTAGCACATCCCAATGAACAAAAACCTCTTTGAAGTGTGTACCCTAAAATAGACAGAAAGTGAGGTATGAGTATTTAAATGTCCAATTTTTGCCAATTTTTGCACATTTACAGGGGTCATACTTTTGCCCGCTTCTCCTACACGGTTAACCCGATTGACTTCAAACTTGGGATGTACCATCTCAACACCTGGGACATCATTGTGAAAAATGAAAAGTTTTTGATATACTATATGACGGCGGCATCGCATCAAATTTAGAGTTTAAAAATTCTTACTTCACGAGGCATTGCCGGTTGTACGTTTAATCTAGAGCTACGAAAATTGGTACACATATGTAACAGACTATGACCTACAAAAAACTCTTTTTGAACCATATGCTAAACCTAACAGGAAGTCCACCATTTTGATTTATTTTGGAACGTGTTGCCATTTTTTTGGCCATTTCATTGGGGCCTTATTTTAACGAACTCCTCCTACAGTGTTTATCCGATCATCTTCAAACTTGGTGTGATTCATCTTAAGATGTTGAAGATGAAAAGTTATTGAAAGCTTTGTATTTCGTCGCACGCTGTTGTCATGGCATGCACTGTTTGCAAACGAAAAAAAATATCCTTAAAGAAGCATTGCCAGTTGTACGAAGCAGCTAGAGCTACGAAAATTTGTAGACATATGTAACAGCCCAAGATGTACAAAAAAGTCTCTTGGTGCCCTGTGCTAAACCCAACAGGAAGTCCCCCAGGGGCCGTGCATCACATTTTGAGCTAAAAAAAAACTCCTCTTTAACAAAGCATACCCGGCTGTACGTTTCACCTAGAGTTACCAAAATTTGTAGAGGTATACAACAGCCCTCGAGGTACAAAAAACTCTTTTTGAACCATATGCTAAACCTAACAGGACGTCCTCCATTTTGATTTACTTTGGAATGTGTTGCCATTTTTTTTTGGCCATTTCATAGGGGTCATATTTTAACAAACTCCTCCTACAGAGTTTATCCGATCATCTTCAAACTTGGTGTGATTCATCTTAAGATGTTGAAAATGAAAAGTTATTGAAAGTTTTTTATTTCGTCACACGCTGTTATCGTGGCATGCACTTTTTGCAAAGGAAAAAAAATCCTTCTTAATGAAGCATTCCCAGTTGTACGAAGCAGCTAGAGCGACGAAAAATTGTAGACATATGTAACAGCCCAGGATGTACAAAAATGTCTCTTGGTGCCATGTGCTAAACGCAACAGGAAGTCCCCCAGGGGCCGGGCATCACATTTTGAGCTAAAAAAACTCCTCTTTAACGGAGCATTCCCGGTTGTACGTTTCACCTAGCGCTATGATAATTTGCAGGCATACATAAGAGCCCACGATGTACAAAAAAGTCTCTTGGAACCATGTGCTAAACCAAACAGGAAGTCCGGCATTTTGATTTAGGCCTTTTTTAGGGGTCACATTTTAACGAACTCCTACGAAATTTATCCGACTGTCTTCCAACTTGGTGTGTTTCATCTTAAGATGTTTAAGATGCAAAGTTATCGAAAGTTTTTTTTATTTTGTCGCAAGCCGTTGCCATAGCGATGCATTATTTGCCAAGTAAAATGCTGCTTTTTTTTTTTTTTTGTCTAAATGAGCGAAAACTCATGAAACTTTACACACACATCAGACTTGTCATAAACATGAATATTTTAGAGATTTCTTGTGCAATTTGCAATAAATGGCTCAATAGCGCCTTATAGATATTTCTAAGAAGCTTTTGGAAATGTATGATTCAGCTAGATTTGTAAAAATTGGGATACCTATCAGCCTAAGACTGACAAAAAAGTTTCTAAAGCCATATGCTAAACCAAACAGGAAGTCTGCCATTTTGATTTACTTTGCTATTTGTAGCCATTTTTTGGGGCCTTTTATAGGCCTCATATTTTCTACAAAACTTATCAGATCGTCTTCATTCTTTGGCGTGTTTCATCTGAAGATATTTAAGATGAAAAGTTATTGAAATTGTTTGTCACGCCTTTGCTCTAGCGATGCATTGTTTGCAAAGAAAAATACTTTTTTTTTTGAAAGTCTAAACATGAGCGAAAACTCAAAACTTTGCACACAGATCAGACCTCTCAAGAACATGAATATTTTAGAGATTTGTTGTGCAATTTGTAATAAATGGCTCAATAGCGCCCTCTAGACATTTTTATGAAGTATTTCCGATTATATGATTCAGCTTAATTGTGTGAATATTTGGAGGCACACCTATCAGTCTAATACCTACAAAAATTATTCTATAGCCATGTGCCAAACCATTGTGATTTTATTTTGTTAATTGTGCATCATTTTTGGCCTTTCCATGAAACTTTGCAAGCACAAAGCATGGCAAAAACATTTACAATTTAGACGGTTTCCTATGAAACAGTACCCCAACATGCCAGTACCCCGACGTGCAAGTACCCCAACGTGGCCCAGGTTGCGAGGGCCCTTTATAGCTGCTCGCAGCTCTAGTTAGGGCCCGAGCAGCGACCGCTGCGAGGTCCCTATTGTTCCTGAAGGAATTCTTATTATTAGGGCCCGAGCAGCGACCGCTGCGAGGTCCCTATTGTTTTTCAAGGAATTCTTATTATTCTTCTTTTTATTTTTTGTTATTATTCTTTTCCGCAAACAATCACATTTTTGAGACACTAAACGTGAACGAAAACTCACCAAACTTTACACACACGTCAGGCCTGGCGAAAAATTTGATATTTTAAAGTCGCCATAGGTGATAACAGAAAAATGGCTCCATAGCGCCACCTACATAGGTTAAACAGATCCCTGGCCCGCTACGATTGTCCGACGGCTATGAAAATTGTGTGGCACCTGTAGCACATCCAGATGAACAAAAACCTCTTTGATGTGTGTACCCTAAAATAGACAGGAAGTGAGATATGAGTATTTAAATGTCCAATTTTGGCCAATTTTTACACATTTACAGGGGTCATACTTTTGCCTGCTTCTCCTACACGGTTAATCCAATTGACTTCAAACTTGGGATGTACCATCTCAAGACCTGGGACAACACCATGGTAAAAAATCTAAAGTTTTCGACATACTATATGACGGCGGTGGAGCATCAAATTTAGAGTTTCAAAACTCTTACTAAACGTAGTATTGCCGGTTGTATGTTTAACCTAGAGCTACGAAAATTGGTACACATATGTAACAGACTATGACCTACAAAAAAGTCTGTTGGTGCCATATGCTAAACCCAACAGGAAGTCCGCCAGAGGCGGGGCATCAAATTTTGAGTTTCAAAATTCTTACTTAATGAAGCATTCCCGGCTGTACGTTTCACCTAGAGTTACCAAAATTTAAAGACATATGTAACAGCCCTCAAGGTACAAAAAACTCTTTTTGAACCATATGCTAAACCTAACAGAAAGTCCACCATTTTGATTGACTTTGGAACGTGTTCCCATTTTTTTGGCCATTTCATAGCGGTCCTATTTTAACGAACTCCTCTTACAGAGTTTATCCGATCATCTTCAAACTTGGTGTGATTCATCTTAAGATGTTGAAGATGAAAAGTTATTGAAAGCTTTTTATTTCGCTGCACGCTGTTGTCGTGGCATGCACTTGTTTGCAAAGGAAAAAAATTCTTCTTAATGAAGAATTCTCAGTTGTACGAAGCAGCTAGAGCTACGAAAATTTGTAGACATATGTAACAGCCCACGATGTACAAAAAAGTCTCTTGCTGCTTTGTGCTAAACCCAACAGGAAGTCCCGCAAGGGCCGGGCATCACTTTTTGAGCTAAAAAACTCCTCTTTAACGAAGCATTCCCGGTTGTACCTTTCACCTAGCGCTATGATAATTTGGAGGCATACATAAGAGCCCACGATGTACAAAAAAGTCTTTTAGAACCATATGCTAAGCCAAACAGGAAGTCCGGCATTATGATTTACTTTGCTATTTGTAGCCATTTTTTGGGGGCCTTTTATAGGCCTCATATTTTCTACAAAACTTATCAGATTGTCTTCATTCTTTGGCATGTTTCATCTGAAGTATTGCCGGTTATACGTTTAATCTAGAGCTAGGAAAATTGGTACACATATGTAACAGACTATGATCTACAAAAAAGCCTGTTGGTGCCATATGCTAAACCTAACAGGAAGTCCGCCAGAGGCAGGGCATCAAATTTTGCATTTCAAAATTTTTACTTAATGAAGCATTTCCGGCTGTACGTTTCACCTAGAGTGACCAAAATTTGAAGACATATGTAACAGCCCTCGAGGTACAAAAAACTCTTTTTGAACCATATGCTAAACCTAACAGGAAGTCTGCCATTTTGATTTACTTTGGAACATGTTGCCATTTTTTTGGCCATTTCATAGGGGTCTTATTTTAACGAACTCCTCCTACAGAGTTTATCCGATCATCTTCAAACTTGGTGTGATTCATCTTAAGATGTTGACGATGAAAAGTTATTGAAAGCTTTTTATTTCGTCGCACGCTGTTGTCGTGGCATGCACTTTTTGCAAAGGAAAAAAATCCTTCTTAATGAAGCATTCCCAGTTGTACGAAGCAGCTAGAGCGACGAAAAATTGTAGACATATGTAACAGCCCAGGATGTACAAAAAAGTCTCTTGGTGCCATGTGCTAAACCAACAGGAAGTCCCCCAGGGGCCGGGCATCACATTTTGAGCTAAAAAACTCCTCTTTAACGAAGCATTCCCGGTTGTACGTTTCACCTAGCGCTATGATAATTTGCAGGCATACATAAGAGCCCATGATGTACAAAAAAAGTCTCTTGGAACCATGTGCTAAACCAAACAGGAAGTCTGCCATTTTGATTTATGATGGGATTTGTTGCCATTTTTTGTGGCCTTTTTCAGGGGTCATATTTTAACGAACCCCTCCTACAAAATTTATCCGACTGTCTTCAAACTTGGTGTGTTTCATCTTAAGATGTTTAAGATGCAAAGTAATCGAAAGTTTTTTATTTTGTAACACGCTGTTGCCATAGCAATGCATTGTTTGTCAAGTGCTGGGTTTTTTTTTTTTTTATACACATGAAAACTCATGAAACTTTGCAAACACATCAGACTTGTCATGAACATGAATTTTCAGAGATTTATTGTGCAATTTGCAATAAATAGCGCCCTCTAGACATTTTTATGAAGCATTTCCGATTGTATGATTATGCTAGACCTACAAAAAAGTATTATGTAGCCATTTGCCAAACCAAAGAGGAAGTCCGCTATTTTGATTTTTTTTGGGAATTATACATAATTTTTGGCCTTTTTCATTAAACTTTGCACAGACAAGGCATGGAAAAAACTAACATTTTAAATGGTCCTTGTTCCATGTAACAGTACCCCAACGTGCCAGTACCCTGACGTGCAAGTAACCCAACGTTGTGCTCAATAGCGCCCTCTATGCATTTTTATGGAGCATTTCCAATTGTATGATTCAAGCGATACACAACTAAAGATGACTTGACCTAGATTTGTGAAAACTGGGAGGCATACCTATTCTTATTATTATTCTTCTCCGCAAACAATCGCATTTTTGAGACACTAAACGTGACCGAAAACTCACCAAACTTTACACGCACATCAGGCCTGGCGAAAAATTTGATATTTTAAAGTCGCCATACATGATAACAGAAAAATGGCTCCTTAGCGCCCCCTACATAGGTTAAACGGATCCCTGTCCCGCTACGATTGTCTGACGGCTATGAAAATTGTGTGGCACCTGTAGCACATCCCAATGAACAAAAACCTCTTTGAAGTGTGTACCCTAAAATAGACAGAAAGTGAGGTATGAGTATTTAAATGTCCAATTTTTGCCAATTTTTGCACATTTACAGGGGTCATACTTTTGCCCGCTTCTCCTACACGGTTAACCCGATTGACTTCAAACTTGGGATGTACCATCTCAACACCTGGGACAACATCATTGTGAAAAATGAAAAGTTTTTGATATACTATATGACGGCGGCGGCGCATCAAATTTAGAGTTTAAAAATTCTTACTTCACGAGGCATTGCCGGTTGTATGTTTAATCTAGAGCTACGAAAATTGGTACACATATGTAACAGGCTATGACCTACAAAAAACTCTTTTTGAACCATATGCTAAACCTAACAGGAAGTCCACCATTTTGATTTATTTTGGAACGTGTTGCCATTTTTTTGGCCATTTCATTGGAGTCTTATTTTAACGAACTCCTCCTACAGTGTT
The DNA here is from genome assembly GCF_051991245.1 of Festucalex cinctus. Taxonomy (NCBI): domain Eukaryota; kingdom Metazoa; phylum Chordata; class Actinopteri; order Syngnathiformes; family Syngnathidae; genus Festucalex; species Festucalex cinctus. The sequence goes on along the minus strand of NC_135426.1, from coordinate 435,772 downwards.
TATCCGATCATCTTCAAACTTGGTGTGATTCATCTTAAGATGTTGAAGATGAAAAGTTATTGAAAGCTTTGTATTTCGTCACACGCTGTTGTCATGGCATGCACTGTTTGCAAAGGAAAAAAAATATCCTTAAAGAAGCATTGCCAGTTGTACGAAGCAGCTAGAGCTACGAAAATTTGTAGACATATGTAACAGCCCAAGATGTACAAAAAAGTCTCCTGGTGCCCTGTGCTAAACCCAACAGGAAGTCCCCCAGGGGCCGGGCATCACATTTTGAGCTAAAAAAAAATCCTCTTTAACAAAGCATACCCGGCTGTACGTTTCACCTAGAGTTACCAAAATTTGTAGAGGTATATAACAGCCCTCGATTTACAAAAAACTCTTTTTGAACCATATGCTAAACCTAACAGGACGTCCGCCATTTTGATTTACTTTGGAATGTGTTGCCATTTTTTTGGGCCATTTCATAGGGGTCATATTTTAACAAACTCCTCCTACAGAGTTTATCCGATCATCTTCAAACTTGGTGTGATTCATCTTAAGATGTTGAAAATGAAAAGATATTGATAGTTTTTTTTTTCGTCACATGCTGTTATCGTGGCATGCACTTTTTGCAAAGGAAAAAAATCCTTCTTAATGAAGCATTCCCAGTTGTACGAAGCAGCTAGAGTGACGAAAAATTGTAGACATATGTAACAGCCCAGGATCTACAAAAATGTCTCTTGGTGCCATGTGCTAAACGCAACAGGAAGTCCCCCAGGGGCCGGGCATCACATTTTGAGCTAAAAAACTCCTCTTTAACTAAGCATTCCCGGTTGTACGTTTCACCTAGCGCTATGATAATTTGCAGGCATACATAAGAGCCCACGATGTACAAAAAAGTCTCTTGGAACCATGGGCTAAACCAAACAGGAAGTCCGCCATTTTGATTTATGATGGGATTTGTTGCCATTTTTTGTGGCCTTTTTCAGGGGTCATATTTTAACGAACCCCTCCTACAAAATTTATCCGACTGTCTTCAAACTTGGTATGTTTCATCTTAAGATGTTTAAGATGCAAAGTAATCGAAAGTTTTTTATTTTGTCACACGCTGTTGCCATAGCAATGCATGGGAATTGCACACCATATTTTGCGTTTTGATTAAACACCTAAAGCTATGATAATTTGCAGGCAAACATAAGAGCTCAGGATGTACAAAAAAAGTCTCTTGGAGCAATATGCTAAACCAATCAGGAAGTCCACCATTTTGATTTACGTTGGGATTTGTAGCCATTTTTTGTGGCCTTTTTTAGGGGTCATATTTTAACGAACTCCTCCTACAAAATTTATCCGACTGTCTTCAAACTTGGTGTGCTTCATCTTAAGATGTTTAAGATGCAAAGTTATCGAAAGTTATTTATTTTGTCGCACGCCGTTGTCATGGCGATGCATTGTTTGCCAAGTAAAATGTTACTTTTTTTTTTTGGTCTAAACATGTGCAAAAACTCATGAAACTTTACACACACATCAGGCTTGTCATCAGCATGAATATTTTAGAGATTTCTTATTCAATTTGCAATAAATGGTTCAATAGCGCCCTCTAGACATTTTTATGAAGCTTTTGCAAATGTTTTGTGTTTTATGATTCAGCTAGATTTGTAAAAATTGGGATACCTATCAGCCTAAGACTTACAAAAAGGTTTCTAAAGCCATATGCTGAATCAAACAGGAAGTCTGCCATTTTGATTTACTTTGGTATTTGTAGCCATTTTTTGGGGCCTTTTATAGGGGTCATATTTTCAACAGAACTTATCAGATCGTCTTCATTCTTTGGCGTGTTTCATCTTAAGATATTTAAGATGAAAAGTTATTGAATTTTTTTATTTTGTCACACGCCTTTGCTGTAGCCATGCATTGTTTGTGAAGAAAAATGCTTTTTTGAGAGTCTAAATATGGGTGAAAACTCACAAAACTTTGCACACGCACCAGACCTGTCTAGAACATGAATATTTTATTTAGAGATTTGTTGTGCTATTTGTAATAAATGGCTCAATAGCGCCCTCTAGACATTTTTATGAAGTCTTTCCGATTATATGATTCAGCTAGATGTGTGAATATTGGCAGGCATGCCGAATATATTCAAAAAGTATTCTATATAGCCATGTGCCAATCCATTTTGATTTTATTTTGTTAATTGTGCATCGTTTTTGGCCTTTCCATGAAACTTTAAAAACACAAAGCATGGCAAAAACGTTTACAATTTAGATGGTTTCCTATTTGACAGTACCCCAACATGCCAGTACCCCGACGTGCAAATACCCCAACGTGGCCCGGGTTGCGAGGGCCCTTTATAGCTGCTCGCAGCTCTAGTTATTCTTCTTCTTCTTTTTCTTTGTTATTATTCTTTTCCGCAAACAACCACATTTTTGACGCACTAAACATGAACGAAAACTCACCAAACTTTACACGCACATCAGGCCTGGCGAAAAATTTGATATTTTAAAGTCGCTATACATGATAACAGAAAAATGGCTCCGTAGCGCCACCTACATAGGTTTAACGGATCCCTGTCCCGCTACGATTGTCCTATGGCTACGAAAATTGTGTGGCACCTGTAGCACATCCAGATGAACAAAAACCTCTTTGATATGTGTACCCTAAAATAGACAGGAAGTGAGGTATGAGTATTTGAATGTCCAATTTTGGCCCATTTTTGCACATTTACAGGGGTCATACTTTTGCCCGCTTCTCCTACACGGTTAACCCGATTGACTTCAAACTTGGGCTGTACCATCTCAACACCTGGGACAACATCATGGTAAAAAATCTAAAGTTTTTGACATACTATATGACGGTGGCGGGGCATCAAATTTACAGTTTCAAAATTCTTACTTAACAAAGCATTGCCATGGTACGTTTAATTGAGATCCACGAAAATTGGTACACATATGTAACAGACTATGATCTACAAAAAAGCCTGTTGGTGCCATATGCTAAACCTAACAGGAAGTCCGCCAGAGGCGAGGCATCAAATTTTGTGTTTCAAAATTCTTATTTAATGAAGCATTCCCGGCTGTACATTTCACCTAGAGTTACCAACATTTGAAGACATATGTAACAGCCCTCAAGGTACAAAAAACTCTTTTTGAACCATATGCTAAACCGAACAGGAAGTCCGCCATTTTGATTTACTTTGGAACGTGTTGCCATTTTTTGGGCCATTTCATAGGGGTCTTATTTTAACAAACTCCTCCTACAGAGTTTATCCGATCATCTCCAAACTTGGTGTGATTCATCTTAAAATGTTGAAGATGAAAAGTTATTGAAAGCTTTTTATTTCGTCGCACGCTGTTGCCGTGGCATGCACAGTTTGCAAAGGAAAAAATTCCCTCTTAATGAAGCATTCACAGTTGTACGAAGCAGCTAGAGCTACGAAAATTTGGAGACAAATTTAACAGCCCACAATGTACAAAAAAGTCTCTTGGTGCCATGTGCTAAACCCAACAGGAAGTCCCGTAGGGGCCGGTCATCACATTTTGAGGTAAAAAACTCCTCCTTAACGAAGCATTCCCGGTTGTACGTTTCACCTAGCGCTATGATAATTTAGAGGCATACATAAGAGCCCACGATGTACAAAAAAAGTCTCTTGGAACCATCTGCTAAACCAAACAGGAAGTCCGCCATTTTGATTTCCGTTGGGATTTGTAGCTATTTTTTGGTGCCTTTTTTAGGGGTCATATTTTAACGAACTCCTCCTACAAAATTTATCCGACTGTCTTCAAACTTGGTGTGCTTCATCTTAAGATGTTTAAGATACAAAGTTATCGAAAGTTATTTATTTTGTCGCACGCCGTTTCATGGCGATGCATTGTTTGCCAAGTAAAATGCTGCTTTTTTTTTGGTCTAAACATGTGCAAAAACTCAGGAAACTTTACACACACATCAGGCTTGTCATAAGCATGAATATTTGAGAGATTTCTTATTAAATTTGCAATAAATGCTTCAATAGCGCCCTCTAGACATTTTTATGAAGTCTTTCCGATTATATGATTCAGCTAGATGTGTGAATATTGGCAGGCATGCCTAATATATTCAAAAAGTATTCTATATAGCCATGTGCCAATCCATTTTGATTTTATTTTGTTAATTGTGCATCATTTTTGGCCTTTCCATGAAACTTTACAAACACAAAGCATGGCAAAAACGTTTAAAATTTAGATGGTTTCCTATTTGACAGTACCCCAACATGCCAGTACCCCGACGTGCAAATACCCCAACGTGGCCCAGGTTGCGAGGGCCCTTTATAGCTGCTCGCAGCTCTAGTTATTCTTCTTCTTCTTCTTCTTCTTCTTTATTCTCCGCAAACGATCGCGATTTTGGGTACCTAAACATTCACGAAAACTCACCGAACTTTGCACACTCCTCAGGCCCGGCGAAAAATTTGATATTATTAAGTCGTCATAACAATGCGACTCGATAGCGCCCCCCAGCGTAGAAAAATAAAAACCAAGCCCGGCACGTTTGAGCTAGAGCAACAAAAATCGGCAGGCACGTGTAGCACCCCGAGACGCACAAAAAAGTCTATTGGGACCATGTAGCTAAAATGTACAGGAAGTGAGCTATGAATTTTTTAATGTCCAATTTTGGCCTATTTTGGCACATTCACTGTGGTCATGCTTTTTCCCACTTTGCAAACATTTTTCATCCAATTGACTTCAAACTTGGCATTTATCATCTCAAGACCTGAGAGAACAACTGGGCAAAACATCTTGCCTTTTTGAAATACTATATGACGGGGGCGGGGCATCAAATATTGCCTTTAAAATTTCATTTGTCCAGAAAGAGCAAATGCTTAATAACTCCCATGTTCAAGCTCCAAAAAATCTCAAACTTCTCAGGCAACGTAATAGTCACGGCCTGAAAACATCTATATGATAAAATTCAGTTATACATATAGCGCCACCTAGTGGTTACAATAAATGTCATACTTTACGTTTTTAGCTACTGTGCTGAGCTTGTTGAAGGGATCCATTTGAAAATTGGTCAGAAAAGCCTTAAGATGTTGATCATGCCCCACACCGAATATTGTAACTTTTCGCCAAAGGGCGTGGCCGCTACGGTGACGCAAAGTCTGAAGATTTTTCGTGAAAATAAAAGCTGCATTAACTTGACCGAGATGATCCTATCTTCTCAAAATTTCACACATTTGATGAGAGTCCAGCCCGAAAGACATCTACTGACTTATATTTCATCTAACTGATAGCGCCACCTAGTGGCAATTTTTTTTCTTACGAGTTTTCTTCTACGTTTTTCTCCAAACACGTTAACTGGACCTACCTCATATTTGCTCAGATGAGGGTTTCGGCCTTCATGATGTCACAACACGAGTTTTCGCGAATTGCTGTGGGTGTGGCTAAGCGCTGTTCGCCAAGAAAACAACGCCAGTTTTGAGGGTCTAAACATGCACAGAAACTCATGAAACTTGGCACACACATCTGGCCTGGTAAAATGAGCAATATTTTATTGTTGATTGTGCTATTTTTACAAAAATGACTCAATAGCGCCCCCGAGAAGTTTTTAACGAAGCAGCCCCGGTTGTACGTTTAAGCAAGAACGACGAATATTTTTAGGTGTATGAGGGAGCCCAAGACCTACAAAAAAGTCTCTTGGACCCATATGCTAAAATGAACAGGAAGTGAGCTACGAATTTTTGAATGTCCCATTTTTGACTATTTTTGCACATTCACAGGGGGCAGACTTTTGCCCACTTCTCCTACACTTTTCATCTGACTGAGTTAAGACTTGACCTGGACCATGTCAAGACCTGAGCCAACGACAGGGGGAAAAATCTTGACCTTTCGAAATACTATATGATGAAGGCGGGGCATCAAAATTTGTGTTTCGCACTGAAAAAGGATATGCTTAATAACTCCCCGGTACATGCTCCAAAAAATCCCAAACTTGACATGCATGTTTATCGTCAAGGCCTGAAGCTATCTCTATGACAACATTCAGTTATATATGCAGCGCCACCTAGCCCTTGAGGCATAAAAAAAAAAATACCCCACATACGGTATTTTGTACAAAAAATGTAAACTCATTCTAAGTGTGATAACTAAGTCATTTATGAATATTCTTTTAGTTTCCACCACTCAAAATGTTCACTGGCATCAGACTTATCCAAACATATATATATATTTATTTATTTTTGATAGCCTCTGTGGACATTAAAAGCAATATCGTGAATGAAGGATATGCTTAATAACTCCACGGTACATGCTCCAAAAAAAATCCCACACTTGACATGTATGCTTATAATCAAGGCCTGAAGGTATCTCGATGACAACATTCAGTTATAAATACAGCGCCACCTAGCCCTTGAGGCTTATATAAAAAAAAAAACCCACATACGGTATTTTGTACAAAAAATGTAAACTCATTCTAAGTGTGATGACTAAGTCATTTATGAATATTCTTTTAGTTTCCACCACTCAAATTGTTCACTGGCTTCACACCGATCCAAACGTATGTACGTTTCCATTTTGTTTATTCATTTTTGATTGCCCCTTTGGACAATAAAAGTAACATTGTGCAATGAGTACAACGAGCGATGATGTATATATACACTTTTACAAAAAATACCAATCAGGGCAACTCATTGCCTAAAAATAAAAAAGGACGCAGATTTTTGCAGGTCTTAACAATCCCCAAAACCCGTTGAGCTTGACACACACTGGCAAAAAAAATATTCTACATGTAAACGTTTATTATGCCATTTTCAAAGAAATTTTGCTTCCAATATGCCAGTACCCCAACGTGCCAGTACACTAACGTGCAAGTACCCCAACGTGCAAGGACTCCAACGTGGCCTGGGCTGCGAGGGCCCTTTATAGCTGCTCGCAGCTCTAGTTCTTTTTCTTCTTCTTCTTTTTCTTTGTTATTATTCTTTTCCGCAAACAACCACATTTTTGAGGCACTAAACATGAACGAAAACTTTGCACACACAAGGCTTGTCAAAAACATTTTAGATGGTCCTTGTCCTATTTGACAGTACCCCAACGTGCCAGTACCTCGACGTGCAAGTACCCCAACGTGGCCCGGGTTGCGAGGGCCCTTTATAGCTGCTCGCAGCTCTAGTTAGGGCCCGAGCAGCGGCGGCGGCGGTGCCGCTGCGAGGCCCTATTGTTTTTGTAGGAATTCTTCTTATTAGGGCCCGAGCAGCGGCGGCGGCGGTGCCGCTGCGAGGCCCTATTGTTTTTGTAGGAATTCTTCTTCTTCTTCTTCTTATTATTATTATTATTATTATTATTCTCCGCAAACGATCACATTTTTGAGACACTAAACGTGACCGAAAACTCCCCAAACTTTACACGCACATCAGGCCTGGCGAAAAATTTGATATTTTAAAGTCGCCATACATGATAACAGAAAAATGGCTCCTTAGCGCCCCCTACATAGGTTAAACGGATCCCTGTCCCGCTACGATTGTCCGACGGCTATGAAAATTGTGTGGCACCTGTAGCACATCCCAATGAACAAAAACCTCTTTGAAGTGTGTACCCTAAAATAGACAGAAAGTGAGGTATGAGTATTTAAATGTCCAATTTTTGCCAATTTTTGCACATTTACAGGGGTCATACTTTTGCCCGCTTCTCCTACACGGTTAACCCGATTGACTTCAAACTTGGGATGTACCATCTCAACACCTGGGACAACATCATTGTGAAAAATGAAAAGTTTTTGATATACTATATGACGGCGGCGGCGCATCAAATTTAGAGTTTAAAAATTCTTACTTCACGAGGCATTGCCGGTTGTACGTTTAATCTAGAGCTACAAAAATTGGTACACATATGTAACAGACTATGACCTACAAAAAACTCTTTTTGAACCATATGCTAAACCTAACAGGAAGTCCACCATTTTGATTTATTTTGGAACGTGTTGCCATTTTTTTGGCCATTTCATTGGGGCCTTATTTTAACGAACTCCTCCTACAGTGTTTATCCGATCATCTTCAAACTTGGTGTGATTCATCTTAAGATGTTGAAGATGAAAAGTTATTGAAAGCTTTGTATTTCGTCGCACGCTGTTGTCATGGCATGCACTGTTTGCAAAGGAAAAAAAATATCCTTAAAGAAGCATTGCCAGTTGTACGAAGCAGCTAGAGCTACGAAAATTTGTAGACATATGTAACAGCCCAAGATGTACAAAAAAGTCTCTTGGTGCCCTGTGCTAAACCCAACAGGAAGTCCCCCAGGGGCGGGCATCACATTTTGAGCTAAAAAAAACTCCTCTTTAACAAAGCATACCCGGCTGTACGTTTCACCTAGAGTTACCAAAATTTGTAGAGGTATATAACAGCCCTCGAGGTACAAAAAACTCTTTTTGAACCATATGCTAAACCTAACAGGACGTCCGCCATTTTGATTTACTTTGGAATGTGTTGCCATTTTTTTTGGCCATTTCATAGGGGTCATATTTTAACAAACTCCTCCTACAGAGTTTATCCGATCATCTTCAAACTTGGTGTGATTCATCTTAAGATGTTGAAAATGAAAAGTCACATTTTGAGCTAAAAAACTCCTCTTTAACGAAGCATTCCCGGTTGTACGTTTCACCTAGCGCTATGATAATTTGCAGGCATACATAAGAGCCCACGATGTACAAAAAAGTCTCTTGGAACCATGTGCTAAACCAAACAGGAAGTCCGCCATTTTGATTTATGATGGGATTTGTTGCCATTTTTTGTGGCCTTTTTCAGGGGTCATATTTTAACGAACCCCTCCTACAAAATTTATCCGACTGTCTTCAAACTTGGTATGTTTCATCTTAAGATGTTTAAGATGCAAAGTAATCGAAAGTTTTTTATTTTGTCACACGCTGTTGCCATAGCAATGCATTGGAATTGCACACCATATTTTGCGTTTTGATTAAACAGACAAAGCATTCCCGGTTGTACGTTTCACCTAAAGCTATGATAATTTGCAGGCAAACATAAGAGCTCAGGATGTACAAAAAAGTCTCTTGGAGCCATATGCTAAACCAATCAGGAAGTCCACCATTTTGATTTACGTTGGGATTTGTAGCCATTTTTTGTGGCCTTTTTTAGGGGTCATATTTTAACGAACTCCTCCTACAAAATTTATCCGACTGTCTTTAAACTTGGTGTGCTTCATCTTAAGATGTTTAAGATGCAAAGTTATCGAAAGTTATTTATTTTGTCGCACGCCGTTGTCATGGCGATGCATTGTTTGCCAAGTAAAATGCTGCTTTTTTTTTTTGGTCTAAACATGTGCAAAAACTCATGAAACTTTACACACACATCAGGCTTGTCATCAGCATGAATATTTTAGAGATTTCTTATTCAATTTGCAATAAATGGTTCAATAGCGCCCTCTAGACATTTTTATGAAGCTTTTGCAAATGTTTTGTGTTTTATGATTCAGCTAGATTTGTAAAAATTGGGATACCTATCAGCCTAAGACTTACAAAAAGGTTTCTAAAGCCATATGCTGAATCAAAAAGGAAGTCTGCCATTTTGATTTACTTTGGTATTTGTAGCCATTTTTTGGGGCCTTTTATAGGGGTCATATTTTCAACAGAACTTATCAGATCATCTTCATTCTTTGGCGTGTTTCATCTTAAGATATTTAAGATGAAAAGTTATTGAATTTTTTTATTTTGTCACACGCCTTTGCTGTAGCCATGCATTGTTTGTGAAGAAAAATGCTGTTTTGAGAGTCTAAATATGGGTGAAAACTCACAAAACTTTGCACACACACCAGACCTGTCTGGAACATGAATATTTTATTTAGAGATTTGTTGTGCAATTTGTAATAAATGGCTCAATAGCGCCCTCTAGACATTTTTATGAAGTCTTTCCGATTATATGATTCAGCTAGATGTGTGAATATTGGCAGGCATGCCGAATATATTCAAAAAGTATTCTATATAGCCATGTGCCAATGCATTTTGATTTTATTTTGTTAATTGTGCATCGTTTTTGGCCTTTCCATGAAACTTTAAAAACACAAAGCACGGCAAAAACGTTTACAATTTAGATGGTTTCCTATTTGACAGTACCCCAACATGCCAGTACCCCGACGTGCAAATACCCCAACGTGGCCCGGGTTGCGAGGGCCCTTTATAGCTGCTCGCAGCTCTAGTTATTATTATTATTATTATTATTATTATTATTCTCCGCAAACAATCGCATTTTTGAGACGCTAAACGTGAACGAAAACTCACCAAACTTTACACGCACATCAGGCCTGGCGAAAAATTTGATATTTTAAAGTCGCCATACATGATAACAGAAAAATGGCTCCATAGCGCCACCTACATAGGTTAAACGGATCCCTGTCCCGCTACGATTGTCCTATGGCGACGAAAATTGTGTGGCACCCGTAGCACATCCAGATGAACAAAAACCTCTTTGATGTGTGTACCCTAAAATAGACAGAAAGTGAGGTATGATCATCTGAATGTCCAATTTTGGCCCAGTTTTGCACATTTACAGGGGTCATACTTCTGCCCGCTTCTACTACACGGTTAACCTGATTGACTTCAAACTTGGGATGGACCATCTCAACACCTGGGACAACATCATTGTAAAAAATCTAAAGTTTTTGATATACTATATGACGGCGGCGACGCATCAAATTTAGAGTTTAAAAATTCTTACTTCACGAAGCATTGCCGGTTGTACGTTTAATCTAGAGCTACGAAAATTGGTACACATATGTAACAGGCTATGACCTACAAAAAACTCTTTTTGAACCATATGCTAAACCTCACAGGAAGTCCGCCATTTTGATTTATTTTGGAACGTGTTGCCATTTTTTTGGCCATTTCATTGGGGTCTTATTTTAACGAACTCCTCCTACAGTGTTTATCCGATCATCTTCAAACTTGGTGTGATTCATCTTAAGATGTTGAAGATGAAAAGTTATTGAAAGCTTTGTATTTCGTCGCACGCTGTTGTCATGGCATGCACTGTTTGCAAAGGAAAAAAAATATCCTTAATGAAGCATTCCCAGTTGTATGAAGTAGCTAGAGCTACAAGAATTTGTAGACATTTGTAACAGCCCACAATGTACAAAAAAGTCTCTTGGTGCCATGTGCTAAACCCAACAGGAAGTCCCCCAGGGGCCGGGCATCACATTTTGAGCTAGAAAACTCCTCTTTAACGAAGCATTCCCGGTTGTACGTTTCACCTAGCGCGATGATAATTTGCAGGCATACATAAGAGCCCACGATGTACAAAAAAGTCTCTTGGAACCATGTGCTAAACCAAACAGGAAGTCTGCCATTTTGATTTACGATGGGATTTGTTGCCATTTTTTGTGGCCTTTTTTAAGGGTCATATTTTAACGAACTCCTCGTACAAAGTTCATCCGACCGTCTTCAAACTTGGTGTGTTTCATCTTAAGATGTTTAAGATGCAAAGTTATCGAAAGTTTTTTATTTTGTCGCACGCTGCTGCTATAGCGATGCATTGTTTGCCAAGTAAAGTGCTGCTTTGTTTTTTTATCTATACATGTGTGAAAACTCATGAAACTTTGCAAACACATCAGACTTGTCATGAACATGAATTTTTAGAGATTTATTGTGCAATTTGCAATAAATAGCGCCCTCTAGACATTTTTATGAAGTATTTCCGATTGTATGATTCTGCTAGATTTGTGAAAATTAGGACAGACCCCTATCAGCCTAATACCTACAAAAAAGTATTATGTAGCCATTTGCCAAACCAAAGAGGAAGTCCGCTATTTTGATTTTATTTTGGGATTTATACATCATTTTTGGCCTCTTTCATTAAACTTTGCACAGACAAGGCATGGAAAAAACTAACATTTTAAATGGTCCTTGTTCCATGTAACAGTACCCCAACGTGCCAGTACCCTGACGTGCAAGTAACCCAACGTTGTGCTCAATAGCGCCCTCTATGCATTTTTATGGAGCATTTCCAATTGTATGATTCAAGCGATACACAACTAAAGATGACTTGACCTAGATTTGTGAAAACTGGGAGGCATACCTATTAGCTTAAGACCTACAAAAAGTATTCTGTAGCCGTATGCTAAACCTAAAAGGAAGTCCGCCATTTTGAATTTATTTTGGGAATTGCACACCATCTTTGGCCTTTTGCACTCACAAAGCTTGTCAAAAACATTTTAGATGGTCCTTGTCCGATTTGACAGTACCTCAACGTGCCAGTACCCCGACGTGCAAGTACCCCAACGTGGCCCAGATTGCGAGGGCCCTTTATAGCTGCTCGCAGCTCTAGTTATTATTATTCTTCTTCTTCTTCTTTTTCTTTGTTATTATTCTTTTCCGCAAACAACCACATTTTTGAGGCACTAAACATGAACGAAAACTCACCAAACTTTACACGCAGATCGGGCCTGGCGAAAAATTTGATATTTTAAAGTCGCCATACATGATAACAGAAAAATGGCTCTGTAGCGCCACCTACATAGGTTTAACGGATCCCTGTCCCGCTACGATTGTCCTATGGCTACGAAAATTGTGTGGCACCTGTAGCACATCCAGATGAACAAAAACCTCTTTGATATGTGTACCCTAAAATAGACAGGAAGTGAGGTATGAGTATTTGAATGTCCAATTTTGGCCCATTTTTGCACATTTACAGGGGTCATACTTTTGCCCGCTTCTCCTACACGGTTAACCCGATTGACTTCAAACTTGGGCTGTACCATCTCAACACCTGGGACAACATCATGGTAAAAAATCTAAAGTTTTTGACATACTATATGACGGTAGCGGGGCATCAAATTTACAGTTTCAAAATTCTTACTTAACAAAGCATTGCCGGTGGTACGTTTAATTGAGAGCCACGAAAATTGGTACACATATGTAACAGACTATGATAAACAAAAAAGCCTGTTGGTGCCATATGCTAAACCTAACAGGAAGTCCGCCAGAGGTGAGGCATCAAATTTTGTGTTTCAAAATTCTTATTTAATGAAGCATTCCCGGCTGTACATTTCACCTAGAGTTACCAACATTTGAAGACATATGTAACAGCCCTCAAGGTACAAAAAACTCTTTTTGAACCATATGCTAAACCGAACAGGAAGTCCGCCATTTTGATTTACTTTGGAACGTGTTGCCATTTTTTGGGCCATTTCATAAGGGTCTTATTTTAACGAACTCCTCCTACAGAGTTTATCCGATCATCTCCAAACTTGGTGTGATTCATCTTGAAATGTTGAAGATGAAAAGTTATTGAAAGCTTTTTATTTCGTCACACGCTGTTGCCGTGGCATGCACAGTTTGCAAAGGAAAAAATTCCCTCTTAATGAAGCATTCCCAGTTGTACGAAGAAGCTAGAGCTACGAAAATTTGGAGACAAATTTAACAGCCCACGATGTACAAAAAAGTCTCTTGGTGCCATGTGCTAAACCCAACAGGAAGTCCCGTAGGGGCCGGTCATCACATTTTGAGGTAAAAAACTCCTCTTTAACGAAGCATTCCCGGTTGTACGTTTCACCTAGCGCTATGATAATTTAGAGGCATACATAAGAGCCCACGGTGTACAAAAAAGTCTCTTGGAACCATCTGCTAAACCAAACAGGAACTCCGCCATTTTGATTTACGTTGGGATTTGTAGCCATTTTTTGTGGCCTTTTTTAGGGGTCATATTTTAACGAACTCCTCCTACAAAATTTATCCGACTGTCTTCAAACTTGGTGTGCTTCATCTTAAGATGTTTAAGATACAAAGTTATCGAAAGTTATTTATTTTGTCGCACGCCGTTTCATGGCGATGGATTGTTTGCCAAGTAAAATGCTGCTTTTTTTTTTTTGGTCTAAACATGTGCAAAAACTCATGAAACTTTACACACACATCAGGCTTGTCATAAGCATGAATATTTTAGAGATTTCTTATTAAATTTGCAATAAATGCTTCAATAGCGCCCTCTAGACATTTTTATGAAGTCTTTCCGATTATATGATTCAGCTAGATGTGTGAATATTGGCAGGCATGCCTAATATATTCAAAAAGTATTCTATATAGCCATGTGCCAATCCATTTTGATTTTATTTTGTTAATTGTGCATCATTTTTGGCCTTTCCATGAAACTTTACAAACACAAAGCATGGCAAAAACGTTTAAAATTTAGATGGTTTCCTATTTGACAGTACCCCAACATGCCAGTACCCCGACGTTCAAATACCCCAACGTGGCCCGGGTTGCGAGGGCCCTTTATAGCTGCTCGCAGCTCTAGTTATTCTTCTTATTATTATTCTCCGCAAACAATCGCATTTTTGAGACGCTAAACGTGAACGAAAACTCACCAAACTTTACACGCACATCAGGCCTGGCGAAAAATTTGATATTTTAAAGTCGCCATACATGATAACAGAAAAATGGCTCTGTAGCGCCACCTACATAGGTTTAACGGATCCCTGTCCCGCTACGATTGTCCTATGGCTACGAAAATTGTGTGGCACCTGTAGCACATCCAGATGAACAAAAACCTCTTTGATATGTGTACCCTAAAATAGACAGGAAGTGAGGTATGAGTATTTGAATGTCCAATTTTGGCCCATTTTTGCACATTTACAGGGGTCATACTTTTGCCCGCTTCTCCTACACGGTTAACCCGATTGACTTCAAACTTGGGCTGTACCATCTCAACACCTGGGACAACATCATGGTAAAAAATCTAAAGTTTTTGACATACTATATGACGGTGGAGGGGCATCAAATTTACAGTTTCAAAATTCTTACTTAACGAAGCATTGCCGGTGGTACGTTTAATCGAGAGCTACGAAAATTGGTACACATATGTAACAGACTATGATCTACAAAAAAGCCTGTTGGTGCCATATGCTAAACCTAACAGGAAGTCCGCCAGAGGCGAGGCATCAAATTTTGTGTTTCAAAATTCTAACTTAATGAAGCATTCCCGGCTGTACATTTCACCTAGAGTTACCAATATTTGAAGACATATGTAACAGCCCTCAAGGTACAAAAAACTCTTTTTGAACCATATGCTAAACCGAACAGGAAGTCCGCCATTTTGATTTACTTTGGAACGTGTTGCCATTTTTTGGGCCATTTCATAGGGGTCTTATTTTAACGAACTCCTCCTACAGAGTTTATCCGATCATCTCCAAACTTGGTGTGATTCATCTTAAGATGTTGAAGATGAAAAGTTATTGAAAGCTTTTTATTTTGTCGCACGCTGTTGCCGTGGCATGCACAGTTTGCAAAGGAAAAAATTACTTCTTAATGAAGCATTCCCAGTTGTACGAAGCAGCTAGAGCTACGAAAATTTGGAGACAAATGTAACAGCCCACGATGTACAAAAAAGTCTCTTGGTGCCATGTGCTAAACCCAACAGGAAGTCCCGTAGGGGCCGGGCATCACATTTTGAGCTAAAAAACTCCTCTTTAACGAAGCATTCCCGGTTGTACGTTTCACCTAGCGCTATGATAATTTAGAGGCATACATAAGAGCCCACGATGTACAAAAAAGTCTCTTGGAACCATGTGCTAAACCAAACAGGAAGTCCGCCATTTTGATTTATGATGGGATTTGTAGCCTTTTTTTGTGGCCTTTTTTAGGGGTCATATTTTAACTCCTCCTACAAAATTCATCCGACCGTGTTCAAACTTGGTGTGTTTCATCTTAAGATGTTTAAGATGCAAATTTATCGAAAGTTTTTTTATTTTGTCGCACGCTGCTGCTATAGCGATGCATTGGTTGCCAAGTAAAGTGCTGCTTTGTTTTTTTTTATCTATACATGTGTGAAAACTCGTGAAACTTTGCACACACATCAGACTTGTCATTAACATGAATTTTTAGAGATTTCTTGTGCAATTTGCAATAAATCGCACCCTCTATACATTTTTTATGGAGCATTTCCGATTGGATGATTCAAGCGCGAAATAACTAAAGATGACTTGACTTGACCTAGATTTGTGAAAACTCAGAGGCATACCTATTATATTATTATTATTTTTTGTACCTTACAAGATTATCTCTTGTGCCACATTAAACCCCTTTGCAGGCCTGAGCCAAACCACGGTCCATACATTTGATACCACTGCTTTATTTCAATGGTCAAGTACTTCATAACCACACCTACTTATGCTTGTCCTTGCATATATAGTAGACAACAAAGAGCTCTTTCAACAAAAGACATTTCCATCTACAAAGTCATACAAGGTAAGCACTCTATAAATTCTGCAATCACTACACTTCTATTCCTAAATTATCACTTCAAATACCAACAATGGTTAATACAGCTACAAATTTCTTGTATGTTTATGAAGTATGATACTGTATTTATTTCTACTCCTTTGCTTTTCTACAGAACATGAACAAATCACCAAGCAAATTCTCTTTTGATAAAGACCCTCTAATCATCTCCATACGCAAAGATTGCCAACTTTTTTCCGTAAGTATACAATACATAAACTAAACAGGACAACTTTCTCAATCATATACAGGATGCCATACATATATGTATTAAGTTCTCATTTATTAACAGGTTTGTTAAAGGCACCTTTAGTGTGTTTTTCTGTTTGTAATGTTTCTCCACGAGCACGTCTAGCCATTGATATCATGTAGAACACATATGCTAACCTTTTAGAGACAATTGAAGCTTACTTGCACAGTAGCCACTATCTTAACCACTTAATTCACATGTCTACTTGACAACTTATTACATGTAGTGAAATGGTACTTTGTGCGTCTTATGCTTTTTTCTGAACACTGCTTTTCAACTCTTTCCTTAAAACCAATACATGCGGTACTGTTATACTGTATAAATATATATGTCCGTGTGTATATATTTGTATATTCTTTCAAATAAACTCGTTTTGACACACACAGCCATTGAGTAACATGCAACACGACCACAACGTTTTGCACCAACACGTTACCTCTGCTATTTAGAATCATGGAATCTAACATGACTGATTTTCATTGAATGCTTTGTCATTACAGTATGCATGCATTGATCATGCTTTCAGTCGCAACGACTTATACCAGCGCAGCCTTGATCTTCATTCCCAAATGAACCAACTAGTCCATGTGACTTGAGTCAATCGAGCACTTGAAAAACAGATAGACTTCAAAACCAAGCTTGTGAAAGAACTCCAGACTGCATTGGATATAAAGGATGCATGTGATGCATTTGTCCGTGATGGTAAGCTATATGACATGGAAGACACACAAACACTAACACAGCAAGCATCCCCATCCTACACGTTGTGTATAATGAATGACATGTTTGACAATGGACATTTTTACATTTTTTTGTTAATGCACGTTCCTTTTTTTCTGTTAGGAATATCTTGAAGGTAACATTGGACTGTTAACTAAAACACTGACTGATTATTGAGCCGCAATTTCTCAATGTATATAATGTGAATACATACTACACTTGATTACTTTCAAATGTGACTGATATCATGTAGCTATGCTGTGATCTTGCCCTCTTTCATCCACTGATAGACACTTCAAAGTTCTTTTTTTTCTGTATCTTCTCAAAATAACTGACATATTCATGGAAAAGATTGTATTTAAATTCTATCATTATTAATTACTATTATTATGTTTATGTCTTTGCCCCTGATTATGATGTTTCTATACCATAGATTTTCTTTTTAAAAATTTTTGGACATACTGTGACTTGACCTTTACAATACTAATTTTTACTAAGAAAAAAATCAATCACACACCATAATATTTTATACTTATCCTGCATGTATCTGGACACACCATGCCAAATTTTACACTTACATAACCATTTATGTACCTGTCGTATCCTTACTTTTATTCATCATTTCATCACACAATCCTAAAACATTGCTTTTTGACCCAGAGGATTCAACTATACCATTTTTGCGTGTCTTATTACTTACTAGCTATATTATTTATTAACGGGCAAAAACTATGAATATAAGATCACCGTCAAATATTACGTCTGTAATATCCATATACAGTGCATTACATAATATGCATTTGTATTAAGACACTACCATGCTAAAAATATGCACACGACTGTTCTGTAAACTACACCTAAGACAACCAAACTTCACAGATCTAACATGATTCTTCATTCTTTTTTGTTCTACAGATGTATCAAATGCTGCCACACAGACAGAAGAAGCCACTGAGGACATGCACGAAGACGATGATCACAATATAACAGGACAGGTTAACCCCCCTGAAGTTTTAGCCCGCAGGTCAAAGCGTCCTAGGACTAATTCATCCATGGAGGTTACATTATCCTAAGACAGACTATGTGCTAACCCAAACTCTTTGACCCCAAGGGATTCATCTGTCCCAGAAAACTTTTACACTAAAGAGTTTATCTGTCCTAGGGCGCTGTTAACCCCAGGTTAAAGTGTTATTTAATCTGTCCTGTTACAACAGCTATACATAAACAGCTGCATTCCTCTCCTGTTCCATCTCTCGCACTTCTTTCATCTCTTTTTCTCCTCTACTTATACCTATGCTTGCTCATGTGCTTTTTTCCCCTTTAGATGATGTCATTGGTTAGCCTGCTTCAAAGCTACATTTTTTCTTGAATAACTGTCACACATTTAGTAGACATTTGTAGACATATGTAACAGCCCAAGATGTACAAAAAAGTCTCTTGGTGCCCTGTGCTAAACCCAACAGGAAGTCCCCCAGGGGCCGGGCATCACATTTTGAGCTAAAAAAACTCCTCTTTAACAAAGCATACCCGGCTGTACGTTTCACCTAGAGTTACCAAAATTTGTAGAGGTATATAACAGCCCTCGAGGTACAAAAAACTCTTTTTGAACCATATGCTAAACCTAACAGGACGTCCGCCATTTTGATTTACTTTGGAATGTGTTGCCATTTTTTTTTGGCATTTCATAGGGGTCATATTTTAACAAACTCCTCCTACAGAGTTTATCCGATCATCTTCAAACTTGGTGTGATTCATCTTAAGATGTTGAAAATGAAAAGTTATTGAAAGTTTTTTATTTCGTCACACGCTGTTATCGTGGCATGCACTTTTTGCAAAGGAAAAAAATCCTTCTTAATGAAGCACTCCCAGTTGTACGAAGCAGCTAGAGCGACGAAAAATTGAAGACATATGTAACAGCCCAGGATGTACAAAAATGTCTCTTGGTGCCATGTGCTAAACGCAACAGGAAGTCCCCCAGGGGCCGGGCATCACATTTTGAGCTAAAAAACTCCTCTTTAACGAAGCATTCCCGGTTGTACGTTTCACCTAGCGCTATGATAATTTGCAGGCATACATAAGAGCCCACGATGTACAAAAAAGTCTCTTGGAACCATGTGCTAAACCAAACAGGAAGTCCACCATTTTGATTTATGATGGGATTTGTTGCCATTTTTTGTGGCCTTTTTCAGGGGTCATATTTTAACGAACCCCTCCTACAAAATTTATCCGACTGTCTTCAAACTTGGTATGTTTCATCTTAAGATGTTTAAGATGCAAAGTAATCGAAAGTTTTTTATTTTGTCACACGCTGTTGCCATAGCAATGCATTGGAATTGCACACCATATTTTGCGTTTTGATTAAACAGACAAAGCATTCCCGGTTGTACGTTTCACCTAAAGCTATGATAATTTGCAGGCAAACATAAGAGCTCAGGATGTACAAAAAAGTCTCTTGGAGCCATATGCTAAACCAATCAGGAAGTCCACCATTTTGATTTACGTTGGGATTTGTAGCCATTTTTTGTGGCCTTTTTTAGGGGTCATATTTTAACGAACTCCTCCTACAAAATTTATCCGACTGTCTTTAAACTTGGTGTGCTTCATCTTAAGATGTTTAAGATGCAAAGTTATCGAAAGTTATTTATTTTGTCGCACGCCGTTGTCATGGCGATGCATTCTTTGCCAAGTAAAATGCTGCTTTTTTTTGGTCTCAACATGTGCAAAAACTCATGAAACTTTACACACACATCAGGCTTGTCATCAGCATGAATATTTTAGAGATTTCTTATTCAATTTGCAATAAATGGTTCAATAGCGCCCTCTAGACATTTTTATGAAGCTTTTGCAAATGTTTTGTGTTTTATGATTCAGCTAGATTTGTAAAAATTGGGATACCTATCAGCCTAAGACTTACAAAAAGGTTTCTAAAGCCATATGCTGAATCAAAAAGGAAGTCTGCCATTTTGATTTACTTTGGTATTTGTAGCCATTTTTTGGGGCCTTTTATAGGGGTCATATTTTCAACAGAACTTATCAGATCATCTTCATTCTTTGGCGTGTTTCATCTTAAGATATTTAAGATGAAAAGTTATTGAATTTTTTTATTTTGTCACACGCCTTTGCTGTAGCCATGCATTGTTTGTGAAGAAAAATGCTTTTTTGAGAGTCTAAATATGGGTGAAAACTCACAAAACTTTGCACACACACCAGACCTGTCTGGAACATGAATATTTTATTTAGAGATTTGTTGTGCAATTTGTAATAAATGGCTCAATAGCGCCCTCTAGACATTTTTATGAAGTCTTTCCGATTATATGATTCAGCTAGATGTGTGAATATTGGCAGGCATGCCGAATATATTCAAAAAGTATTCTATATAGCCATGTGCCAATCCATTTTGATTTTATTTTGTTAATTGTGCATCGTTTTTGGCCTTTCCATGAAACTTTAAAAACACAAAGCATGGCAAAAACGTTTACAATTTAGATGGTTTCCTATTTGACAGTACCCCAACATGCCAGTACCCCGACGTGCAAATACCCCAATGTGGCCCGGGTTGCGAGGGCCCTTTATAGCTGCTCGCAGCTCTAGTTAGGGCCCGAGCAGCGACCGCTGCGAGGTCCCTATTGTTTTTGTAAAAATTATTATTATTATTATTATTATTATTATTATTATTATTAGGGCCCGAGCAGCGACCGCTGCGAGGTCCCTATTGTTTTTGTAAAAATTATTATTATTATTATTATTATTATTATTATTATTATTATTCTTTATTCTCCGCAAACGATCGCGATTTTGGGTACCTAAACATTCACGAAAACTCACCGAACTTTGCACACTCCTCAGGCCCGGCGAAAAATTTGATATTATTAAGTCGTCATAACAATGCGACTCGATAGCGCCCCCTAGCGTAGAAAAATAAAAACCAAGCCCGGCACGTTTGAGCTAGAGCAACAAAAATTGGCAGGCACGTGTAGCACCCCGAGACGCACAAAAAAGTCTATAGGGACCATGTAGCTAAAATGTACAGGAAGTGAGCTATGAATTTTTTAATGTCCAATTTTGGCCTATTTTGGCACATTCACTGTGGTCATGCTTTTTCCCCCTTTGCAAACATTTTTCATCCAATTGACTTCAAACGTGGCATTTATCATCTGAAGACCTGAGAGAACAACTGGGCAAAACATCTTGCCTTTTTGAAATACTATATGACGGGGGCGGGGCATCAAATATTGCCTTTAAAATTTCATTTGTCCAGAAAGAGCAAATGCTTAATAACTCCCATGTTCAAGCTCCAAAAAATCTCAAACTTCTCAGGCAACGTAATAGTCACGGCCTGAAAACATCTATATGATAAAATTCAGTTATACATATAGCGCCACCTAGTGGTTACAATAAATGTCATACTTTACGTTTTTAGCTACTGTGCTGAGCTTGTTGAAGGGATTCATTTGAAAATTGGTCAGAAAAGCCTTAAGATGTTGATCATGCCCCACACCGAATATTGTAACTTTTCGCCAAAGGGCGTGGCCGCTACGGTGACGCAAAGTCTGAAGATTTTTCGTGAAAATAAAAGCTGCATTAACTTGACCGAGATGATCCTATCTTCTCAAAATTTCACACATTTGATGAGAGTCCAGCCCTAAAGACATCTACTGACTTATATTTCATCTAACTGATAGCGCCACCTAGTGGCAATTTTTTTTCTTACGAATTTTCTTCTAAGTTTTTCTCCAAACACGTTAACTGAACCTACCTCATATTTGCTCAGATGAGGGTTTCGGCCTTCATGATGTCACAACACGAAGTTTGTGAGTTTTCACGAATTGCTGTGGGTGTGGCTAAGCGCTGTTCGCCAAGAAAACAACGCCAGTTTTGAGGGTCTAAACATGCACAGAAACTCATGAAACTTGGCACACACATCTGGCCTGGTAAAATGAGCAATATTTTATTGTTGATTGTGCTATTTTTACAAAAATGACTCAATAGCGCCCCCTAGAAGTTTTTAACGAAGCAGCCCCGGTTGTACGTTTAAGCAAGAACGACGAATATTTTTAGGTGTATGAGGGAGCACAAGACCTACAAAAAAGTCTCTTGGACCCATATGCTAAAATGAACAGGAAGTTAGCTGCGAATTTTTGAATGTCCCATTTTTGACTATTTTTGCACATTCACAGGGGGCAGACTTT
The DNA here is from genome assembly GCF_051991245.1 of Festucalex cinctus. NCBI lineage: Eukaryota > Metazoa > Chordata > Actinopteri > Syngnathiformes > Syngnathidae > Festucalex > Festucalex cinctus. The sequence continues at coordinate 413,395 of NC_135426.1, read as the reverse complement.
TGCCCACTTCTCCTACACGTTTCATCTGACTGAGTTAAGACTTGACCTGGACCATGTCAAGACCTGAGCCAACGACAGGGGGAAAAATCTTGACCTTTCGAAATACTATATGATGAAGGCGGGGCATCAAAATTTGTGTTTCGCACTGAAAAAGGATATGCTTCATAACTCCCCGGTACATGCTCCAAAAAATCCCAAACTTGACATGTATGTTTATCGTCAAGGCGTGAAGCTATCTCTATGACAACATTCAGTTATATATGCAGCGCCACCTAGCCCTTGAGGCATAAAAAAAAAATACCCCACATACGGTATTTTGTACAAAAAATGTAAACTCATTCTAAGTGTGATAACTAAGTCATTTATGAATATTCTTTTAGTTTCCACCACTCAAAATGTTCACTGGCATCAGACTTATCCAAACATATATATTTTTTTATTTATTTTTGATAGCCTCTGTGGACATTAAAAGCAATATCGTGAATGAAGGATATGCTTAATAACTCCACGGTACATGCTCCAAAAAAAATCCCACACTTGACATGTATGCTTATAATCAAGGCCTGAAGGTATCTCGATGACAACATTCAATTATAAATACAGCGCCACCTAGCCCTTGAGGCTTATATAAATAAATAAAAAAACACATACGGTATTTTGTACAAAAAATGTAAACTCATTCTAAGTGTGATGACTAAGTCATTTATGAATATTCTTTTAGTTTCCACCACTCAAATTGTTCACTGGCTTCACACCGATCCAAACGTATGTACGTTTCCATTTTGTTTTATTCATTTTTGATTGCCCCTTTGGACAATAAAAGTAACATTGTGCAATGAGTACAACGAGCGATGATGTATATATACACTTTTACAAAAAATACCAATCAGGGCAACTCATTGCCTAAAAATAAAAAAGGACGCAGATTTTTTCAGGTCTTAACAATCCCCAAAACCCGTTGAGCTTGATACACACTGGCAAAAAAAATATTCTACATGTAAACGTTTATTATGCCATTTTCAAAGAAATTTTGCTTCCAATATGCCAGTACCCCAACGTGCCAGTACCCTAACGTGCAAGTACCCCAACGTGCAAGGACTCCAACGTGGCCCGGGCTGCGAGGGTCCTTTATAGCTGCTCGCAGCTCTAGTTATTATTCTTCTTCTTCTTCTTCTTCTTCTCCGTAAACGATCGCATTTTTGAGGACCTAAACATTCACGAAAACTCACCAAACTTTGCGCAATCCTCAGGCCCGGCGAAAAATTTTATATTATGAAGTCGTCATAACAACGCGACTCAATAGCGCCCCCTAGCGTAGAAAAATAAAAATCAAGCCTGGCACGTTTGAGCTAGAGCAACGAAAATTGGCAGGCACGTGTAGCACCCCGAGACGCACAAAAAAGTCTATTGGGACCATGTAGCTAAAATGTACAGGAAATGAGCTATGAATTTTTTTATGTCCAATTTTGGCCTATTTTGCCACATTCACTGTGGTCATGCTTTTTCCCCCTCTGCAAACATTTTTCATCCAATTCACATCAAACTTGGCATTTATCATCTCAAGACCTGAGAGAACAACTGGGCAAAAAGTCTTGCCTTTTAGAAATACTATATGACGGGGGCGGGGCATCAAATATTGTCTTTAAAATTTCATTTGTCCAGAAAGAGCAAATGCTTAATAACTCCCATGTTCAAGCTCCAAAAAATCTCAAACTTCTCAGGCAACGTAATAGTCACGGCCTGAAAACATCTATATGATAAAATTCAGTTATACATATAGCACCACCTAGTGGTAACAATAAATGTCATACTTTACGTTTTTAGCTACTGCGCTGAGCTCGTTGAAGGGATCCAGTTGAAAGTTGGTCAGAAAATCCTTAAGATGTTGATCATGCCCCACACCGAATATTGTAACTTTTCGCCAAAGGGCGTGGCCGCTACGGTGCCGCAAAGTCTGAAGATTTTTCGTGACAATAAAAGCTGCATGAACTTGACCGAGATGATCCTATCTTCTCAAAATTTCACACATTTGATGAGAGTCCAGCCCTAAAGACATCTACGTACTTATATTTCATCTTACTGATAGCGCCACCTAGTGGCAATTTTTTTTCTTACGAATTTTCTTGTACATTTTTCTCCAAACACGTTAACTGGACCAACCTCATATTTGCTCAGATGAGGGTTTCGGCCTTCATGATGTCACAACACGAAGTTTGTGAGTTTTCGCGAATCACTGTGGGCGTGGCTAAGCACTGTTCGCCAAGAAAACAACGCCAGTTTTGATGGTCTAAACATGCGCAGAAACTCATGAAACTTGGCACACACATCTGGCCTGGCAAAATGAGCAATATTTTATCATGTATTGTCCTATTTTTACAAAAATGACTCAATAGCGCCCCCTAGAAATTTTTAACGAAGCAGCCCCGATTGTACGTTTAAGCAAGATCTACGAAAATTTTTAGGTGTATGAGGGAGCCAAAGACCTACAAAAAAGTCTCTTGGACCCATATGCTAAAACGAACAGGAAGTGAGCTACGAATTTTTGAATGTCCCATTTTTGACGATTTTTGCACATTTTCAGGGGGCATACTTTTGCCCACTTCTCCTACACGTTTTATCCGACTGACTTATGACTTGACCTGGACCATGCCAAGACCTGAGCCAACAACAGACGGAAAAATCTTGACTTTCGGAAATACTATATGATGAGGGAGGGGCATCAAAATTTGTGTTTCGCACTGAAAAAGGATATGCTTAATAACTCCCCGATACATGCTCCAAAAAATCCCACACTTGACATGTATGCTTATAATCAAGGCCTGAAGGTATCTCTATGACAACATTCAGTTATATATGCAGCGCCACCTAGCCCTTGAGGCATGAAAAAAAAATACCCCACTTACGGTATTTTGTACAAAAAATGTAAACTCATTCTATGTGTGATAACTAAGTCATTTAGGAATATTCTTTTACTTTCCACCACTCAAAATATTCACTGGCATCAGACCTAACCAAACACACATATTTTTGTTATTTAGTTTTATGTATTTTTGATAGCCTCTATGGACATTAAAAGCAATATCGTGAATGAAGGCTATGCTGAATAACTCCCAGGTACATGCTCCAAAAAATCCCATACTTGAAATGTATATTTATAGTCAAGGCCTGAAGGTATCTCTATGACAAAATTCAGTTATAAATACAGCGCCACCTAGTCCTTGAGGCATAAAAAAAAAAAAAGCCTCACTTACGGTATTTTTGCAAAAATTGTAAACTCATTGTAAGTGTGATAACTAAGTCATTTATGAATATTCTTTTACTTTCCACCACTCAATATGTTCACTGGTATCAGACCGATCCAAACATACATATTTTTTATTTAGTTTTTTTTTTTTGATCGCCTCTATGGACAATAAAAGCAACATTGTGCAATGAGTACGAGCGATGATGTGTGTATATATACTTTTACGAAAAATACCAATCAGGGCAACTCATTGCCTAAAAATAAAAAAAAAGACGCTGATTTTTGCAGATCTTAACAATCACCAAAACCCATTGAGCTTGACCCACTCATCACACCTGGCAAAAAAAAAAAAAATCTACATGTTTATCATGCCATTTTCAAAGAAATTCTGCTTCCAATGTGCCAGTACCCCAATGTGCAAGTTCTCCAACGTGCAAGTACCCCAACGTGGCCCGGGCTGCGAGGGCCCTTTATAGCTGCTCGCAGCTCTAGTTAGGGCCCGAGCAGCGACCGCTGCGAGGTCCCTATTGTTTTTGTAAAAATTATTATTATTATTAGGGCCCGAGCAGCGACCGCTGCGAGGTCCCTATTGTTTTTGTAAGAATTATTATTATTAGGGCCCGAGCAGCGACCGCTGCGAGGTCCCTATTGTTTTTGTAAAAATTATTATTATTATTATTATTATTATTATTATTATTATTATTATTATTCTTCTTCTTCTTCTTTATTCTCCGCAAACAATCGCGATTTTGGGTACCTAAATATTCACGAAAACTCACCGAACTTTGCACACTCCTCAGGTCCGGCGAAAAATTTGATATTATGAAGTCGTTATAACAATGCGACTCGATAGCGCCCCCTAGCGTAGAAAAATAAAAACTAAGCCCGGCACGTTTGAGCTAGAGCAACAAAAATTGGCAGGCACGTGTAGTACCCCGAGACGCACAAAAAAGTCTCTTGGGACCATGTAGCTAAAATGTACAGGAAGTGAGCTATGAATTTTTTTATGTCCAATTTTGGCCTATTTTGGCACATTCACTGTGGTCATGCTTTTTCCCCCTTTGCAAACATTTTTCATCCAATTGACTTCAAACTTGGCATTTATCATCTCAAGACCTGAGAGAACAACTGGGCAAAACATCGTACCTTTTTGAAATACTATATGACGGGGGCGGGGCATCAAATATTGCCTTTAAAATTTCATTTGTCGAGAAAGAGCAAATGCTTAATAACTCCCATGTTCAAGCTCCAAAAAATCTCAAACTTCTCAGGCAACGTAATAGTCACGGCCTGAAAACATCTATATGATAAAATTCAGTTATACATATAGCGCCACCTAGTGGTTACAATAAATGTCATACTTTACGTTTTTAGCTACTGTGCTGAGCTTGTTGAAGGGATCCATTTGAAAATTGGTCAGAAAAGCCTTAAGATGTTGATCATGCCCCACACCGAATATTGTAACTTTTCGCCAAAGGGCGTGGCCGCTACGGTGCCGCAAAGTCTAAAGATTTTTCGTGAAAATAAAAGCTGCATTAACTTGACCGAGATGATCCTATCTTCTCAAAATTTCACACATTTGATGAGAGTCCAGCCCTAAAGACATCTACTGACTTATATTTCATCTAACTGATAGCGCCACCTAGTGGCAATTTTTTTTCTTACGAATTTTCTTCTACGTTTTTCTCCAAACACGTTAACTGGACCTACCTCATATTTGCTCAGAGGAGGGTTTCGGCCTTCATGATGTCACAACACGAAGTTTGTGAGTTTTCGCGAATTGCTGGGGGTGTGGCTAAGCGCTGTTCGCCAAGAAAACAACGCCAGTTTTGAGGGTCTAAACATGCACAGAAACTCATGAAACTTGGCACACACATCTGGCCTGGTAAAATGAGCCATATTTTATTGTTGATTGTGCTATTTTTTACAAAATTGACTCAATAGCGCCCCCTAGAAGTTTTTAACAAAGCAGCCCCGGTTGTACGTTTAAGCAAGAACGACGAATATTTTTAGGTGTATGAGGGAGCCCAAGTCCTACAAAAAAGTCTCTTGGACCCATATGCTAAAATGAACAGGAAGTGAGCTATGAATTTTTGAATGTCCCATTTTTTACGATTTTTGCACATTCACAGGGGGCAGACTTTTGCCCACTTCTCCTACACGTTTCATCCGACTGAGTTAAGACTTGGCCTGGACCATGTCAAGACCTGAGCCAACGACAGGGGGAAAAATTTTGACTTTTCGAAATACTATATGATGAGGGCGGGGCATCAAATTTTGTGTTTCGCAATGAAAAAGGATATGCTTGATAACTCCCCGGTACATGCTCCAAAAAATCCCAAACTTGACATGTATGTTTATCGTCAAGGCCTGAAGTTATCTCTGTGACAACATTCAGTTATATATGCAGCGCCACCTAGCCCTTGAGGAATAAAAAAAAAATACCCCACATACGGTATTTTGTACAAAAAATGTACACTCATTCTAAGTGTGATAACGAAGTCATTTCTGAATATTCTTTTAGTTTCCACCACTCAAAATGTTCACTGGCATCAGACTTATCCAAACATATATATTTATTTATTTATTTTTGATAGCCTCTATGGACATTAAAAGCAATATCGTGAATGAAGGATATGCTTAATAACTCCACGGCACATGCTCCAAAAAAAATCCCACACTTGACATGTATGCTTATAATCAAGGCCTGAAGGTATCTCTATGACAACATTCAGTTATAAATACAGCGCCACCTAGCCCTTGAGGCTTATATAAAAAAAAATAAAAAATACCCCACATACGGTATTTTGTACAAAAAATGTACACTCATTCTAAGTGTGATAACTAAGTCATTTATGAATATTCTTTTAGTTTCCACCACTCAAATTGTTCACTGGCTTCACACAATTCCAAACGTATGTACGTTTCCATTTTGTTTTATTCATTTTTGATTGCCCCTTTGGACAATAAAAGTAACATTGTGCAATGAGTACAACGAGCGATGATGTGTATATACACTTTTACAAAAAAATACCAATCAGGGCAACTCATTGCCTAAAAATAAAAAAGGACGCTGATTTTTGCAGGTCTTAACAATCACCAAAACCCGTTGAGCTTGACACACACACTGGCAAAAAAATATTCTACATGTAAACGTTTATTATGCCATTTTCAAAGAAATTTTGCTTCCAATATGCCAGTACCCCAATGTGCCAGTACCCCAACGTGCAAGTACCCCAACGTGCAAGGACCCCAACGTGGCCCGGGCTGCGAGGGCCCTTTATAGCTGCTCGCAGCTCTAGTTATTATTATTCTTCTTCTTCTTTATTCTCCGCAAACAATCGCGATTTTGGGTACCTAAATATTCACGAAAACTCACCAAACTTTGCACACTCCTCAGGTCCGGCGAAAAATTTGATATTATGAAGTCGTTATAACAACGCGACTCTATAGCGCCCCCTAGCGTAGAAAAATAAAAACCAAGCCCGACACGTTTGAGCTAGAGCAACGAAAATTGGCAGGCACGTGTAGCACCCCGAGACGCACAAAAAAGTCTATTGGGACCATGTAGCTAAAATGTACAGGAAGTGAGCTATGAATTTTTTAATGTCCAATTTTGGCCTATTTTGGCACATTCACTGTGGTCATGCTTTTTCCCCCTTTGCAAACATTTTTCATCCAATTGACTTCAAACTTGGCATTTATCATCTCAAGACCTAAGAGAACAGCTGGGCAAAACATCTTGCCTTTTCGAAATACTATACGACGGGGGCGGAGCATCAAATATTGCCTTTAAAATTTCATTTGTCCAGAAAGAGCAAATGCTTAATAACTCCCATGTTCAAGCTCCAAAAAATCTCAAACTTCTCAGGCAACGTAATAGTCACAGCCTGAAAACATCTATATGACAAAATTCAGTTATACATATAGCGCCACCTAGTGGTTACAATAAATGTCATACTTTACGTTTTTAGCTACTGTGCTGAGCTTGTTGAAGGGATCCATTTGAAAATTGGTCAGAAAAGCCTTAAGATGTTGATCATGCCCCACACCGAATATTGTAACTTTTCGTCAAAGGGCGTGGCCGCTACGGTGACGCAAAATCTGAAGATTTTTCGTGAAAATAAAAGCTGCATTAACTTGACCGAGATGATCCTATCTTCTCAAAATTTCACACATTTGATGAGAGTCCAGCTCTAAAGACATCTACTAACTTACATTTCATCTAACTGATAGCGCCACCTAGTGGCAATTTTTTTTCTTACGAATTTTCTTCTACGTTTTTCTCCAAACACGTTAACTGGACCTACCTCATATTTGCTCAGAGGAGGGTTTCGGCCTTCATGATGTCACAACACGAAGTTTGTGAGTTTTCGCGAATTGCTGTAAGCGTGGCTAAGCGCTGTTCGCCAAGAAAACAACGCCAGTTTTGAGGGTCTAAACATGCACAGAAACTCCTGAAACTTGGCACACACATCTGGCCTGGTAAAATGAGCAATATTTTATTGTTGATTGTGCTATTTTTACAAAAATGACTCAATAGCGCCCCCTCGAAATTTTTAACGAAGCAGCCCCGGTTGTACGTTTAAGCAAGAATGCCGAATATTTTTAGGTGTATGAGGGAGCCCAAGACCTACAAAAAAGTCTCTTGTACCCATATGCTAAAATGAACAGGAAGTGAGCTACGAATTTTTGAATGTCCCATTTTTGACGATTTTTGCACATTCATAGGGGGCAGACTTTTGCCCACTTCTCCTACACGTTTCATCCGACTGAGTTAAGACTTGGCCTGGACCATGTCAAGACCTGAGCCAACGATAGGGGGAAAAATTTTGACTTTTCGAAATACTATATGATGAGGGCGGGGCATCAAAATTTGTGTTTCACAATGAAAAAGGATATGCTTGATAACTCCCCGGTACATGCTCCAAAAAATCCCAAACTTGACATGTATGTTTATCGTCAAGGCCTGAAGTTATCTCTATGACAACATTCAGTTATATATGCAGCGCCACCTAGCCCTTGAGGCATGAAAAAAAAATACCCCACATACGGTATTTTGTACAAAAAATGTACACTCATTCTAAGTGTGATAACTAAGTCATTTATGAATATTTTTTTAGTTTCCACCACTCAAAATGTTCACTGGCATCAGACTTATCCAAACATATATATATTTTTATTTATTTTTGATAGCCTCTATGGACATTAAAAGCAATATCGTGAATGAAGGATATGCTTAATAACTCCACGGTACATGCTCCAAAAAAAAATCCCACACTTGACATGTATGCTTATAATCAAGGCCTGAAGGCATCTCTATGACAACATTCAGTTATAAATACAGCGCCACCTAGCCCTTGAGGCTTATATAAAAAAAATAAAAAATACCCCACATACGGTATTTTGTACAAAAAATGTACACTCATTCTAAGTGTGATAACTAAGTCATTTATGAATATTCTTTTAGTTTCCACCACTCAAATTGTTCACTGGCTTCACACCGATCCAAACGTATGTACGTTTCCATTTTGTTTTATTCATTTTTGATTGCCCCTTTGGACAATAAAAGTAACATTGTGCAATGAGTACAACGAGCGATGATGTGTATATATACTTTTACAAAAAAATACCAATCAGGGCAACTCATTGCCTAAAAATAAAAAAGGACGCTGATTTTTGCAGGTCTTAACAATCAACAAAACCCGTTGAGCTTGACACACACACTGGCAAAAAAATATTCTACATGTAAACGTTTATTATGCCATTTTCAAAGAAATTTTGCTTCCAATATTCCAGTACCCCAACGTGCCAGTACCCCAACGTGCAAGTACCCCAACGTGCAAGGACCTCAACGTGGCCCGGGCTGCGAGGGCCCTTTATAGCTGCTCGCAGCTCTAGTTATTATTATTCTTCTTCTTCTTCTTCTTCTTCTTCTTTATTCTCCGCAAACGATCGCGATTTTGGGTACCTAAACATTCACGAAAACTCACCGAACTTTGCACACTCCTCAGGCCCGGCGAAAAATTTGATATTATTAAGTCGTCATAACAATGCGACTCGATAGCGCCCCCTAGCGTAGAAAAATAAAAACCAAGCCCGGCACGTTTGAGCTAGAGCAACAAAAATTGGCAGGCACGTCTAGCACCCCGAGACGCACAAAAAAGTCTATTGGGACCATGTAGCTAAAATGTACAGGAAGTGAGCTATGAATTTTTTTATGTCCAATTTTGGCCTATTTTGGCACATTCACTGTGGTCATGCTTTTTTCCCCTTTGCAAACATTTTTCATCCAATTGACTTCAAACTTGGCATTTATCATCTCAAGACCTGAGAGAAAAACTGGGCAAAACATCTTGCCTTTTTGAAATACTATATGACGGGGGCGGGGCATCAAATATTGCCTTTAAAATTTCATTTGTCCAGAAAGAGCAAATGCTTAATAACTCCCATGTTCAAGCTCCAAAAAATCTCAAACTTCTCAGGCAACGTAATAGTCACGGCCTGAAAACATCTATATGATAAAATTCAGTTATACATATAGCGCCACCTAGTGGTTACAATAAATGTCATACTTTACGTTTTTAGCTACTGTGCTGAGCTTGTTGAAGGGATCCATTTGAAAATTGGTCAGAAAAGCCTTAAGATGTTGATCATGCCCCACACCGAATATTGTAACTTTTCGCCAAAGGGCGTGGCCGCTACGGTGACGCAAAGTCTGAAGATTTTTCGTGAAAATAAAAGCTGCATTAACTTGACCGAGATGATCCTATCTTCTCAAAATTTCACACATTTGATGAGAGTCCAGCCCTAAAGACATCTACTGACTTATATTTCATCTAACTGATAGCGCCACCTAGTGGCAATTTTTTTTATTACGAATTTTCTTCTACGTTTTTCTCCAAACACGTTAACTGGACCTACCTCATATTTGCTCAGATGAGGGTTTCGGCCTTCATGATGTCACAACACGAAGTTTGTGAGTTTTCGCGAATTGCTGTGGGTGTGGCTAAGCGCTGTTCGCCAAGAAAACAACGCCAGTTTTGAGGGTCTAAACATGCACAGAAACTCATGAAACTTGGCACACACATCTGGCCTGGTAAAATGAGCAATATTTTATTGTTGATTGTGCTATTTTTACAGAAATGACTCAATAGCGCCCCCTAGAAGTTTTTAACGAAGCAGCCCCGGTTGTACGTTTAAGCAAGAACGACGAATATTTTTAGGTGTATAAGGGAGCCCAAGACCTACAAAAAAGTCTCTTGGACCCATATGCTAAAATGAACAGGAAGTGAGCTACGAATTTTTGAATGTCCCATTTTTGACAATTTTTGCACATTCACAGGGGGCAGACTTTTGCCCACTTCTCCTACACGTTTCATCTGACTGAGTTAAGACTTGACCTGGATCATGTCAAGACCTGAGCCAACGACAGGGGGAAAAATCTTGACCTTTCGAAATACTATATGATGAAGGCGGGGCATCAAAATTTGTGTTTCGCACTGAAAAAGGATATGCTTAATAACTCCCCGGTACATGCTCCAAAAAATCCCAAACTTGACATGTATGTTTATCGTCAAGGCCTGAAGCTATCTCTATGACAACATTCAGTTATATATGCAGCGCCACCTAGCCCTTGAGGCATAAAAAAAAAAATACCCCACATACGGTATTTTGTACAAAAAATGTAAACTCATTCTAAGTGTGATAACTAAGTCATTTATGAATATTCTTTTAGTTTCCACCACTCAAAATGTTCACTGGCATCAGACTTATCCAAACATATATATATTTTTATTTATTTTTGATAGCCTCTGTGGACATTAAAAGCAATATCGTGAATGAAGGATATGCTTAATAACTCCACGGTACATGCTCCAAAAAAAATCCCACACTTGACATGTATGCTTATAATCAAGGCCTGAAGGTATCTCGATGACAACATTCAGTTATAAATACAGCGCCACCTAGCCCTTGAGGCTTATATAAAAAAAAAAAAAACACATACGGTATTTTGTACAAAAAAATGTAAACTCATTCTAAGTGTGATGACTAAGTCATTTCTGAATATTCTTTTAGTTTCCACCACTCAAATTGTTCACTGGCTTCACACCGATCCAAACGTATGTACGTTTCCATTTTGTTTTATTCATTTTTGATTGCCCCTTTGGACAATAAAAGTAAACATTGTGCAATGAGTACAACGAGCGATGATGTGTATATACACTTTTACATAAAAATACCAATCAGGGCAACTCATTGCCTAAAAATAAATAAGGACGCTGATTTTTGCAGGTCTTAACAATCACCAAAATCCGTTGAGCTTGACAGACACTGGCAAAAAAATATTCTACATGTAAACGTTTATTATGCCATTTTCAAAGAATTTTTGCTTCCAATATGCCAGTACCCCAACGTTCCAGTACCCCAACGTGCCAGTACCCCAACGTGCAAGTACCCCAACGTGCAAGGACCCCAACGTGGCCCGGGCTGCGAGGGCCCTTTATAGCTGCTCGCAGCTCTAGTTATTATTCTTCTTCTTCTTCTTCTTCTTCTTTATTCTCCGCAAACAATCGCGATTTTGGGTACCTAAATATTCACGAAAACTCACCGAACTTTGCACACTCCTCAGGTCCGGCGAAAAATTTGATATTATGAAGTCGTTATAACAACGCGACTCTATAGCGCCCCCTAGCATAGAAAAATAAAAACCAAGCCCGGCACGTTTGAGCTAGAGCAACGAAAATTGGCAGGCACGTGTAGCACCCCGAGACGCACAAAAAAGTCTATTGGGTCCATGTAGCTAAAATGTACAGGAAGTGAGCTATGAATTTTTTAATGTCCAATTTTGGCCTATTTTGGCACATTCACTGTGGTCATGCTTTTTCCCCCTATGCAAACATTTTTCATCCCATTGACTTCAAACTTGGTATTTATCATCTCAAGACCTAAGAAAACAGCTGGGCAAAAAGTCTTGCCTTTTCGAAATACTATATGACGGGGGCGGGGCATCAAATATTGCCTTTAAAATTTCATTTGTCCAGAAAGAGCAAATGCTGAATAACTCCCATGTACAAGCTCCAAAAAATCTCAAACTTCTCAGGCAACGTAATAGTCACGGCCTGAAAACATCTATATGACAAAATTCAGTTATACATATAGCGCCACCTAGTGGTTACAATAAATGTCATACTTTACGTTTTTAGCTACTGTGCTGAGCTCGTTGAAGGGATCCAGTTGAAAATTGGTCAGAAAAGCCTTAAGATGTTGATGATGCCCCACACCGAATATTGTAACTCTTCGCCAAAGGGCGTGGCCGCTACGGTGACGCAAAGTCTGAAGATTTTTCGTGACAATAAAAGCTGCATTAACTTGACCGAGATGATCCTATCTTCTCAAAATTTCACACATTTGATGAGAGTCCAGCTCTAAAGACATCTACTAACTTACATTTCATCTAACTGATAGCGCCACCTAGTGGCAATTTTTTTTCTTACGAATTTTCTTCTACGTTTTTCTCCAAACACGTTAACTGGACCTACCTCATATTTGCTCAGATGAGGGTTTCGGCCTTCATGATGTCACAACACGAAGTTTGTGAGTTTTCGCGAATTGCTGTGGGCGTGGCTAAGCGCTGTTCGCCAAGAAAACAACGCCAGTTTTGAGGGTCTAAACATGCACAGAAACTCCTGAAACTTGGCACACACATCTGGCCTGGTAAAATGAGCAATATTTTATTGTTGATTGTGCTATTTTTACAAAAATGACTCAATAGCGCCCCCTCGAAATTTTTAACGAAGCAGCCCCGGTTGTACGTTTAAGCAAGAACGACGAATATTTTCAGGTGTATGAGGGAGCCCAAGACCTACAAAAAAGTCTCTTGTACCCATATGCTAAAATGAACAGGAAGTGAGCTACGAATTTTTGAATGTCCCATTTTTGACAATTTTTGCACATTCACAGGGGGCAGACTTTTGCCCACCTCTCCTACACGTTTCATCCGACTGAGTTAAGACTTGGCCTGGACCATTTCAAGACCTGCGCCAACGACAGGGGGAAAAATTTTGACTTTTCGAAATACTATATGATGAGGGCGGGGCATCAAAATTTGTGTTTCGCAATGAAAAAGGATATGCTTGATAACTCCCCGGTACATGCTCCAAAAAATCCCAAACTTGACATGTATGTTTATCGTCAAGGCCTGAAGTTATCTCTATGACAACATTCAGTTATATATGCAGCGCCACCTAGCCCTTGAGGCATGAAAAAAAAATACCCCACATACGGTATTTTGTACAAAAAATGTACACTCATTCTAAGTGTGATAACTAAGTCATTTATGAATATTCTTTTAGTTTCCACCACTCAAATTGTTCGCTGGCTTCACACCGATCCAAACGTATGTGTGTTTCCATTTTGTTTTATTCATTTTTGATTGCCCCTTTGGACAATAAAAGTAAACATTGTGCAATGAGTACAACGAGCGATGATGTGTATATACACTTTTACAAAAAAATACCAATCAGGGCAACTCATTGCCTAAAAATAAATAAGGACGCTGATTTTTGCAGGTCTTAACAATCACCAAAATCCGTTGAGCTTGACAGACACTGGCAAAAAAAATATTCTACATGTAAACGTTTATTATGCCATTTTCAAAGAAATTTTGCTTCCAATATGCCAGTACCCCAACGTGCCAGTACCCCAACGTGCAAGTACCCCAACGTGCAAGGACCCCAACGTGGCCCGGGCTGCGAGGGCCCTTTATAGCTGCTCGCAGCTCTAGTTATTATTATTATTCTTTATTCTCCGCAAACAATCGCGATTTTGGGTACCTAAATATTCACGAAAACTCACCGAACTTTGCACACTCCTCAGGTCCGGCGAAAAATTTGATATTATGAAGTCGTTATAACAATGCGACTCGATAGCGGCCCCTAGCGTAGAAAAATAAAAACCAAGCCCGGCACGTTTGAGCTAGAGCAACAAAAATTGGCAGGCACGTGTAGTACCCCGAGACGCACAAAAAAGTCTCTTGGGACCATGTAGCTAAAATGTACAGGAAGTGAGCTATGAATTTTTTTATGTCCAATTTTGGCCTATTTTGGCACATTCACTGTGGTCATGCTTTTTCCCCCTTTGCAAACATTTTTCATCCAATTGACTTCAAACTTGGCATTTATCATCTCAAGACCTGAGAGAACAACTGGGCAAAACATCTTGCCTTTTTGAAATACTATATGACGGGGGCGGGGCATCAAATATTGCCTTTAAAATTTCATTTGTCGAGAAAGAGCAAATGCTTAATAACTCCCATGTTCAAGCTCCAAAAAATCTCAAACTTCTCAGGCAACGTAATAGTCACGGCCTGAAAACATCTATATGATAAAATTCAGTTATACATATAGTGCCACCTAGTGGTTACAATAAATGTCATACTTTATGTTTTTAGCTACTGTGCTGAGCTTGTTGAAGGGATCCATTTGAAAATTGGTCAGAAAAGCCTTAAGATGTTGATCATGCCCCACACCGAATATTGTCACTTTTCGCCAAAGGGCGTGGCCGCTACGGTGACGCAAAGTCTGAAGATTTTTCGTGAAAATAAAAGCTGCATTAACTTGACCGAGATGATCCTATCTTCTCAAAATTTCACACATTTGATGAGAGTCCAGCCCTAAAGACATCTACTGACTTATATTTCATCTAACTGATAGCGCCACCTAGTGGCAATTTTTTTTCTTACGAATTTTCTTCTACGTTTTTCTCCAAACACGTTAACTGGACCTACCTCATATTTGCTCAGATGAGGGTTTCGGCCTTCATGATGTCACAACACGAAGTTTGTGAGTTTTCGCGAATTGCTGTGGGTGTGGCTAAGCGCTGTTCGCCAAGAAAACAACGCCAGTTTTGAGGGTCTAAACATGCACAGAAACTCATGAAACTTGGCACACACATCTGGCCTGGTAAAATGAGCCATATTTTATTGTTGATTGTGCTATTTTTTACAAAAATGACTCAATAGCGCCCCCTAGAAGTTTTTAACAAAGCAGCCCCGGTTGTACGTTTAAGCAAGAACGACGAATATTTTTAGGTGTATGAGGGAGCCCAAGTCCTACAAAAAAGTCTCTTGGACCCATATGCTAAAATGAACAGGAAGTGAGCTATGAATTTTTGAATGTCCCATTTTTTTACGATTTTTGCACATTCACAGGGGGCAGACTTTTGCCCACTTCTCCTACACATTTCATCCGACTGAGTTAAGACTTGGCCTGGACCATGTCAAGACCTGAGCCAACGACAGGGGGAAAAATTTTGACTTTTCGAAATACTATATGATGAGGGCGGGGCATCAAATTTTGTGTTTCGCAATGAAAAAGGATATGCTTGATAACTCCCCGGTACATGCTCCAAAAAATCCCAAACTTGACATGTATGTTTATCGTCAAGGCCTGAAGTTATCTCTGTGACAACATTCAGTTATATATGCAGCGCCACCTAGCCCTTGAGGAATAAAAAAAAAAATACCCCACATACGGTATTTTGTACAAAAAATGTACACTCATTCTAAGTGTGATAACGAAGTCATTTCTGAATATTCTTTTAGTTTCCACCACTCAAAATGTTCACTGGCATCAGACTTATCCAAACATATATATATTTGTATTTATTTTTGATAGCCTCTATGGACATTAAAAGCAATATCGTGAATGAAGGATATGCTTAATAACTCCACGGTACATGCTCCAAAAAAAATCCCACACTTGACATGTATGCTTATAATCAAGGCCTGAAGGTATCTCTATGACAACATTCAGTTATAAATACAGCGCCACCTAGCCCTTGAGGCTTATATAAAAAAAAATAAAAATACCCCACATACGGTATTTTGTACAAAAAATGTACACTCATTCTAAGTGTGATAACTAAGTCATTTATGAATATTCTTTTAGTTTCCACCACTCAAATTGTTCACTGGCTTGACACCGATCCAAACGTATGTACGTTTCCATTTTGTTTTATTCATTTTTGATTGCCCCTTTGGACAATAAAAGTAACATTGTGCAATGAGTACAACGAGCGATGATGTGTATATACACTTTTACAAAAAAATACCAATCAGGGCAACTCATTGCCTAAAAATAAAAAAGGACGCTGATTTTTGCAGGTCTTAACAATCACCAAAACCCGTTGAGCTTGACACACACACTGGCAAAAAAATATTCTACATGTAAACGTTTATTATGCCATTTTCAAAGAAATTTTGCTTCCAATATGCCAGTACCCCAATGTGCCAGTACCCCAACATGCAAGTACCACAACGTGCAAGGACCCCAACGTGGCCCGGGCTGCGAGGGCCCTTTATAGCTGCTCGCAGCTCTAGTTATTCTTCTTCTTCTTCTTCTTCTTCTTTATTCTCCGCAAACGATCGCGATTTTGGGTACCTAAACATTCACGAAAACTCACCGAACTTTGCACACTCCTCAGGCCCGGCGAAAAATTTGATATTATGAAGTCGTCATAACAACGCGACTCTATAGCGCCCCCTAGCGTAGAAAAATAAAAACCAAGCCCGGCACGTTTGAGCTAGAGCAACGAAAATTGGCGGGCACGTGTAGCACCCCGAGACGCACAAAAAAAGTCTATTGGGACCATGTAGCTAAAATGTACAGGAAGTGAGCTATGAATTTTTTAATGTCCAATTTTGGCCCATTTTGGCACATTCACTGTGGTCATGCTTTTTCCCCCTCTGCAAACATTTTTCATCCAATTGACTTCAAACTTGGCATGTATCAACTCAAGACCTGAGACAACAACTGGGCAAAATATCTTGACTTTTCGGCAATTTTTAGTGGCAATTTTTTTTCTTACGAATTTTCTTCTAACTTTTTCTCCAAACACTTTAACTGGACCTACCTCATATTTGCTCAGATGAGGGTTTCGGCCTTCATGATGTCACAAAACGAAGTTTGTGAGTTTTCGCGAATCGCTTTGGTGTGGCTAAGCGCTGTTCGCCAAGAAAACAACACCAATTTTGAGGGCCTAAACTGGCACAAAAACGCATGAAACTTGGCACACACATCTGGCCTGGCAAAATGAGCGATATCTTATCCTGGATTGTGCTATTTTTACAAAAATGACTCAATAGCGCCCCCTAGAAAATTTTAATGAAGCAGCCCCGGTTGTACGTTTAAGCAAGATCTATGAAAATTTTTAGGTGTATGCGGGAGCCCAAGACCTACAAAAAAAGTCTATTGGACCCATGTGCTAAAATGAACAGGAAGTGAGCTACGAATTTTTGAATGTCCCATTTTTTACGATTTTAGCACATTTACAGGGGGCATACTTTTGCCCACTTCTCCTACACGTTTCATCCGACTGACTTCAGACTTGACTTGGGCTCTGTCAAGACCTGAGCCAACGATAGGGAGAAAAATCTTGACTTTTCAAAATACTATATGATGAGGGCGGGACATCAAAATTTGTGTTTCGCAATGAAAATTGATATGCTTAATAACTCCCCGGTACATGCTCCAAAAAATCCCAAACGTGACATGTATGTTTATAGTCATGGCCTGAAGCTATCTCTATGACAACATTCAGTTATATATGCAGCGCCACCGAGCCCTTGAGGCATGAAAAAAAAATACCCCACTTACGGTATTTTTACAAAAATTGTAAACTCATTCTAAGTGTGATAACTAAGTCATTTATGAATATTCTTTTACTTTCCACCACTCAAAATGTTCACTGGCATCAGACCTAACCAAACATACATGTTTTTGTTATTTAGTTTTATGTATTTTTGATAGCCTCTATGGACATTAAAAGCAATATTGTGAATGAAGGATATGCTGAATAACTCCCAGGTACATGCTCTAAAAAATCCCATACTTGAAATGTATATTTATAGTCCAGGCCTGAAGGTATCTCTATGATAATATTCAGTTATATATGCAGTGCCACCTCGTTCTTGAGGCATAAAAAAAAAAAATGCCTCACTTATTGTATTTTTACAAAAATTGTAAACTCATTGTAAGTGTGATAACTAAGTCATTTATGAATATTCTTTTACTTTCCACCACTCAATATGTTTACTGGCATCTGATCGATCCAAACATATGTATTTTTTTTCTTTAGTTTCATTTTTTTTGATCGCCTCTGGACAATAAAAGCAACATTGTGCAATGAGTACGAGCGATGATGTGTGTATATATACTTTTACGAAAAATACCAATCAGGGCAACTCATTGCCTAAAAATAAAAAAAGACGCTGATTTTTGCAGATCTTAACAATCACCAAAACCCATTGAGCTTGACACACTCATCACACCTGGCAAAAAAAGAAAAACCAAATCCACATGTAATGGTTTATCATGCCATTTTCAAAGACATTCTGCTTCCAATGTGCCAGTACCCCAATGTGCAAGTACCCCAACGTGCAAGTACCCCAGCGTGGCCCGGGCTGCGAGGGCCTTTATAGCTGCTCGCAGCTCTAGTTCTTCTTCTTCTTCTTCTTCTTCTTCTTCTTCTTCTTCTTTATTCTCCGCAAACGATCGCGATTTTGGGAACCTAAACATTCACGAAAACTCACCGAACTTTGCACACTCCTCAGGCCCGGCGAAAAATTTGATATTATGAAGTCGTCATAACAACGCGACTCTATAGCGCCCCCTAGCGTAGAAAAATAAAAACCAAGCCCGGCATGTTTGAGCTAGAGCAACGAAAATTGGCAGGCACGTGTAGCACCCCGAGACGCACAAAAAAGTCTATTGGACCCATGTGCTAAAATGAACAGGAAGCGAGCTACGAATGTTTGAATGTCCCATTTTTTACAATTTTAGCACATTTACAGGGGGCATACTTTTGCCCACTTCTCCTACACGTTTCATCCGACTGACTTCAGACTTGACTTGGGCTCTGTCAAGACCTGAGCCAACGATAGGGAGAAAAATCTTGACTTTTCAAAATACTATATGATGAGGGCGGGGCATCAAAATTTGTGTTTCGCAATGAAAAATGATATGCTTAATAACTCCCCGGTACATGCTCCAAAAAATCCCAAACGTGACATGTATGTTTATAGTCAAGGCCTGAAGGTATCTCTATGATAATATTCAGTTATATATGCAGCGCCACCTAGCCCTTGAGGCATGAAAAAAAAATACCCCACTTACGGTATTTTTACAAAAATTGTAAACTCATTGTAAGTGTGATAACTAAGTCATTTATGAATATTCTTTTACTTTCCACCACTCAATATGTTTACTGGCATCTGATCGATCCAAACATATGTATTTTTTTTCTTTAGTTTCATTTTTTTTTTATCGCCTCTATGGACAATAAAAGCAACATTGTGCAATGAGTACGAGCGATGATGTGTGTATATATACTTTTACGAAAAATACCAATCAGGGCAACTCATTGCCTAAAAATAAAAAAAGACGCTGATTTTTGCAGATCTTAACAATCACCAAAACCCATTGAGCTTGACACACTCATCACACCTGGCAAAAAAAGAAAAACCAAATCCACATGTAATGGTTTATCATGCCATTTTCAAAGACATTCTGCTTCCAATGTGCCAGTACCCCAATGTGCAAGTACCCCAACGTGCAAGTACCCCAGCGTGGCCGGGGCTGCGAGGGCCCTTTATAGCTGCTCGCAGCTCTAGTTATTCTTCTTCTTCTTCTTTATTCTCTGCAAACGATCCCGATTTTGGGTACCTAAACATTCACGAAAACTCACCGAACTTTTCACACTCCTCAGGCCCGGCGAAAAATTTGATATTATGAAGTCGTCATAACAACGCGACTCTATAGCGCCCCCTAGCGTAGAAAAATAAAAACCAAGCCCGGCACGTTTGAGCTAGAGCAACGAAAATTGGCAGGCACGTGTAGCACCCCGAAATGCACAAAAAAGTCTATTGGGACCATGTAGCTAAAATGTACAGGAAATGAGCTATGAATTTTTTAATGTCCAATTTTGGCCTATTTTGGCACATTCACTGTGGTCATGCTTTTTCCCCCTCTGCAAACATTTTTCATCCAATTAACTTCAAACTTGGCATTTATCATCTCAAGACGTGAGAGAACAACTGGGCAAAAAGTCTTGCCTTTTCGAAATACTATATGATGGGGGCGGGGCATCAAATATTGCCTTTAAAATTTCATTTGTCCAGAAAGAGCAAATGCTTAATAACTCCCATGTTCAAGCTCCAAAAAATCTCAAACTTCTCAGGCAATGTAATAGTCACGGCCTGAAAACATCTATATGATAAAATTCCGTTATACATATAGCGCCACCTAGTGGTAACAATAAATGTCATACTTTACGTTTTTAGCTACTGCGCTGAGCTCGTTGAAGGGATCCAGTTGAAAATTGGTCAGAAAAGCCTTAAGATGTTGATCATGCCCCACACCGAATATTGTAACTTTTCACCAAAAGGGCGTGGCCGCTACGGTGCCGCAAAGTCTAAAGATTTTTCGTGACAATAAAAGCTGCATTAACTTGACCGAGATGATCCTATCTTCTCAAAATTTCACACATTTGATGAGAGTCCAGCCCTAAAGACATCTATGAACTTATATTTCATCTTACTGATAGCGCCACCTAGTGGCAATTTTTTTTCTTACGAATTTTCTTCTACGTTTTTCTCCAAACACGTTAACTGGACCTACCTCATATTTGCTCAGATGAGGGATTCGGCCTTCATGATGTCACAACACGGAGTTTGTGAGTTTTCGCGAATCGTTGTGGGCGTGGCTAAGCACTGTTCGCCAAGAAAACAACGCCAGTTTTGAGGGTCTAAACATGCGCAGAAACTCATGAAACTTGGCACACACATCTGGCCTGGTAAAATGAACAATATTTTATTGTTGATTGTGCTATTTTTACAAAAATGACTCAATAGCGCCCCCTAGGAATTTTTAATGAAGCAGCCCCGGTTGTACGTTTAAGCAAGATCTATGAAAATTTTTAGGTGTATGAGGGAGCCCAAGACCTACAAAAAAAGTCTCTTGGACCCATATGCTAAAATGAACAGGAAGTGAGCTACGAATTTTTGAATGTCCCATTTTTGACGATTTTTGCACATTCACAGGGGGCAGACTTTTGCCCACTTCTCCTACACGTTTCATCTGACTGAGTTAAGACTTGACCTGGACCATGTCAAGACCTGAGCCAACGACAGGGGGAAAAATCTTGACTTTTCGAAATACTATATGATGAAGGCGGGGCATCAAAATTTGTGTTTCGCACTGAAAAAGGATATGCTTAATAACTCCCCGGTACATGCTCCAAAAAATCCCAAACTTGACATGTATGTTTATCGTCAAGGCCTGAAGCTATCTCTATGACAACATTCAGTTATATATGCAGCGTCACCTAGCCCTTGAGGCTTAAATAAAAAAAAAATACCCCACATACGGTATTTTGTACAAAAAATGTAAACTCATTCTAAGTGTGATAACTAAGTCATTTATGAATATTCTTTTAGTTTCCACCACTCAAAATGTTCACTGGCTTCACACCGATCCAAACGTATGTACGTTTCCATTTTGTTTTATTCATTTTTGATTGCCCCTTTGGACAATAAAAGTAACATTGTGCAATGAGTACAACGAGCGATGATGTATATATACACTTTTACAAAAAATACCAATCAGGGCAACTCATTGCCTAAAAATAAATAAGGACGCTGATTTTTGCAGGTCTTAACAATCACCAAAACCCGTTGAGCTTGACACACACTGGCAAAAAAAATATTCTACATGTAAACGTTTATTATGCCATTTTCAAAGAAATTTTGCTTCCAATATGCCAGTACCCCAACGTGCCAGCACACTAACGTGCAAGTACCCCAACGTGCAAGTACCCCAACGTGCAAGGACCCCAACGTGCAAGGACCCCAACGTGGCCCGGGCTGCGAGGGCCCTTTATAGCTGCTCGCAGCTCTAGTTCTTCTTCTTCTTCTTTATTCTCCGCAAACGATCGCGATTTTGGGTGCCTAAACATTCACGAAAACTCACCAAACTTTGCACACTCCTCAGGCCCGGCGAAAAATTTGATATTATGAAGTCATCATAACAACGCGACTCTATAGCGCCCCCTAGCGTAGAAAAATAAAAACCAAGCCCGGCACATTTGAGCTAGAGCAACGAAAATTGGCAGGCACGTGTAGCACCCCGAGACGCACAAAAAAAGTCTATTGGGACCATGTAGCTAAAATGTACAGGAAGTGAGCTATGAATTTTTTAATGTCCAATTTTGGCCTATTTTGGCACATTCACTGTGGTCATGCTTTTTCCCCCTTTGCAAACATTTTTCATCCAATTGACTTCAAACTTGGCATTTATCATCTCAAGACCTGAGAGAACAACTGGGCAAAACATCTTGCCTTTTCGAAATACTATATGACGGGGGCGGGGCATCAAATATTGCCTTTCAAATTTCATTTGTCCAGAAAGAGCAAATGCTAAATAACTCCCATGTTCAAGCTCCAAAAAATCTCAAACTTTTCAGGCAATGTAATAGTCACGGCCTGAAAACATCTATATGATAAAATTCAGTTATACATATAGCGCCACCTAGTGGAAACAATAAATGTCATACTTTACGTTTTTAGCTACTGTGCTGAGCTCGTTGAAGGGATCCAGTTGAAAATTGGTCAGAAAAGCGTTAAGATGTTGATCATGCCCCACACCGAAAATTTTAACTTTTCGCCAAAGGGCGTGGCCGCTACGGTGACGCAAAGTCTAAAGATTTTTCGTGACAATAAAAGCTGCATGAACTTGACCGAGATGATCCTATCTTCTCAAAATTTCACACATTTGATGAGAGTCCAACCCTAAAGACATCTACGAACTTATATTTCATCTTACTGCTTTCCATCTTATAGCGCCACCTAGTGGCATTTTTTCTTCTTACGAATTTTCTTCTACGTTTTTCTCCAAACACGTTAACTGGACCTACCTCATATTCGCTCAGATGAGGGTTTCGGCCTTCACGAAGTCACAACACGAAGTTTGTGAGTTTTCGCGAATTGCTGTGGGCGTGGCTAAGCGCTGTTCGCCAAGAAAACGCCAGTTTTCAGGGTCTAAACATGCACAGAAACTCATGAAACTTGGCACACACATCTGGTCTGGTACAATGAGCAATATTTTATTGTTGATTGTGCTATTTTTGAAAAAAAGACTCAATAGCGCCCCCTAGAAATTTTTAACGAAGCAGCCCCGGTTGTACGTTTAAGCAAGAACGACGAATATTTTTAGGTGTATGAGGGAGCCCAAGACCTACAAAAAATGTCTCTTGGACCCATATGCTAAAATGAACAGGAAGTGAGCTACGAATTTTTGAATGTCCCATTTTTGACGATTTTTGCACATTCACAGGGGGCAGACTTTTGCCCACTTCTCCTACACGTTTCATCTGACTGAGTTAAGACTTGACCTGGACCATGTCAAGACCTGAGCCAACGACAGGGGGAAAAATCTTGACTTTTCGAAATACTATATGATGAAGGCGGGGCATCAAAATTTGTGTTTCGCACTGAAAAAGGATATGCTTAATAACTCCCCGGTACATGCTCCAAAAAATCCCAAACTTGACATGTATGTTTATCGTCAAGGCCTGAAGCTATCTCTATGACAACATTCAGTTATATATGCAGCGTCACCTAGCCCTTGAGGCTTAAATAAAAAAAAAATACCCCACATACGGTATTTTTACAAAAATTGTAAACTCATTCTAAGTGTGATAACTAAGTCATTTATGAATATTCTTTTACTTTCCACCACTCAAAATGTTCACTGGGCAATCCAAACATACGTATTTTTTATTTAGTTTTATTTATTTTTGATAGCCTCTATGGACGTTAAAAGCAGTATCGTGAAAGAAGGATGTGCTTAATAACTCCCCGGTACATGCTTCAAAAAAATCCCAAACTTGACATATATATTTATAGTCAAGGCCTGAAGGTATCTCTATGACAAAATTCAGTTGTAAATACAGCGCCACCGAGTCCTTGAGGCATAAAAAAAAACAAAAACAAACAAACAAACAAAAAAAAAACAAAAAAAACACTTACGGTATTTTGGACAAAATTTGTGAACTCATTGTAAGTATTATAACTAAGTCATTTATAAATATTCTTTTACTTTCCACTACTCAAGATGTTCACTGAAATCAGAACGATCCAAACATATGTACTTTTTTATTTTGTTTTATTTATTTTTGATAGCCTCTATGGACAATAAAAGCAACATCGTGCAATGAGTACGAGCGATGATGGGTATATATACTTCCATCCATCCATTTACTACCGCTTATCCGAGGTCGGGTCGCGGGGGCAGCAGCTTTAGGAGGAAAACCCAGACCTCCCTCTCCCCAGCCACTTCAACCAGCTCCGCCGGCGGGATCCCAAGGCGTTCCCAGGCCAGCCGAGAGACATAGTCTCTCCAGCGTGTCCTGGGTCGACCCCGGGGCCTCCCGCCGGTGGGACATGCCCGGAACACCTCCCTAGGGAGGCGTCCAGGAGGCATCCGAACCAGATGTCCGAGCCACTTCAGCTGGCTCTTCTCAACGCGGAGGAGCAGCGGCTCGACTCTGAGTCCCTCCCGGATGGCCGAGCTTCTCACCCTATCTCTAAGGGAGAGCCCGGACACCCTGCGGAGGAAACTCATTTCGGCCGCTTGTATCCGGGATCTCGTTCTTTCGGTCACGACCCACAGCTCGTGTCCATAGGTGAGGGTTGGAACGTTGATCGACCGGTAAATCGAGAGCTTCGCCTTTTGGCTCAGCTCTTTCTTCACCACGACGGACCGATACAGAGTCCGCATCACTGCAGACACTGCACCGATCCGCCTGTCGATCTCCCGCTCCATCCTACCCTCACTCGTGAACAAGACCCCAAGATACTTGAACTCCTCCACTTGGGGCAGGATCTCATCCCCGACCCGGAGATGACACGCCACCTTTTTCCGACTGAGGACCATGGTCTCGGATTTGGAGGTACTGATCTTCATCCCAACCGCTTCACACTCGGCTGCGAACCGCTCCAGTGAGATTTGGAGATCCCGGCTTGATGAAGCCAACAGCACCACATCATCTGCAAAAAGCAGAGATGCAATACTGAGGCTACCAAACCGGAACCCCTAAACGCCTCGGCTGCGCCTAGAAATTCTGTCCATAAAAATTATGAACAGAATCGGTGACAAAGGGCAACCTTGGCGGAGTCCAACCCTCACTGGAAACGAATCCGACTTACTGCCGGCAATGCGGACCAGACTCTGGCAACGGTAGTACAGGGACCGAACAGCCCGTATCAGGGGGCCCGGTACCCCATACTCCCGAAGCACCCCCCACAGGACTCCCCGAGGGACACGGTCGAACGCCTTCTCCAAATCCACAAAACACATGTGGACTGGTTGAGCGAACTCCCACGCACCCTCGAGGACCCTGCTGAGGGTGTAGAGCTGGTCCACTGTTCCACGGCCAGGACAAAAACCACACTGCTCCTCCTGACCCGAGATTTGACTTCCCGACGGACCCTCCTCTCCAGCACCCCTGAATAGACTTTACCAGGGAGGCTGAGGAGTGTGATCCCTCTGTAGTTGGAACACACCCTCCGGTCCCCCTTCTTAAAAAGGGGGACCACCACCCCGGTCTGCCAATCCAGAGGCACTGTCCCCGATGTCCATGCGATGTTGTAGAGGCGTGTCAACCACGACAGCCCCACAACATTCAGAGTCTTGAGGAACTCCGGGCGGATCTCATCCACACCCGGGGCCCTGCCACCGAGGAGCTTTCCAACCACCTCAGTGACTTCGGCCCCAGAGATAGGAGAGCCCAACTCAGAGTCCCCAGACTCTGCTTCCTCAAAGGAAGACGTGTCGGTGGAATTGAGGAGGTCTTTGAAGTATTCCCCCCACCGATTCACGACGTCCCGAGTCGAGGTCAGCAGCACACCATCGCCACTATACACAGTGTTAATGGTGCACTGCTTTCCCCTCCTGAGACGCCGGATGGTGGACCAGAATTTCCTCGAAGCCGTCCGGAAGTCGTTTTCCATGGCCTCACCGAACTCCTCCCATGTCCGAGTTTTTGCCTCAGCAATCGCCGAAGCCGCGTTCCGCTTGGCCAGCCGGTACCCGTCAGCTGCCTCCGGAGTCCCACAGGCCAAAAAGGCCCGATAGGACTCCTTCTTCAGCTTGACGGCATCCCTTACCGCTGGTGTCCACCAGCGGGTTCGAGGATTGCCGCCGCGACAGGCACTGACCACCTTACGGCCACAGCTCCGATCGGCCGCCTCAACAATGGAGGCGCGGAACATGGCCCATTCGGACTCAATGTCCCCCACCTCCCCCGGGACAAGGGAGAAGCTCTGCCGGAGGTGGGCGTTGAAACTCTTTCTGACAGGGGATTCCGCCAGACGTTCCCAGCAGACCCTCACAATACGTTTGGGTCTGCCCGGTCGGACCGGCATCTTCCCCCACCAACGGAACCAACACACCACCAGGTGGTGATCAGTTGACAGCTCTGCCCCTCTCTTCACCCGAGTGTCCAAAACATGCGGCCGCAAATCCGATGACACGACTACAAAGTCGATCATCGAACTGCGGCCTAGGGTGTCCTGGTGTCAAGTGCACATATGGACACCCTTATGTTTGAACATGGTGTTCGTTATGGACAGTCCGTGACGAGCACAGAAGTCCAATAACAGAACACCGCTCGGGTTCCGATCGGGGGGGCCGTTCCTCCCAATCACGCCCCTCCAGGTCTCACTGTCATTGTCCACGTGAGCGTTGAAGTCACCCAGCAGGACGAGGGAGTCCCCAGGGGGAGCACTCTCCAGCACACCCTCTAAGGACTCCAAAAAGGGTGGGTACTCTGAACTGCTGTTTGGTGCATATGCACAAACAACAGTCAGGACCCGTCCCCCCACCCGAAGGCGGAGGGAGGCTACCCTCTCGTCTACCGGGGTAAACCCCAACGTACAGGCGCCGAGCCGGGGGGCGATAAGCATGCCCACACCTGCTCTGCGCCTCTCACCGTGGGCAACTCCAGAGTGGAAGAGAGTCCAACCCCTCTCGAGAGGACTGGTACCAGAGCCCAAGCAGTGTGTCGAGTCGGAACTTCTCCGCCTCACACACCAGCTCGGGCTCCTTCCCTGCCAGAGAGGTGACATTCCATGTCCCAAAAGCCAGCTTCTGTAGCCGGGGATCGGTCCGCCAAGGTCTCCTCTCTTGGCTGCCACCCAGCCTACATTGCACCCGACCCCTTTGGCCCCTCCCACCGGTGGTGAGCCCGTGGGAAGGGGGACCCACGTTGCGTCTTCGGGCTTTGCCCGGCCCGGCCACCAGGCGCTCGCCAACGAGCCCCACCTCCAGGCCTGGCTCCAGAGGGGGGCCCCGGTGACCCGCGTCCGGGCAAGGGAAATGTATCGCCAAATATTTTATTCAACATAAGGGGTTTTTGAGCCGTGCTTAGTCTGGCCCCTCACCTAGGACCTGTTTGCCATGGGTGACCCTACCAGGGGCATAAAGCCCCAGACAACATAGCTCCTAGGATCACTGGGACACGCAAACCCCTCCACCATGGTAAGGTGCCGGCTCACAGAGGGGTGGCTGGCATGTGTACATGTAAATGTCCATTCATATGCACTGTGCCTTATATATTACATTTTCCATGTTTAACTCTCTTACTACATATGACGTATATGAACGTCATAAGGGTCATTGTCCCTGCCTACACATGATGTATATATACGTCATAAGGCTTTTTTTATGATAGTGTATACATTAGGGTCTGACGCAGCTTTTGAGTGAAGGATCAGGCTTGACTGTGATGTTAACAACGGCCAGCGTGTGGCAACAACTATAAAAGACAGCCACGATCACGCAAGGATCACGTAGAAGAAAAAGAAAAAAAAACAGGAAGTGTATGCGTTGGTGGAGGGGGGCTGGGGTGCAGAAGCCGTGGAGGAAGAAAGAGTGCGAGTGATGGACAGAAAAACAAAACAGTTAACACTTAGATGAGTTATTTTCGGTTGTAAAAGCATCGCCATCAAAGGATGATGGCGGCGATCAAGTTTCACGTCGAAGAAACGCGTCGAGCAGCCGTTGAGCGACGCTCCGCCGGCCGCTTCAAGCGAGGACGACTACCGGGAAGACGATAGATCATCACGACAATCACACCGATTTGGAGGATGACGAGTATAAGCCGGATTTGGATCCTGACCTTTCAGATGAGCGTGTGCCAGTTTTCACATGCTGGCCCTCGTTGGAAAGGCCAGATTCTCCCCTTTGATTTAAGACATTTTTCGCCCAAATTGAACCATTATTTCTTGCATTCTAAGCCCAGAAATTGAGCGTAATTTGAGTGAAACAGGCTGGTTTTGAAGGTGGCTGAAATAGCTCAAAACAAAATGGCGTCTGTCGCTCGGGACGACGTTATTTCTGGACGTCTTTGACCTCGTTAGAAAGTTGGGGATCTCAGCTTCAATTTGAGACATATCTGGCCGAAATCCGTGCAGGCGATGCTGAAATATTAGCTTTCTAATACTGCATACTGCATAGTTGCAGCGAAATAAGCGGTTTTGGACAGCTGCAATTTAAACGCTCACTTCGTCCAATCCGCAATAAAAAAAATAAATTATTGAATGAATTTGTTCTCAATTGTGACTAAAATTATGTTTTTATATGGGCAAAAGTAAAATTTGCAACTTTATACAAATTCATTTGATTGTCAATGAGGAGTCAAGTCCACTGGTGGGTCATCCTCCTCTGATTCAACGAATGACCAATATTAAAATCAGATATTTCAGCAAATGTGATGTAAGGACAAGTTATTTGGTTGTCATTGAGGAGTCAAGTTTTGTTTTGTTCTAGATTGTTTTAAAATGTAATTACTTTAAATATAGGATCATAAAATGACCCCTATTGTGAAAGTCATTAGAGAGAAATCTCCTGTTACAACTTTATAAAAATTTATTTGGTTGTCATTGTCATGTCCACTGGTGGGAAAGTTTTTTTTTTTTTTTTTTTTTTTTCTTTTGGTCCAAACTGTTTTAAACTGTAATTATTTTAAATGTAGGCTTGTTTAAATGTTTTTTTTTTTAATTTGCACTTTTTTTTTTTTAAGCTCTGACCCAGTTTCTGCTGAATTGGCATGCAAATTGCCCTTGAACGATTCGGGATTCCTGTATTTGCTAATTCAATGGCCCATCACCGGTAATCAACATCTGCCACCAGATTGGCTGGTTGTAAACGATGAATATGGGTGTGGAAAAAAAGAATATAAATACTGCAGGTAAAAGCAGGGCATTTTTTCCCTCTGTTTTTTTATCAAGACAGGACATTTCTTTGCTGACTGTGCTGCTTTTTGCTTTTACTGAATTTTTACGATGGCAAGTGAGAAGAGGTAAGACTTGGTATTTCTTTGAGAGTTGGAAAAATTTACTTTTAAATTGCATTAGTATTATTTTAATTATTGAATAATTGTGCTCTAGATTATGACTAAAATTACTAAATTACTAAAAGTAATTTGAGAGAAATCTATTTTTAATTGCATGAGTATTTTATTTTTTAACAAATTATTGAATAAATGTCTTCTCAATTACTAAAATGTAAAATTTGTAACTTTAAAAAAATTGATTGTCTCGTCCAAAGAGCACAATTAATTCCTGTTGGAAGCTGACAAATTGTGCCTAATTTTAGAATTGACCTTTTTTATTTTTTGTCATTCTTTTAGACTTCCTGACCGTCACATCGTCTACTGTCTGCGGTGTTGCAAGCCTCAGGAAAAAATCTCTGTACATCTCACCAAGGCTTGCATGAAGGAGAGCACACGTGAGGAGGTCGAAGTTGAGGTCAGGAAGGCCAAAGCCTCGACAAAGGAATGGCTGCGCAATGGCCGTCGCATCGACTACTTGGACCTGCTGAAAAGATTTCCGCACAGAGAGTGTCGCCATACGCTTACAAGAATGCTTGTAGAGCTAGGCTTTTTTGTGTCAAACATGCCGCAAGAGTCAGACATGGAACCAGTGTCACGAGCGCAGGACCCTGACATCCGCAATGCTGATGCTGCCGCGTCGACCTCTGCAGCAACCACTTCCGGCGAGGCAGGCCCACAAAATTTGCTTGATTTAAATGAGGGTTCCTCAACTTCCTCCTCCTCCTCAGATCATGACAATGGCACGAGTGATCCTTCCTGGCAAAAGTAAGTCCATTTAAGATTTTGTTTTGAGTTTCAACAAGGCATTTTGCTATCATTCTGAAACTCTTCTTCATGGCTTCACAGAGATCTTCCCGCAGCAACAACATCTGTGCGGGTAAAAATGAAGGAGGCTGGACTGTACAAGAAGTTTGATGAAAACTCCAAACTCCTAGTGGACTTCAAAAAGTACTTGCAGACCACACTGCGCGTTCCGAACTGCCAGCAGGAGGTAATGTCTTAAATGACTCTGTTTTTCACTTAAAAGTAGTCATCTGAACTTGGTAGTTAAAAAATTCACTTAAATCATTCTCAATGTACATTTTTGAAGCACAATTGCAAGCAATTCCTTAGTTTGGGGTAGAGATGCCTCTCTTAGCTGTAATAAATTACAGATTACAATTTGTTTCAGTGCGGAATTGCAGCAAAGATGTCTGTTTTTTTTTATGATTCTATATTGTGAACTTTTTTTTTTTTTTTTCTCTGTTTAAAGGTGGACAACGTCTCCAGGTTCGTACGTTACTTGCAGCCAACTGGAGAGGAACCAAGTCTTACTTTCTTGAATAAGAGCCAGCAAACCCGGGACTATATAGAGAGTCTCCGGAATGCCAAACTGTCTGCGTCCACAATTTTAAATTATATCAAGAATATGATCCGATTCATCGGGTTCCTCAAGATCAGGCTGGATCTGGTGGATGAGGACAGGGACCTGCACAGAAAGCTCGAATATTTCAAAGAGTTCCTTCAGACAATGAGGAAGCCCGTGGCCAAGGACCATTCCAAAGACGTGGTCCAAATCAAGTAATTTTGCCTTCATTTACCTCATTTTTTTTAATTATTACTGCAGCTCAGCATGTGGTGTTTTACATAACTATTTGTGTCCTCCCCTCCCCCATTTAGATACAAACGACTTATGGAGGGCACCAAGAGCGTCTCTGAGTGCCAGGAAATCCTGTGGGTGGCGAAGAGTGACTTCCTTGCAGTTTTTGGGAAGTTCATCACGAAGGAAAGACTAACGGAGAAGGAAAAGACCATATATCGGTATTATTGTGAAGCACTCTTGGTGCTGAAGCACTATCAGCGCCCAGGAGCTGTGGAAGGCATGACTGTGAGTGCTCCTATTTTAAAAACTTAAAGAGCTTTTCCTAGTAGTTTTTCTTCTCTTGAACTTTGATTGTTTTCCAGGCAAATGAGTGGGTAAACCGAAAGCCGGAGAAGCACAGAGTGATGGTTGGCGTGCACCAACACAAGACCGCCACCATGCAGGTCTGCTCATTTGCACTAACACAAGAAGAAGAAGCGGTAAGTAATGGAAAAATGATATAATTTTTCTTCTAGTTAAAAATTGACATTGAAGTAATTTTCCATTTTTTGTTTCCACAGTGGTTTCAAGGTTATTACGAACACATTCGCCCCTACCACCTGGGCGAGGACTCTGAAAAATTTTTCATTTCCTCAAATGGCAGACGGATACATAGTGTGACCAATGATTTGAACAGACTGCATGTACAGTGAGTACCTACATCAAAATGGGCTTATTTAGTTTATTGATTAACCCATTTTCCAAACGGCTTTATTTTTTGTAAGGCAATCTAATGAGTATTTCTTGTCATTTCCTATTCCTGCAGCTATCACATCAAACCGTCCTGCAGCCAAGAGGTTCGCAGAGCGATTGAAACACTGGCTGGCCAACAATTAGACAGAAGTGGAAAGGAGAAAGTTAGCCATTATTTGGCGCATTCGACTTCTGTGGCCGAACAACATTACCGGATGCGGGTGAGTCAAGGCGTTGTTGAAATTGCCGACGTTCTTGACGAGATTGCAGGGTAAGAATTTCACAGGGCATCACAATCACATTTGATGCTTGCTCAGAATGTAAGACTTGTCTTTGATTTTCCAGCTTCACTCAACCAAAGCCCCCAGAGAGCGGCCCGTCAGCCACGGACACCAAGTCTTTGTGGAGCGACTTTGACGCGTTCGTCAAGGCCTTCCCCGTAACCAGGTTGGCACAGCCTCCCACCAAAAAGATGAGAATGGAGGCTGGCTTTTCGGAAGACAGGACAAATTATGATAAGTGGCGAAAGCAGCAGTATGAACAAAGGGAGCAATATCTGCTTTGTAAGTAGTCCTATCACATTATTGGCAGTCTATTTTTGCTGGTGCAAATGCCTGAAAAAATAAATTCATAAATGAATCATTTCTCTTTTCAGCATATTACACTGCCAGGAAGCCAGATGCTGCGAAGTTGAAGAAACTCATCGACCATGAGGGTTTCGCTGGCAACTGTCCTTTGCCAAAGGATATTATCTCTAAGTGGAAACCTGCTTCGAAAACAAGCATTGAAACGGACACAAAAGTCAAGGAAAAAGTCAAGAAGCAAACATGGTCGGGGCTGGTACTGAAAGATTTCGGTGAAAAGGGGATTGGTAAGGACTTCATTCCAACTTTGTCATTATCGTTTGTCATTCCTTTGGTCAAACTCATGTCATCGCCTATTGTTTACAGGTGTGGTGGCTTCGAGGCACTTCACAAAAGGCGACATTGTCTGCGACTACCATGGGAAACTCATTACAGCTGCAGAGGGCCGTATGAAAATGCAGGATCCTGACAGTGAGCCGACGTACCTGTTTTTTTTCAAACAACACTGCATTGACGCAGAGAGCCCTCGCTGCGAGTGCCACCCAGAGAAAGACACTTTCGGGCGACGCATCAATCACTCGAGAAAAAGGGCTAATCTGAAGCCACAGCACTGCGAACTGAAGGGGAAGCGTGTGAAACACGTTATTTTGTTCAAGGCATCAAAGGACATTGCCGTTGATCAAGAGTTGCTGTTTGATTATGGCGTCAACAGAAGGTCCTTTAGAGGAGAAGGCCTTGACCTGGAGTGGCTAGATGATTAGTGTACTTCAATGCTGTGAATAATAAAACATTTTGATCAAACTTAATTTTGTTTTACTCTTTATTCTTGGTTGGAAATGTATAAAACTATCTGAATTTGACCACATTTAACTCTTTGACTGCCAAAGACGTTTCATGATGATTAGTAAAATTCCAATGAATAGAATGCGATCTTTCATTTCGTAGCCACTTTGTATATGTAGTAAAGGCAAACAATATTCTTTTTGCCTTGAAAGATGAGTTAAAATGCTCAAAAGCGGCTGGCACTGTGGATTTTTTTTGTTTTGTTTTTATAACGCCTGGCAGTCAAAGAGTGTTAAATGGTGTCTGCTAAGTTACATTGCTGTAAAAAAAAAAAATACAATTATAAAAATTTAGTCTCATGACAAAAATACTATGTAACTTTATACAAATTCATACAGTCATAAAAATGCTCCTCACCAAAAGTCACCAACTGACAAATGTTTGTTTTTATATGGGAAAAAAGTAAAATTTGCAACTTTATACAAATTCATTTGATTGTCAATCAGGAGTCAAGTCCACTGGTGGGTCATCCTCCTCTGGTTCAACCAATGACCAATGTTAAAGTCAGATATTACAGCAAATGTGAGGTAAGGACAAGTTTTGTTTTGCTCCAGGTTGTTTTAAAATGTAATTACTTTAAATATAGGATTGTAAAATGATCCCTGAAAAGGCCCATATGCGATAATGACATCTACTTGGGTTTTGACCATATTAGAACTTTAACTGTTCGCAGCCAAATTGGGTTACATTGGGATGCTTGGTGTAGTTGGAAAGCACAGAATCTAAGCTTTCCATTGATGTATGGATGATGGAAATCGATCTTTCCAATCCGGCGCTAGCTCCCTGAATATATGGCAAAGTTTGATGCAGAATCCCCAGTTCACTAAATTGTCACGTTTTTACCAATTATTATGTGTCACTGTGAGCAGCTAGTATGTGCTAGGTGGGAAAACATATACTCATTGGAAAGGTCTAGATCTCAGCTTTAAAATGATGTATGGCTCATTGAGACTGGTCGCTGCTATCCCGAACTAGCCCGCTGAATATACTGTCAAACTCACTTGAGTGAAATCTACTGTTACAATGCATGAGCATTTTTTAATAAAAACAAATTAATGAATAAATTTGTTTTCTCCAGGTTCGGGGATCTGAACCCGACTCCCTTTCGATCGGCCGGGGGCGACGTAGGCCATCGCCCCGCGCTTCCGAACGGCGCTCGCCCCTTCCCTTAGGACCGACTGACCCATGTTCAACTGCTGTTCACATGGAACCCTTCTCCACTTCGGCCTTCAAAGCTCTCGTTTGAATATTTGCTACTACCACCAAGATCTGCACCCGCGGCGGCTCCACCCGGGCCCGCGCCCGAGGCTTCCGTGCACACATTTGATTCTCAAAACCATGTCAACTTGTATTGGTTTCAAACATGTCGAAGTGCACCAAAAGCATACAACATGAAGTGTCCACAACATCCATCCATGAATTTTATTGACCGCTTATTCCTCACTAGGGTCGCGGGGCGTGCTGGAGCTTATCTCAGCTGGCTCTGGGCAGTAGGCGGGGGACACCCTGGACTGGTTGCCAGCTAATTGCAGGGCGCACAGAGACATACAACCATCCACACTCACAAGAACACCGAGGGACAATTAGGAGCGCCCAATTAACCTGATGAATGTCTTTGGAATGTGGGAGGAGACCGGAGTACCCGGAGAAGACCCACGCAGGCACGGGGAGAACATGCAAACTCCACACAGGAAGGCCGGAGCCTGGACTCGAACCCGAGTCCTCAAAACTGGGAGGCGGACATACTCACCAATCAACACTGTGCCGCCCAAGCATACAATATATACAGTGCAATGACCAATCTGAGATGAACTTCAGTTCTCAAAACAAATGCACACAACAATCACATACATACATACATACATACAACCTATTTTAAACAGCTTTAATAAGTTGTTTTTTTAATTATTATTTTTATTATTTTAAACTTCCTTATGTTAAATGTTTTAGTTTGCTGAATAATGTTTTAATATTGTCATTGTATGTTCTTTCTAGTAAATTTTGTACCCTATTTTTATTTACTCTTCTTCCTCTCAATGTTAACTACTGTTTGTTGATGCTTATTGTGTTGCCTAATTGAATAAAGCACATTGAGTTGCCTTGTGTATGAAATGTGCTCTACAAATAAACTTGCCTTGCCTATACAACCATATTCGCGCCCAAAGTCCCCATCTTTATATCTTTTTTGCAAACTTTGCAACGAGCCGAGTGCCTAGTGCCGGCAACCTCATCCAACCAGCTGGAAAAGTGGGAAATTTCGAGTCAGTTCTTGTTGGACTGGCATTTACCCATTTTCTTACAAATTGACTATCCACACTTTCCGTTCTGACTCGCTAAAAATAATTGTCCACACTCCCCGTTCAGACAAGCTAACTGCAATATCTTGGCGGAAAGTCGGGAATGTAAATTTGCAATGTATGTTTCCCGGGAGTGCACAGAGTACCGAGCCACCTAATTAACAATGTCACATTCACACAAATAGCTAAGGGGCTTTGTAAGCCTGTGATCACTCTTGGATTTGCGATTGTTACTTTCAATGAGTTTCTTGCCTGGTTAAAGCTACTATATGGAGGATTTCCCCAAAAAATATCTTAACAATAGCCTTTTTATTTGACCATTTATGACTGAAACATATTCTAATTAGTAGATCAACATCTTAGCTGTTCACAATGGGTACTCCTACAAGCCTCTGGCCAATATTATTTAGGAAGCGTCCGGTCCGAATCCTTCGAATTTCCCGCCCTCTGTCTGCGGGATGTGACGTCATGCACGTTCTCGTCAGTTGTTTCCTGTAGTCGCGAAGACGGAACTAGTACAGATTTTCGCTGCCCCAGACACCCGCTGTTACTCCGCGGAAGGCTGCTGTAAAAAAAAAAAAAATGAAAACAATGTCAAGTGCCACGAAAAAAAAAAATCTAAACTTTGACCGACGCCGGGCAAGAACGAGAGTGAACATTGGTTTGACATTTCAGCGGTGGAGAGTTGAGATCGGACTTGGATTAGAAAAGTGATTCACAGCTGGCTTTCTTTCTAATCCAAAAGGTAAGAAGCGACTATCTTGACATTTAGAAAAAAATGTGTTGTTTTCAAATAGCAGTAACCTCAAGATCGATCACTTCTCGGTCGTAACTGTTGGGGTGAAAGTGAGGTGGACGGCAACATTTAGCGTGAAAGGGGCGGCAAAGTTGAATATAATAGAACAGAATGACTTTATGAAGAACAGACGTTCCATTCCGCGGCGTTTCAATCAGGCTAAATGTTGCCTTATTTTCCTCCGTGAAAACAGCCTATTGTAGCTACATTATGCTAACGGAATGTGAACGGTACTACTGAATAGCGATAACATTCACGGCCATATCACACTAAG
This sequence comes from Festucalex cinctus, assembly GCF_051991245.1. NCBI lineage: Eukaryota > Metazoa > Chordata > Actinopteri > Syngnathiformes > Syngnathidae > Festucalex > Festucalex cinctus. The sequence continues at coordinate 376,592 of NC_135426.1, read as the reverse complement.
TAGTGAATGAGTCTATATGTTTTTCACAATCGTCAATTTACAGAAATGACAGCCCACCTTTCGGCTAATGCACAATGACGCTAGCCTGGGGGCGACATACACTAATAATGACTAGAATCAGGTTGACGTCCGTCGAGCGGGGTGACTACAATATGTAACAGCATATTAACATCGGAATGAGGTCCAATTAATTGACGTAATTTGTACATCATTTTGGAGTACAGCACAGGACTGGACTTCGACCGAGTAAAGCAATATGATCTGCACATCCCGTAGACATCAATTGTTTAGTGGGGATCGAGAGTGTCATTCCGTGAAGTGGCCAGCTTTGTATAACATTATAAAACTTCTTACCTCTGAAAACATAGTTTAATTGGATATGAAGAGCCCAGTCTTCAGTATTGAGGTCGTGCACGTACGAGTGCGCGCAGCGCAGCGTGTACGAGCGTGCAATTTGTTTTCGGCCACAGGCGGCAGTAGCGATTTGAAATTTTAAATCTTCCATATAGCTGCTTTAAATAAAGGAAATGAAAAAACAAGTTTCGATTAACTTTAGTCGCTAGTGTTTCATTGCCGGAGCTGTACAGTGTTCACACCCCTGGACGTGGCTGCTTCATTGACATTCGCACAACGGAGATAGGGGCTTTGCTTCTACTTACATTATGGCAAAAGTCCTCTCAGGAAAAAAACGTTTCAGCATCACAATTAACTGGCCACCACTGTGCTAATATGCTTTGGCTAATATGAATAGTGATGACGTCTGTTGTTTTGGTACACAGTTCAACAAATGTAACAAAAACGTGAATACATACCAACCCAGGTCTGCCAAGTTCGTCGTTCACCACCCTGCCCATTTCTTTGTTTTTGTCCCCGTAGTGTTAGCTTAACATGTTGAGCTCAGGATGTCCGCGGTCAGCAACAACAAATCCCTCCCCCTCCTGTTGTCGTATCTCGCAGCAAAACAAGCCGGCGCGTCACATCTCACCAAACATCTCATTTGCACCGCCCCACGTAACTTTGCTCCCGCCCGCCTGAACTACATTGAACTCCAATAAAAGCGCACCCCCTCAAATGTCTCCTTCACTTTGAACACGAAAATAACAGAAACAACGCAACATGCACGTTTTTTTCTTTCTTTCTACAGAGAAGACACATCTCGGAATGTAAGGAGCAGATGTAAGAATTTTAGACTTGGGTAAATAAAATTTTAGACCTAGGATGAAAATATGGCTGTTTTTTAAGACATTTTAGGCCTAAAATTTAACTTTCTGAATTTTAGACTTTTTAAGACTTTTTTTTTATTTTTTTTATTTTTATTTTTTTAAGACCCCGCGGGAACCCTGTAGGAGGCCGGTCCGTGAGTTGACTCAAAAGAAAGGCTGGGCGACTTCCGGTTCCGGCTTGCAGGAGATGGCTGCGTAGCAGCATAGCTCTCGACAAAAGAGTTGTTAAAAGGGCCCCTGAGCGAAGTTAATTACCAGCGAATTGGACAAAGATAAGTCTTAGGGGGCACTAATGACGTCCAAGAAGAACAAGAAAGACAAAAAACCGACGTATGAGGTTTTTGGAGATGACGACATGCAGCTAACCGAAAATGCTAACGATAGCTCTTCCGGAGCAAGCGGAGGAATCTCGCCTGCCTCGTTGCGTGAAGGCGTCGGAAATGATTCCGAGGAAGGGCCGGTGAACCGGGCGGTGATCTTGACAGAGTTGAGAGGAGTCGGGAGAGAAGTGAAAGACTTTCGGAAAGACACAAAAGCACAACTGAAAGATATCAGGGGAGAACTAGGCACGGTCAATGCAAGGCTCGGCGACGTGGAATCAAGGGTTGCCGAACACGAAGAAAAGTTGCAAAATACAAACGAAATACTGGTCGAGATTACAACAATTCAAGAAAAACTTCAGTCTAAAATTATCTCCCTGGAAGCTTACACGAGGAGAGAGACACTTAGACTCTACGGGATTCCGGAAGACGCGGAGTCGGGCTCACAATCGATGATCCACTTCGTTGAAACACTTCTCCGTGACAACTTGGATATTTCCGACTCGACGGAATTGCAAATACAGAGAGCGCACACAGCCTTGTCATCACCTCCGCCGAGCGGCGCCCAGCCCCGATCGACCTTGGTAAAGTTTTTGTGCTTTACTGTAAAAGAAGAAGTGATCCGACTGGCATGGCAGAAGAGGGGTTTCATGTGGAACAACAACAAAGTAAATGTCGATCATGACTATCCACCTGAGATTATGTCCATGAGGAAGGAGTACAGCGAGGCGCGTCGGATCCTGAAAGAGAAGAATCTGCGGTTCCGGACCATCTACCCAGCCCGCCTGAAGGTTTTTTACAACGAAGGAGCGACAATCTACAACGTGGAAGAAGCTACATCGGATCTGGCAAAGCGAGGATTCCCGGTGAAAGTGATTAAACCACCGGCAACTCTCAGAGACAAGCTACGGAGGTTCGCGTCGTGGCAGCTGGTTGGAGGGAGACGGCAGCGACAGAACCGGGAGATTCCGGGATACAAGGAGAAGCTGCAAGTATTTAGACGGGATTTAAACTAGTGTTATCTTGTTTCTGACTTGGGTGACTTGTGAACGTGAGATTTGGTCCAATTTTCTTTTTTGATGCAAGGTGATTCAGTGAAAATCCTTTCTTTTAATGTAAATGGGGTTTTGAATGTGTTAAAAATGAACAAAATACTATATAAACTAAAGAAAGTAAATGCCCAGATTGCTTTACTTCAGGAGACACATTTAAATCAGAGCGAACACCTGAGATTAAAAAGAAAAGCTTTTAAATTCATGTTTTCCTCATCTGATAAAGCAAAACATAAGAGAGGAGTGACAATCCTCATTTCGGGAACACTTAACTATTGATGATGAAGGTAGATATGTTAAAATAATTGGGAAGATAGAAGGATCTGATATTACAATTATAAATGTATTTGCCCCACCTGGAAGTGGTTATTTTATAGGAGTGTTTTCAACCTGATGGTTGATTTTCGGGGTGATGTTATATGTGGGGGAGATTTTAACTTCCGTCTTAATCCCACACTAGATTCCTCAAATTGATCAAACCAAACTACCCCACTCATAAGAAAAATTAAAGATTATTTGGCAGAAATGGGGATAATGAATGTCTGGCGGGAGTTACACACATCCACCAGGGATTATACACATTATTCAAGCTCGTTCAAAGTTTATGCTAGACTTGAATTTTTTTTTACGTTTAAAATTGATAGTTTTAAGGTTAAAAACTGCGGCATATTGACAAGGGATTTATCTGACCATAGGTCTATTTCACTATGTATTCAAATAGCTCGGAAGAGGCGCAACACATTGTGGAGATTCAATTCTAATATACTTAAAGGCGCTGTCTGCCAGTTTCAGTCTGGAAAAGGCACTTTTTAAATACAGGACGCACACACTTTAACTCCTTCTCAGTCTACTCCTCTAGGCTTAAGTTAATGTATGGTTGTGATTTTTTTAATTTACCCCCAACCTCCAGCCTATATTTTACCATTTTGTGTTTGTTTTGTCAACAACGGGACGTTTCTGGGTGGTGTCTGTGGACAGACGGTTGTTTCCCCCTCCACCCAATCGCAGAGCGGGGGTTGGGAGTGGGCGTGGCTGGAGTGGCGGGGGGCGTGTAGGCAGACGGGTTGTTTGTTGACGAGTAGAGTGATTAGAGTGATCAGAGGCAGGGGGGCGGTGGGCAGAGGCAGGGGGTGTGAACGTTGAGCTCGTGTGGGTTGAGCCATGGGAGGCGCCCATTTTGAATTGTTTATTTACAAACAGAAACGGTTCGTTTACTAACAGAAACTGTCAAACCTACTGACAGGCCCTTTAATGACCCTGTGACGGTCTAAAAAATTAAGGATGATATAAATGTTTTTTTTTTGGGAAATTAATGACACGGGAGAAATCTCACCTATTATTCTATGGGACACTCTGAAGGCGGTTATCAGGGGCAACTTAATCTCCATAACTACACATCTTAAACGTCTCAAAGGACAAAAACTAACAGAGCTACAGTCAGAATTGAAAGTGAAACAACTGGAGGAGGTAAATGACCCAAATCCTGTCATAAAGAGGGAAATCAAAAAGTTACAAAAAAAAAAGTTTGTTGTTTCCAACCATCGGGACTGGGACACCCACTGATCCTCATGGCGATTCGAGCCACCCCTCACGAATCCACTGGGGTGTCCCCCTTTGAAATGATGACCGGACGGCGAATGACGCTCCCCCTGCACCTGATGTACCAGCCAGGAGAAACAAACCTAGCCACGGCATACATGACCTCCCAGTACGTGGAGGACTTGCAAGCCCACCTCCGGGCCACGTTTGCATTTGCTCAACAACGGCTTAAGCAAAGTGCAGAAGGTCAGAAAACCTACTACGATAGGAAAGCCTCACGAACCAAGTTCGAAATAGGTGATCGAGTGTGGTACTACTTGTTCGCACAACCAAATGCTAATACTCCGCGTGCCCAGAGGAGCATCGCCCGGAAATTTCTTCCCCGGTGGGCAGGACCATACGAAATCGTCGACAAACTGTCACCCGTCGCCTATCAAATTAGGATGAATAAAGGACATCAGGGGGACCAACTGAGGTGGGTCCACCGAAACCAGATCAAAAGTCACTGCGGTTTTGAACGTCTGGGAACGCGATCGAGCGAATCTCAGGACCAGCATGCTGGCAAAACTGACAAAGGGGGGTCACCAGCTTACTCCGAGTCAGCGACCCAACCGACACCCTCGACAGACCTAGCTGACTACGATGTTTAAAAGTATCAGACGTGCAAAAGGGGGGTCAACACCCCGCTACACCTACCGAACCCCTAAGTGATACCACACCGAGCGACGCTAATCCGCTTGTCTTTGTTGGTTGCTAGAGGATGGTGTGATATGATGACGACCCTGATATTGTGCATGACCGCCGTGGTGAGTCGGCCAGAAACGGTTGAACCCGGACTTGCAGCGGAAATTGCCTTGATAGAATAACTAGGATTGCTTACGAATGATTGCGAGAAGTTAGCATACTGTGTTTTTCTACTTATTTACAGACGCTTGGTGCAACACTTAAGGATACGGTCCGAGCTGTAACACCGATAGCATTATGCAGAACTAGACTAGACAACTACAAATCGATTTGCAACTCAAATTCAAAAGATTATGTACACTCAAGGTGTTATAATACTTATGAATGGTATGCTGCGTGAAATCAGTTTTTTTGCTAGTTATAAAAAGGCCCCCCGTACTTAAGGCCTTCAAAAGCAGGTCAGCGTACTCTTTTTAAAGTTTTAGTGAGTCTAGCCAATCTAACAAAGCCCCTTGTCTTCCTTCCCTTAGTCTAGAGTGACCGCCGAGGATACTCAGATTTTTTTTTTCCTTCTTTTCTTTTTCTCCCCTTTCCCCCTTTTTTCTTTTCTCTTTTCCTTCAGTTACCCTTGGATAGCGCACAACTTTTTGGGTGTTTAATTACGCTATAGGAAGATGCGATAGCTAAGAACCTAGCAACGATAGTGTCGCGCTAACCGACCTAAGATTTTTTTTTGACGAGCACCCCCAGGGGTGGAGACTTGCCTCGACATGCAGGTGCCTGAGACAACCTCCCCATCTTCAAAAGAGAGTTAGGGCCCATAGTATAGTCCCGGGTTTTTGAGTTTTAGAAGGCGAAAGTCCCCTTCCGCGTTTTCTCTCTTTTCTTTAATTTGCTGTTCGTTTTCCCTAGTTACTCATAATATGATACTAGCCTTATAGCCTTAGGAAAAGTTTTCTTCCTTTTCTTTTGTTTGGAACTTCGCGTCTTGCGTCTTTCCCAGGCCCGCACCTGTTTTGGGACCCGAGTCCCTCAGTTAGCTAACACAGTACCAAGTTAGACACACACGGTTAACTGAATACACATAAAGACACCTTGAAAACACACAGACATACCCTGCAGACACATAACCCGGCAGAGGTTAGGGAAAAGTTGCACCAGTGGTATGTCTTGAGTGTTGCAGCAGAGCGTGACTGGGACTCCGGCCGTCTGACCGTGGCCTGGATCCTGGCCACGCATCATCTGGACCCGTCAACCTGGACATCCTGAAGATTCATCCCTCTTGACGAAGGGGGGGTCTGTAACACCTACTGAAGCCCCGCCCATAGACTTTAAAAAGACGAGGGGACCCCCTCTCTCGCTCTCTTCCAACTTCGCTCTTCCAACATCATCTTCCATGCCTCTTCCCGATCGCTCTCTACCTGCAAGTTTCCCAGCCTGCTCCAACTCTTTGTTCCAAGAAACTTGCCAACCACGTGGCCCCTTTCGTCCCTGGCAGCAACCGTTGCCCGAGAGCAGACACTAGCTCCATGCCACACCAAAGCAGGTTCAAACTGCAACGCTGACTAAAGACCCTTTTACTCCCTTTTTTTCTTGTTTTCCCTTTTTTTCTTCACCATCGGTGATTGCCCACCAGTAGCGAGCTCCGCGGCCCCAGGGTACACTTGCAACGTATCGCCGGACTTAAGGTTGTGCACCTAAGCCGCCCCGCACCTCACCTGCTATTCGGTGGTGCCCCGCCGCGGTGCCAGCTCACCTCCAACGGCTGGCCTTCCCCGTACTCCGGCGCGTAGCGGACCGAGCTCCAACACCTGGAGTCGGACAGCTGTCCGGCAGAACCAACCTCGCCGGAGAATCAACCTCGCAGAGTCGCCGACCAATCAAGGGACAAACAAACAACAACTACGTCAGCCCCCGAGCGGCTCCCTTGCTCACCTGTAGAATAGCCCCTTTTTTTTTTTTCTTGCCTTTTTGAACGAACATTGACTATTTTTCCCCCTTTTCAAAAGACCGCCCGTTTCTGCTCGTTTCGACGCAACACCTATTCTCGTAAGTCCACGTTCCCCAAATCGGTACCCCTGTGTGCAACTTATGTTTGAAACATATCACCGATCTGGCAGGTCAAATTTCTCTTTTCCCTGTTTCCTTATTCATTCGCATTCCTTATGTGACAAGGTGATTGATCTCACCTGCACTGACTTAAAATGATCCTCTATTGGTTAGTCCACTTCAATGTTGACTATAAAAACTGGCAGATTACTATCTTGCGGACCGACTCTTTGGTGTGGAGGCCCACCCACTTGCCATCCTCGGCGTTTGTTACCATGTGTGCCTCAGATTATGCATGCCTGGTTTAACAGAATTCTCCTCCCTGCCCTGCCTTGCGGTCTTCATTGAGACTGTCTGCGTGAAATGTTGCCTTCTCTTGCGGGTGCTGCTGGGACGGGCGTGTTGTGGGGAGCAGACGGACATCGCCGTTAGACCGCGGCTGCTTTGCTTTGCTTTGCTTTGCTTTGCTTGCTGTTGCTGTGCTGTGTAAAATCTTTTACTACTGTGTGAAACCTCGCCGTCGGGAGCGCGGCTGATCCCCGTGGTGCCGCACCGCCTTCTCTTCCTCCTGGGCAAGCCTGCTTGGCCTCTCGTCGGTGCCAGCCAGCGAACTACACGGTGGTGTCGCTAATGCCAATGTCAGACTACACGATTTTTTTTGTCTTACACGACAGTTGCGCTGTCACATTACCCGACAAATTCGCTCAGTGTCGTGGACGGGGTGTGTAGTCACACTACACGTCTGAACGCGACAAGACACCAGCCGATCATCGTGTGTTGTCTTGCCAAGAGAGACGTGTCGGCCACTGTTTGTCGGGGAGGTGGGACGACAAAAAAAAAAAAAAAAAAAAAAAAAAGAGGCAAGGACAGGGAGTGTTTGCGTGAATGGAGCACGCATGGGACAAGTGTGATGTGAGCGCATTGCTTGCGCTCCCTGCTCCTCAATAGTGTTTAAAATATGATTTATTAGCCAACACTGTATTTTAATTTATTTAGGCCTATATGCGCCGGGGTAATTACAGCTGATTTTGTTAATTAATTTGCGGGATGACATCTTGTTTTATTATTTTATCAAACACTGAAATATTATATTGGTTGAGTATTTTTTACTGCTTCATTTATTCATATTTGACTTGTTTTAGTACGGTGCATTGGATAGTAGGCCACTCACTCCGAGGGGGGAAACTTTCAAGTGAGAGCGGGTGACAGTTAAGGCGGTGAGGCCTGGCCTGACTATATGAAAATGTGATCGATCCTCACTAAATATGTGCCCATCTCATATGCCCAAATTTCTGAAATTATTAGAACAACAGTCACATTATATTTTGGTCCTCTATTCATGTCGCCGTTGCCTGACGGGTTGCACGGATGCGGGCGCGCTCCATGCAGCCGCAGCGCTGCAGCGGGCGCTTTTTTTTTTTTTTCCCCTCGAGATGCACCTGTCTGGCCCCATCCCATGAAATATCCAGGGGATAAATAAATAAATACATAAACGAACAAATAAACAAATGTATCCATAAATAAAAAGAGCTATAAGTGCTGTTCAGTGTGTGATTGACGTTTCGCTCTCTCTCGCTATTGGTCAATGCTGTGGAACCAAACGGACGACGTCGGAGGTATGTCACATTATGCGTCAAGACGAGCAAAAATTCTACTTTCATCGTGATGGTCGTGAACCGTCCCGGACAACCGGCGACCAGTCGTTGAACGTGTCACATTACACGGGCGACGCTACGTCAAGACAACCCAAAATCCTTTACGACATGCCCCGTTTGTCCGCGACATGTCGGTCGGGCTGAAATCGGGCTGTTTTCGTGTAGTCTGACATCGGCATAAGGCGTTCCAGTTCGGCTGACTCGGCCAGCGACCTGCCTGCGTGGACTGTATTTTAAGAGAATTAGATTTCTTAAAAATATATATTTTAATATTCCCCTATTGTTCGATTGGGGCTAATTTGGGTGGGTTTGTTGATTTAAGTTGTTTTTGTTGGATTGATTTACTTATTTGTTTCCCTTTTTTTTTCCCTTTTTATCCAGGCTCAACGGTGGTGGTCCAAGGTGGTGGCGACCGTTTTTTTTTTGTGTGCTGTGCCTCCCTGGTTGTGGGTTCACTTCCCCCTCCTTCACTGGCGTGAGTGTGTCACATTTATTGGTGTGTAACTTTTTTTATAGGTGTTCTCCCCCCCCGTCAAAGGGCCTTGACACCATTGTTGAGCTCTGGACCAAGTTTATTGTTTTTGGATGAATTAAATAAATTTTCATTTGTATTCTTTTTGTATCAACACCGTCTCATGCTCAGTGAATATCGAACCTGTGTGCCTTGGGTTTAAAATCAATTCCTTGGGTGTCTCCCCAAGGTGGCGTTGTCAGCCCATTCTATCACATTATTGTGAAGTCGCCACAATTACTTATTTTCATTAGCTTTATTTTATTTCTTTTCTTCTGACGGTAGAATAGTTAGATAGGTAGTGTTTTGATTCTGTAGTGTAGCAATCGTGAATAAATGCATGTTTTATTAACTCTATTCCGCCTAAGTCATCTGTGTTTCCGAGTGGATTATTATTCTTTTGTTAGTACAACGAACCACTGAATATCGAGTGTGGCGACTTTAGATTATAAATGATTGATGAAAAAAAGGATTTTGGTCGTGGTTTGCTCCTGTTAACCCAAAGCAAAGCCAACGTGGTGCCCCTAGAGGTTATCGAGGAAAATACAATTTACCTCTGTAACGTCCAGATTATTAATTCGTCCAAAAGACGACCCAATTATCGCTACACTGTGTAGTTTGGTGATATGGGGTCAGTTGTTTGGGACATGTTTAATTATCATAGACTTCCAGCTCCTGTAATCTCTTGATAACCCTGGTTTTGATCTCCTGTGGTGAGCTCCCTTGTGTCTTAATAAGGACTTTGCAGTTGGCGGTCCAAGTTGCCATAATTTTCCCATCTTTCTTCAGTTGACGTGCCTTTCTTGCGATTTCAGCATTCTTTTTGGTCAGGTTTTCATTTAGAAAGACATTCTTGCCTTGCTTGAGGAGTGCGATCTTGCTTTTTCTGTCTGTAAGTTTCATGAAGACCATTGGTGGTTTTCTTCCTCCAGATGGAAGTGTGTAACACTCTTGGATATGCTTCGATTCCACCATTATTTCAAATTCCCGAAGTTTGGTTATCACCTGTTGCTCCACTGATTCATTGTCAAGATTTAGATCAGAGTCCTCATCACTTCTTCTGGCCGCAGCTTGTGCATACGTGCACGGCCTGACTTTAATGCCGGTGATAATGACATCATTGATACGAGATTTTTGATCAAGCTCATCTACCTGTACCTGCAAGATGACAATTTGCAGGTCTTTCTTTTTCATCTCCTCCTTCTGGGCTTGAACCACATCCCGCAGTTGTATAATCTCTTCCAGCAGTTTCTGGTTAGATTCCTTTATGGTTTTATCCATTTTTTGGATATTAGTCTTTAGCTCCTGTAGCGATAATTGGGTCGTCTTTTGGACGAATTAATAATCTGGACGTTACAGAGGTAAATTGTATTTACCTCAATAACCTCTGGGGCACCACGTTTGTTTTGCTTTGTATTAACAGGAGCAAACAACGACCAAAATCCTTCTTTCATCAGTCATTGATAATCTAAAGTCGCCACACTCGATATTCAGTGGTTCGTTGTACTAACAAAAGAATAATAATCCACTCGGAAACACAGATGACTTAGGCGGAATACAGTTCATAAAACATGCATTTATTCACGATTGCTACACTACAGAATCAAAATACTGCCTAACTATTCTACCGTCAGAAGAAAAGAAATAAGATAAAGCGAATGAAAATAAGGAAGGAATGCGAATGAGTAAAGAAACAGGGAAAAGAGAAAATTTGACCTGCCAGATTTGTGAGGTTTCAAACGTAAGTGGCACACAGTGGATACGCCGAGGTAGAAATCAAGCGCACTTACGAGCCTTAGAGTTGCGTAGCAACAAACAGAAGTGGCGGCCTTTTTGACAAGGGGAAAAAATAGTCAATGTTCGTTGAAAAAGGCAAGAAAAAAAATAAAAAGAAAAATTATTCCACAGGTGAGCACGGGGAAGCCGCAAAGGGGCCTGGCGTCGTTGCGCGGCTCGTGCCTTGATTGGTCGGCGATCCGGCGAGGTTGATCCTCGCCGAGGTTGGTTCTGCTGGGCAGCTGTCCGAGCTCAGGTGTTGCAGCTCGGTCAGTACGCGCCTGCGTACGGGGAAGGCCAGCCGTTGGAGGTGAGCTAGCACCGCGGCGGGGCACCACCGACTAGCAGTTGAGGTGCTGAGCGGCTGAGGTGCGCAACCTTGAGTCCGGGGTACGTTGCAAGTGTACCCCGGGGCCGCGAAGGTCGGGCGGGTAAGCACCGATAGTGGAACAAAAAAAATAAACAAAAAAAAACAAAAGAGTCTTTAGTCAGCGTTGCAGTTTGCACTTGCTTTGGCGTGGCGTGGCGCGAGGATCCGATCTCGTTAACGGATCCTGCCAGGAAAGAAAAAGCCACGTGGTTTGCAAGTTTCTTAGACAAAAGAGTTCGAGCAGCCTGGCTGGCCCACTTGCAAGTCGGGCCAGAGTTTTTGGAAGAGGCTTGTGAGAGCAGGAGGGCAAAAGAGAAGAGGCAAAAAAAGAGAGAACGGGCAGTGGTCTGCTCGTGTTTTTATAGTCTCTGGGTGGGGCGAGCAGGTGAAGGCACACCCTTCTGTTCGCTCGCGCAGACTCTCAGAGGAAAATTATTAAAAAGATTAATAATTTGGCATTAAATTTGGTCAGTCTGGCAAATCAGTTTTCCCACGCAACCCGTTTAACACACATTGTAATTAATGCATCATAAACTAACTTGTGAGGTAACTTCTACTTGTCTAATCTGACTGAACTGAGAGACATTGATTATCTTTCATTCTTTATGGAGTACACATGAAATAGGATGTTCATACACACAAAGATATAACATGAATCATTCGTAGTTCAGTTGTCTGTCAAGAATTATCATGATATAAATGTGTAAAATGCGGTTACTTATGTGAATTGTCACTAAGGATAGTTCCAAGTTTCGCCACTTGGAGGTGTTGTTGCTCCATCTAGACGTTCCAGGAAGGGCGAGGCGCCAGAGTATCCTTTTGTGATTGATAAGAAGTCATGAACATTCCTTTGATCGGTCATTTGTGTATTCCAAACCATTGGAGCCATTTGTTCGGGCTCCGAGCAGACTGCTGGAAATACACTCCTTTGGCAGACGCATAAATTCCTTTGTCACCTGGTCAGCGGCTTCAAAAGAGTTTTGTTGGTGGCAAGGACCACCTGTAGAGCTGACCAGGCTGGATCCTGTCTGGGCATTGGCATATTCATGCACTGCAGAGAATTTGCTTCAAGAGAAGCAAACTAAAAAAAAATTAGAGGGTGGAATGGACCTAGGCAATAGTTGTTACAGACCCCCCTTCGTCAAGCGGGATGAATCTTCAGGATGTCCAGGTTGGCGGGTCCAGATGATGCGTGGCCAGGGTCCAGGCCACGGTCAGACGGCCGGAGTCCCACTCACGCTCTGCTGCAACACTCAAGACATACCACTGGTGCCACTTTTCCCTAACCTCTGCCTGGTTATGTGTATGCAGGGTACGTCTGTGTGTTTTCAATGTGTCTCTATGTGTATTCAGTTAACAGTGTGTCTAACTTGGTACTGTGTCAGCTAACTGAGGGACTCGGGTCCCAAAACAGGCGCGGGCCTGGGAAAGACGCAAGACGCGAAATTCCAAACAAAAGAAAAGGAAGAAAACTTTTCCTAAGGCTATAAGGCTAGTATCATATTATGAGTAACTAGGGGAAAACGAACAGCAAATTAAAGAAAAGAGAGAGAGAACGAAAAAGAGGCTTTCGCCTTCTAAAACTCAAAAAAAACCCGGGGCTATATCACGGGCCCTAACTCTCTTTTGAAGAGGGGGGTGCTGTTTCAGGCACCTGGAGGTCGAGGAGAATCTCCTCACCTGGTGGATCTGATTGGCTCTCCCCTGGGGGTGTTCGTTTACGGCGAAAGATCTTAGGTTGGTTGGCGCAGCACTCTAGTAGCTGGCTATTAAGCTGGTGCACCTTCCTATAGAGCAGGTAGGCTATACCAAAAGTCATAAGGTACCCGAGAATAACCAAGGCTATCAGGGCATTATCGGCTGTAGACCAAGACTGGGAGAAAGAAGGCGGAGGGGCTCGGGCTGTGGTACGAATAGCCTGTAGGGTATTCTCAACAGCGGTCAAGTCTATGGCCTGAGTTCCCTCAGCTTGAATCAAGTCGTGTACCTGGGGATCAAATTTAAGTTGGTCGTGATCAAAGAAGTCAGACACTTCGATTTCGCTTTGATGAGTCTCAGGTGCCAAATGGTACAGCGCCATATTATCTACATGCAGAATGGCATCACGAGGAACATCGATCCACATGGTTTGATTCGGCAGATTAATTCTAGTCGAGGTATCATGTTGGTCATAGCTCAGAGTAGCGGTCCAGGCTGGGGTGTTAACCAGCCACTTCGAGCCAACAATTTCCACGCGGGTTGTAGTCATTTGGTATCGAGGCGTGGCCTCGGCTCTACATTTCGATCCCTCCTCCAAAGGTTTGAGACCACAAATCCCATCCGTTATGTAGCGATAATTGGGTCGTCTTTTGGACGAATTAATAATCTGGACGTTACAGAGGTAAATTGTAGTTACCTCGATAACCTCTGGGGCACCACGTTGAATTTGCTTGTTAACAGGAGCAACCAACGACCAAAATCCTTCTTTCATCAGTCATTGATAATCTAAAGTCGCCACACTCGATATTCAGTGGTTCGTTGTACTAACAAAAGAATAATAATCCACTCGGAAACACAGATGACTTAGGCGGAATACAGTTCATAAAACATGCATTTATTCACGATTGCTACACTACAGAATCAAAATACTGCCTAACTATTCTACCGTCACAAGAAAAGAAATAAAATAAAGCGAATGAAAATAAGGAAGGAATGCGAATGAATAAAGAAACAGGGAAAAGAGAAAATTTGACCTGCCAGATTTGTGAGGTTTCAAACGTAAGTGGCACACAGTGGATACGCCGAGGTAGAAATCAAGCGCACTTACGAGCCTTAGAGTTGCGTAGCAACAAACAGAAGTGGCGGCCTTTTTGACAAGGGGGAAAAAATAGTCAATGTTCGTTGAAAAAGGCAAGAAAAAAAAATAAAAAGAAAAATTATTCCACAGGTGAGCACGGGGAAGCCGCAAAGGGGCCTGGCGTCGTTGCGCGGCTCGTGCCTTGATTGGTCGGCGATCCGGCGAGGTTGATCCTCGCCGAGGTTGGTTCTGCTGGGCAGCTGTCCGAGCTCAGGTGTTGCAGCTCGGTCAGTACGCGCCTGCGTACGGGGAAGGCCAGCCGTTGGAGGTGAGCTAGCACCGCGGCGGGGCACCACCGACTAGCAGTTGAGGTGCTGAGCGGCTGAGGTGCGCAACCTTGAGTCCGGGGTACGTTGCAAGTGTACCCCGGGGCCGCGAAGGTCGGGCGGGTAAGCACCGATAGTGGAACAAAAAAAAATAAACAAAAAAACAAAAGAGTCTTTAGTCAGCGTTGCAGTTTGCACTTGCTTTGGCGTGGCGTGGCGCGAGGATCCGATCTCGTTAACGGATCCTGCCAGGAAAGAAAAAGCCACGTGGTTTGCAAGTTTCTTAGACAAAAGAGTTCGAGCAGCCTGGCTGGCCCACTTGCAAGTCGGGCCAGAGTTTTTGGAAGAGGCTTGTGAGAGCAGGAACAGGCAAGAGAGCAGGAGGGCAAAAAAAGAAGAGAGCGGGCAGTGGTCTGCTCGTGTTTTTATAGTCTCTGGGTGGGGCGAGCAGGTGAAGGCACACCCTTCTGTTCGCTCGCGCAGACTCTCAGAGGAAAATTATTAAAAAGATTAATAATTTGGCATTAAATTTGGTCAGTCTGGCAAATCAGTTTTCCCACACAACCCGTTTAACACACATTGTAATTAATGCATCATAAACTAACTTGTGAGGTAACTTCTACTTGTCTAATCTGACTGAACTGAGAGACATTGATTATCTTTCATTCTTTATGGAGTACACATGAAATAGGATGTTCATACACACAAAGATATAACATGAATCATTCGTAGTTCAGTTGTCTGTCAAGAATTATCATGATATAAATGTGTAAAATGCGGTTACTTATGTGAATTGTCACTAAGGATAGTTCCAAGTTTCGCCACTTGGAGGTGTTGTTGCTCCATCTAGACGTTCCAGGAAGGGCGAGGCGCCAGAGTATCCTTTTGTGATTGATAAGAAGTCATGAACATTCCTTTGATCGGTCATTTGTGTATTCCAAACCATTGGAGCCATTTGTTCGGGCTCCGAGCAGACTGCTGGAAATACACTCCTTTGGCAGACGCATAAATTCCTTTGTCACCTGGTCAGCGGCTTCAAAAGAGTTTTGTTGGTGGCAAGGACCACCTGTAGAGCTGACCAGGCTGGATCCTGTCTGGGCATTGGCATATTCATGCACTGCAGAGAATTTGCTTCAAGAGAAGCAAACTAAAAAAAAATTAGAGGGTGGAATGGACCTAGGCAATAGTTGTTACAGACCCCCCTTCGTCAAGCGGGATGAATCTTCAGGATGTCCAGGTTGGCGGGTCCAGATGATGCGTGGCCAGGGTCCAGGCCACGGTCAGACGGCCGGAGTCCCACTCACGCTCTGCTGCAACACTCAAGACATACCACTGGTGCCACTTTTCCCTAACCTCTGCCTGGTTATGTGTATGCAGGGTACGTCTGTGTGTTTTCAATGTGTCTCTATGTGTATTCAGTTAACAGTGTGTCTAACTTGGTACTGTGTCAGCTAACTGAGGGACTCGGGTCCCAAAACAGGCGCGGGCCTGGGAAAGACGCAAGACGCGAAATTCCAAACAAAAGAAAAGGAAGAAAACTTTTCCTAAGGCTATAAGGCTAGTATCATATTATGAGTAACTAGGGGAAACGAACAGCAAATTAAAGAAAAGAGAGAGAGAACGAGAAAAGAGGCTGTCGCCTTCTAAAACTCAAAAACCCGGGACTATACTCAGGCCATAACTCTCTTATAAAGACGGGGAGGTTGTCTCAGGCACCTGCGTGTCGGTGCAAATCTCCACCCCTGGGGGTGTTCGTCAAAAAAAAAAAAGTCTTAGGTCGGTTAGCGCGACACTATCGTTGCTAGGTACTTAGCTATCGCGTCTTCCTATGGCGTAATTAAACACCCAAAAAGTCGTGCGTTATCCAAGAATAACTGAAGGGAAAAGGGAAAGAAAGGGAGGAGGGGAGAAAAGGGAGCAAAAGGAAGGAAAAAAAAAAATCAGAGTATCCTTGGCAGTTGCGCTAGACTAAGGGAAGGAAGGCAAAGGGGCTTAGTTAGATTAGCTAGACTCACTAACGCTTTAAAAAGAGTACTCTGACCTGCTTTTGAAGGCCTTAAGTACGGGGGAGCTTTTCATGGCTAGCAAAAACTGATTTCACGCAGCATACCATTCATAAGTATCATAACACCTTGAGTGTACATAATCTTTTGAATTTGAGTTGCAAATCATTTTGTAGTTGTCTAGTCTAGTTCTGCATAATGCTATCGGTGTTACAGCTAGGACCGTATCCTTAAGTGTTGCACCAAGCGTCTGCAAATAAGTAGCAAAACACAGTATGCTAACCTCTCGCAATCAACAAAGACAAGCGGATTAGCGTCGCTCGGTATGGTATCACTGAGGGGTTCGGTAGGTGCAGCGGGGTGTTGACCCCCCTTTTGCACGTGTGATACTTTCAAACATCGTAGTCAGCGAGGTCGGTCGGCGGAATTTGGCACGTCTGTCGAAGGTGGCGGTTGGGTCGCTGACTCGGAGTCGGCTGGTGACCCCCCTTTGTCAGTTCCGCACGTATGCTGGTCCTGAGATTCGCTCGATCGCGTTCTCAGACGTTCAAACCCGCAGTGACTTTTGATCTGGTTTCGGTGGACCCATCTCAGTTGGTCCCCCTGACGTCCTTTATTCATCCTAATTTGATAGGCGACGGGTGACAGTTTGTCGACGATTTCATGTGGTCCTGACCACCGGGGAAGAAATTTTCGGGCGATGCCCCTCTGGGCACGCGGGGTATTAGCATTTGGTTGCGCGAACAAGTAATACCATACTCGATCACCTATTTCAAACTCGGTTTGTGAGGCTTTCCTATCGTAGTAGGTTTTCTGACCTTCTGCACTTTGCTTAAGCCGTTGTTGGGCAAATGCAAACGTGGCTCGGAGGTGGGCTTGCAAGTCCTCCACGTACTGGGAGGCCGTGTATGCCGTGGCTAGGTTTGTTTCGCCTGGCTGGTACATCAGGTGCAGGGGGAGCATCATTCGCCGTCCGGTCATCATTTCAAAAGGGGCCACCCCTGTGGATTCGTGAGGGGTGGCTCGAATTGCCATGAGGATCAGTGGGAGTCGGGTGTCCCAGTCCCGATGGTTGGAAACAACAAACTTTTTCAGCAAATTTACCACGGTGCGATTAGTCCGCTCCACCTGTCCTGATGACTGCGGGTGATGGCTAATATGCAACTGGGCCTTGATTCCGAGCATTTGCCAAAGTTGTTGCATTACCTCGGCTGTGAAGTGGGTTCCCCTGTCTGAGTTAACCCGTGAGGGCAACCCGAAACGGGAGAACACGTGGTTCATCAGCAGGCATGCAGTGGTGTGTGCGGTGTCGTTTGGAGCAGGCAGGCATTCTACCCACTTGGTGAACGCGCAAACTACTGTAAGAAAGTATTTGTTCCCTCTCAGAGATCTGACCAGTGGTCCCACCCAATCAATTTGGAGATCAGACCATGGGAAGTTGACTCCTTTCTGTTGGAGTGGTGCTCGGTGACTCGGGTTTGCTGGCTGAAACTGGCAGCAAACCAGGCATCCTTTGATGTAGGTTGCTACATCATTATGCATGCGCGGCCAGTATGCCACCTGTTGTAGTGCGGTGACAGTGGCCTTGAATCCGCGGTGGCCTGCATAAGGCGCGTCATGGGCGTATGTTAGCAAGACCCCCCTTTGGCTCCGTGGAACCACCAACCGCAGGGCAGGCGGAGACGCGGAGTCATAAACCAGAAGGCCTTTAACGAGACGCAGCCTTTGCAGCACGGAGAGCAAGTCTTTGAGGTCGCTGTCGTCACTCAACGCGTCAGGCGACACGGGGTTGGCGACAGGATCAGAAAGGTGCTGAATTATTTTGAAAAGCGCGGGGTCGCCGGCCTGTTGGGCGACCAAGTCGGAGGTTCGGACGGGCGGTACGTACGTCACGGGCCCCGTAGGGGTCCGTGTGGGGGCGTCGCGAGACTCAGCGGCGGCCGCAGCGCGGCGGCGCGTGAGAACGTGGACCTCCAGGGTGGGCTGGGTGGGCAGCCAAGCTGTATCAAATGTCCAAGGAGTCCCGTTGAGGGCCCCTTGTTTGGCTAACGTGTCCGTTAGGTCGTTAAAATGTTTGTCAGGTCCTGGGACTTTTGAGTGTCCCCGGACCTTTTTCCAATAGACATGCATATCATTGGAGGAAACCAAATGGTCGCATGTCAAAATGAGGTCGCGGTGTTTAACGGGTTTCTTCGCTGACGTAAGGAAACCATTTCGACGCCACACCGGTAGATGACAGGTGAAGGCGAGGCGGGCATAGTTTGAGTCAGTGCAGATAACCAGCACCGTGACACCGTGTTCAACTGCTAATTTGAGTGTAATCAGGATGCCAGCGATTTCCGCATATTGAGAAGAGTGGGGGCCCAATTGGAATAGCAGTGGTTTGCACGGTGTGTCGTCGACCCAAGCGATGCCCACCCCAGCCTGCAGCTGGGTTTGGTGGTGGTAAGAGCAGCCATCCACGTAAGCTGTAGGCATGTCTTTGCAGACATGTTCCTCAAAATAGCGGTGACGCGTGAATTCCGGCATCGGTGCCACGGCGACGTCTGTCGGCGGGGTCGGGGAAGTTGACACACAGTTCTGGCAAATCGCTAGATCGGTACCCAGCGGTAACTTTGCGTTTTTCGCGTACCGGACTCGAACATCGTAACTTTGTAACGCCATAAGCCAGCCGGCAATGCGCGCGTTCGTTACGACACCGTCTCGAATGCGTTGGTTGTTAAGAAAAGTAACCGGATGATGGTTAGTATCAATCGTTACTTTTTGACATCCAATGTAGTTTGAGAAATGTTTGATTGCCCATACTGTGGAAAGCAGGGCTTTTTCGCAGTCGGAGTATTTCAACTCAGGGCCGTTCAACGTTTTACTGGCGTACGCCACGACGCGTTTATCCTGGTCGTACATTTGGTATAGACCCGCACTCAAACAATGGTCGGAGAATCCTGCTTCCAAGAAAAATTCCTTGTTGCTATCGGGGTACGCGAGACAGGGAGCGGAGCCCAGCTTTTGTTTTAGCATATTCATCGCGTTGTTTTGTTCGTCACCCCAATCGAAGGGCGTGTCTTTCTTCAGCAGGTTAGTAAGAGGGCGTGCTATGTCAGCAAAGTGTTCAATGAACTGGCGCGAATAGTTGCACACGCCAAGGAAGCTGCGCAATTTTGACACATCGGTGGGGGTTTTGATGTCAAGAAGGCCTTGAATACGGCTGGATTGTGGTTCAATCCCGTTCGGCCCAACCAAGATCCCCACGTAGTTGACCTTCGTGCGACACCACTGACCTTTCAGGAGGGACAGTTTGGCACCTGCAGAAGACAGCTGTCCAAGAACGTGGTCGATTTCCATCAAATGGTCATCCAAAGAGGAGCTCCTCATCATAATGTCATCGACATAAATGAGGTTGCCCCTGGCGGCGGCATCAGGGCACGCCTTGTTGAGGAAGATGTTAAATTCGGCTGGCGAGTTGGCGTAGCCGAATGGACACCGGTTGAAAGTATACTGTTTGTTGCCAAAGGTGAATGCCAACTTGTATTGATCCCTGGGATCTACGGGGATCGTCCAGAACCCCGAAGCCACATCGATGGTGGTGAAGAATTTGGCATCTCGAACCTTGGGAAGTTCCTGTTCAAGTTGTGTCATGGGCCATCGCGAAAGAGGAACCTGTTGGTTCAGTTTGCGATAGTCAATGGTTGGTCTCCATGTACCGTTTGGCTTCAAGACTGGCCACAATGGAGCCGAATAGGTGCTGTTACAGGGGCGAATGATGCCCTTTTCCAGCATGGCGTCGATAGTCTTCTGTACTGGTTCGTAAGAAGCTATCGGAATCTTGTACTGGCGCACGAAAGTTGGAGGAGCGCCGGGCTGAGTCGGGATGCGGACTACATGTAGTGCCGTCAACCCGCAATCCAAAGAGTCCTTGGCAAAAGAGGGTGTGTATTTCATTAACACGGTGCGCAAATGTTCGCGGTCCTGTTCGGACCGGAGCGCGTCGGCGCGGTGCAGAACTTCTTGGAGGTGCGCCTCGAACTCTGGGTACGGTTGAAGGTCCCCATTTGGAGTCGTGGTTGGTTGAGGTCTCTCTGGGTTTCCAGAGGGAATGCTGGAGGGCGTTGGAGGCAACGCGCTCAAGGCATAAATCACCAGTTGTTGGTCTGTCCCCAGGTCCACTCGGACGATGTCTTCATCGTTGGTGGGACCGGCAGGGTTGACCGTAACAAGCTGAGATGGCCTGGTGAGTCTTCGGCCACCGGTGTCTTCAGTCAAGAACAAGTCCGATGGGATGTGTCCAACCACAGGCACCGTTAGAGTGAAGTCGTGGAAGTCGGAACGGATGAGCAGGCCCAGACGGGTCGCTTTTGGTATGCGAACGTCGTACGAAAGGGGGTTGTGAACCAAGATCAGAGTGGTGAGGGAGGCGTCCACGATGGGCGTGGCCTCCAAGAGTAACGACAGGTTCATGAACTCCGAAGAAGGTTGGAAGAAAGCGGAGCGAGCATTCAAGACCTGGTTAGCTCGTGTCACCAAGCGAACCGGAATGTTGATCGTGGTCGCCGGAGCGATCACTTCATCCTCATTTAAGACTTCGCAAGCATCTGGGACGGTCTGTCCGGACTTCATGTTTGGAAGACTGGGAACACAAGCTAGAGGTTCCGAGTTGGTGAGGGACCACAGCACGTTGTTGATGGTGTCCACCTGGGCGGCAAGACGAACAAGCAAATCTGCACCCACGAAAAGGGTGTGAGGCGCGTCCGGGACAACCAAGAAGTAGTGGGTCAGTGAGTGCTGCTTCCACTGAAGGTTTAAGGCGCACACGCCCACTGCAGTTATTGTAAGAGGAGGTTCCGTGTTCAACGGAAACCGGCAAGACTTGGAGACGAAAAGAATGTTCGGGTCGAGATCTCGCAAGTTGTCAGCGAATGCTGCAGAAATGGCTGATTTGTCAGCCCACAAGGCGAGGACGGCGTCAAGAACAGGTGCACCTTGCACGTGGACACCTCCGATGATGCGTGGGGCGTACCCTGCATCAGGTGGGGGTGGGTCAAGGTCACAAAGAAAGGTGTCGTGGCTTCTCAGCCGGTCCTTTGTCGGGGACGCGAGGGGTCCTGCCTTGGACTGTGTCGTGTCCCAGCTCCCTGTGGGGACGTCTGCTTCCCCGTGGGGTGGCTGCGCCCGAGTCACAGTGCAGAGCTGAGCCTGGTCAGGGCCCGAAGGAAATGTCGGCAGGGCCTGCCGCACCTGGGCCCAAATCTGGAGTCTCTGGTAGTCTATGATGGGTTGGAAGCGGAACAACAGGTCTTGGCCAATAAGAAGGGGGACTGACTCAATGGGTCCCAC
The DNA here is from genome assembly GCF_051991245.1 of Festucalex cinctus. NCBI lineage: Eukaryota > Metazoa > Chordata > Actinopteri > Syngnathiformes > Syngnathidae > Festucalex > Festucalex cinctus. The sequence continues at coordinate 354,977 of NC_135426.1, read as the reverse complement.
ATAGACTGGATGAATGAATTCCATGGGGCCAATGGACCAGTGTACCATCGCGACAGATTCCAGCTTTGTGTTAGTAGGTGAGAAAGCGCTAACGGTGAGTGGGCACCGCCGTAGGCGGAGCGGTCGACTGTTAGCTTGTGACGCGGAGCGGAGTTGTTCGAACACCGTGTTGGACATCACCGTGATGTCTGCGGCGGGATCTACAAGGGCTTCGTAGGTTAGAGCTCGCTCCAGGGTGACGCTCAGATAGAATTTACGAGCTATCCCCCTGGTGGTGAGATCACCTAAAAGCTGTTGGAACGGTCTCACGTCATCGGTTGATCGCGATACATGCGGGTCTGCTGTATTTGGATCAGCCTGCAGTACCAATATTGTTGAGTCAGAAGGCAGTTTAGTCGGTGTCTGAGTGTCGGCTACTGGAGGCCCCTCTGGTGACCTCTGTTGGTGGGTCACTTCAGTGGGCATCCGGCCGTCGGTTAGTCATAAAGGCGGGTCTTTTGACGAGTCTTTTGACAATTTCAGGAGTGCCTTCCATATGCCGTCGGCAACTGCGTTGTGGTCAGTCTCGGAGTCGGCTTGGCGGTTCCGGGACTCACGGTAGGAATCGGTTGCTGGCGCGCGTTCGACTTTATCACGTTTTGGATGATAGCGCGAATCGGGCTTACCTTTAGCAAATTTGGAGCGCCGGCGGTCGTCAGCTTGCTTTTCTCCGTCCGCTTTCTCGTCACGCGAGTAGTCGGTTTTGGAGCGCGGTTTCCGGTTTCGCGGGGCGCGGGACTGTTTTGACTTTTTGGATTTAGTCTGGTCTTCCCTCGGAGCAAAGGAGCAAGCTCCCTCCAGCTCTGAAGGAGGACCCACGTCCACTTTATAAATTCCTGCGTCGCCTGCCTTGGGGGCGGATAATTTTAGCTTTGCATAGCCCCTAGCTGCTAAGTCACGTAGCTGCGAGCTATTCAGTGTCTCAGGACACAAAGCCAGTCCCAAGTAGTGGTTAAGGTTTTGTTGGAGGTTTCGGACAAACAACGTTTTAAAACCAGAATCTTCCTCCATGTTGGGCTCGTTACGAGTCCCAAAATAGGCATCGCGAAGACGACTATAGAAAGCCTGAGGAGCCTCCTGCTTTCCCTGTTTGACGAACATGGCGACTTCCATGCCCGACAACCCAGGAGAACCGTCAAACTCGCGTGAGATGGCTTGGTGCAGTGCCAAGGGGTCAGACAACACATCAGCGGGCTGCCGTTCCAGCAGTCTGTTGACTGCTCGGCTGGACGTCATTTTGATCAAGTACAACTTATCTTCCACGGTTGCCATTGGGAACCGCTGGAGATGATAGTTGATGTCTTTCAAGTACTCTGTTGTGTTGTGGGACCCCCCTGGTTTCGGTTCGAATTTGGTTATATTTCGAGCCAGCTTGTCCAAATCTTTCCAGGCCACGCCCATTTGTCCCTCCAACGGGGGAGTCGACATGGGTCCACGTTGGAAACTGTCATCACCTGATGGCCCGAAAGCGTGTGGGGAGGCGGCCATTGGAGGTGCCAGGCCTAAAGCGGCGGTGGTCACTGGCGGCGTCCTCCAGGCGGTTCCGGACTCAGGTGGCAGTTTGAGCTGTGGTGCTGTGGCTCTGGGATCAGGAGGTCTGTGTGGGGGTGGAGCTCCCGGCCGGGAGGCTCCTCGGGAGGCCTCATGCAACTGCTGCGCGCGTTGTAACTCATGTTTAATATGAGCTAACTCTGTCTCATATTCCTGCTGGCATTGTCGGAGGCGGGTAACCTCGGCTTCAGTCAATGCTAATTTGGTTCGCAGGTCATATGAGCGGTCCACTTCGGCATTACGTTCCTCCCTAAAGGTCTGTACCTGAACTTGGAGGCGCTTCACTTCATCGGTTGACTGAGCTAGCGACGAACTAACCCGAAAGTAATTAGCTTCTGCTAGCCGAAGTTGGTCTTTTGACGGTCGTTCAGTCAAGTCAGTCACCTCTGCTTTTAGTTTGTGAATTTCATTTGCCGCGGATCTCAGCAGTTTTTCTTGCTCTCGATTTGTCTCTTCGACGGTCGCGAGAGCTTGGGTTAACTCACCAATCTTTTGATGGGAGTCGGGAGTGAAAGCAGACTCATCTGCATCACTGCCCAGATTTTCGGCTAGCGCCGCATCTGCGCGGGCTTCTGCCTCATCCAGCTGCGCTTTAACGTCATCCAGCTGGGTCTCCATGACCTTCACTCGGTCGTGGGCGGCTTCAAGCTGTGCCGTGGCATCACGGCTCTGCTGTTGTGCCATGTCAAGTTGGTGTTTCACTTGACAGTCCTCGGCATCGCTCAGCTTCAAGTGTGCGGCAAGGTTCAAAGTCAGACATCCGAGCATTCGAATGAGTGACTTGTCCTTTGGGGCTTTGGTCTCAGCGTCACTCATGAGCTGCGCGAGGTTATCATTTAGCGTATTGACATCCGCATCCCTAATAGACTCAGCGTATCCAGGTAAGAAGTCCTTGGTCAGCTTCTGCACCAGTTGAGCCAAGGTATCTAGGTTCTCACAGGGGCTGGGAGTCTCTCGGAGTGATGCCATATTGTCAATAGCTTTTTAAACGATCACACTTGTACTAGCGTTTACTAGTTAGTTAATCAGCGTACGCAGTTAGCTAACTACCGCTATCAAGTATTATCGTCAACAATACACACTGGGTTCAAATTATCAAAGGGGGAATTGCCACAAAAGCAAAAGATTTGTAGTGGGCTATGCAACCCACAGCTTATACTATAGTTGGGAGAAATCAATTCCAGTTATCAAAACAAACAAAAACAAACGGCAACAAAAAAATAGAATAATAAATAAAGCAAAATAAAATAAAATAAAATAAAATAATAATAATACTAACTTCAACTTGACTCACTCAGCAAAGAATAGCTTAAACGAGGGACAGGGTAACTCTAAAATGTTACAGCGGTCAATCCCAAAAGCTAAATCAAAAAAAAAAAATTCAAACAAAAAAATTTTTTTTTTTTGGAAGTCGAGTTAAAAGTTGAAATTAAAATTAAATTAAATAAACAATAAAACAGAAAAAGGGGGAAATAAACTTAAAAGGGGTTAATAGTCTTAGTCAAATGACTGGTTACAGTGTCAGTACAGTTTCATGCAAATGTCCTGTGGACGGGGTTTTTGGGACACAAAAACTGCAGAACTATACAGAAATATTAGAGCTGCCTCTCTAATAATAGCTCATTCGAACTCACACCTTCTTATTAACTAGACACAACCGAAAAACAAAAACAAAAGAACAAACAAAAACAACAAAGTTAAAAATAATTGATAAAAATGAGAAGAAAACAAATAAAAGGGAAGAAAATAATAATAATAGTACTAGGTCTACCAAACCAACTAAACAAACACAAAACCTGAAATTAAGTGGAATGTTAAGTCAAGAATATAGCTAGTTAGCCTAGTATGAAACTGGATAAAAGGGAATACGAAAAAAAAAGAGGAAAAAAAGAAAAACACAATAGTGTAAATAGTTCCTTTGTATTAATTTGACCCAGCAGTATGTTTTGTTGATGCACCCGTAATTACTCTCACGCTAGGCAGCGTAAAAGGCTAGAATGCGGTCAGCTATTACTATAATCCTTAAACGCAAACAGTCAATTAAGCCTACAACTGCGTTTAATCGGACGTGGATAAATTTTTTTATTATCCTTGTGTACTAACGGTGACGACACTCACTAAGTACAACGCTCGACACGGAAAACAATTCAAAAAGCAATGTGAAGTGACATTGAATCAGAATTATCGCGGAGCAAGGACCACCGGCGTTAAAGCAGCAGTGGGGGGGGGTCAGTTGTCTATTGACAGCTCAAACGCTGTCTGACAGCTGACAACCTGCGAGACCCGCTCCCTTTCGGGGCGTCTACAGGCGTGGCTCAAACTCGCCAATGAGAAGGGAGGGGGAGGTACTCAACCACGCCTCCACGAGCCACACAGCTCTTCACAAGGACTATGGCGCCACCTTGTGGAAATGCGTATACGGTACAGGTAAGCAGCTAACGTCTTAGCGCTCTGTTAATCCGCTCGCCACGAGCTGAAACTTTGAGTCGGCGGCTACAAAAGCTCAGTCACGACTCAAACTTCTCCCACAAGCTAGGTGTAGGAGGAACACGGGGAAAGTGACTCGGACGTCGTTTACGTTGCTCGCGGTTAGCTACTCCGAAGCACGTAACTCGAGTCGGGTCAACGCGACGCACGTAGGCTGTCACGTGACTTCCCACAATTTCCGGAAACACAACAACACAAAGACAAACAACTTCAAATTCAGCCAGCTGAAATTTAAAAGTTGCACAACTCGAGTTCTATCACGTACGTTTTCAAATACAAGCCACTATTTTTTCAAACGGTGACCGGCTCTTACTTTTATTCCAACAATCAATCCCGTTACTCTCGTTTACTTATAGCACGTCACTCCGTGGTAACACACGCAAGATGGCGGCTAACCAGACGCTCGATTCAAAGCTGAAGGGGAAAGTCAGTGCAGTTCTATGTAAGAAGAAATGTTTACCTTTTTGCACAGAGATAAATGATTAGGTACACTACGTGAAATGCGTTTTACTTTTCACGTCCAAAGTCTTGTGTTTTCGAGTGGATCTTCTTATGTTTTGTAGCCTCACACGGCCGGCACCATTATGTAGCGATAATTGGGTCGTCTTTTGGACGAATTAATAATCTGGACGTTACAGAGGTAAATTGTAGTTACCTCGATAACCTCTGGGGCACCACGTTGAATTTGCTTGTTAACAGGAGCAACCAACGACCAAAATCCTTCTTTCATCAGTCATTGATAATCTAAAGTCGCCACACTCGATATTCAGTGGTTCGTTGTACTAACAAAAGAATAATAATCCACTCGGAAACACAGATGACTTAGGCGGAATACAGTTCATAAAACATGCATTTATTCACGATTGCTACACTACAGAATCAAAATACTGCCTAACTATTCTACCGTCACAAGAAAAGAAATAAAATAAAGCGAATGAAAATAAGGAAGGAATGCGAATGAATAAAGAAACAGGGAAAAGAGAAAATTTGACCTGCCAGATTTGTGAGGTTTCAAACGTAAGTGGCACACAGTGGATACGCCGAGGTAGAAATCAAGCGCACTTACGAGCCTTAGAGTTGCGTAGCAACAAACAGAAGTGGCGGCCTTTTTGACAAGGGGGAAAAAATAGTCAATGTTCGTTGAAAAAGGCAAGAAAAAAAAAGAAAAAGAAAAATTATTCCACAGGTGAGCACGGGGAAGCCGCAAAGGGGCCTGGCGTCGTTGCGCGGCTCGTGCCTTGATTGGTCGGCGATCCGGCGAGGTTGATCCTCGCCGAGGTTGGTTCTGCTGGGCAGCTGTCCGAGCTCAGGTGTTGCAGCTCGGTCAGTACGCGCCTGCGTACGGGGAAGGCCAGCCGTTGGAGGTGAGCTAGCACCGCGGCGGGGCACCACCGACTAGCAGTTGAGGTGCTGAGCGGCTGAGGTGCGCAACCTTGAGTCCGGGGTACGTTGCAAGTGTACCCCGGGGCCGCGAAGGTCGGGCGGGTAAGCACCGATAGTGGAACAAAAAAAAATAAACAAAAAAACAAAAGAGTCTTTAGTCAGCGTTGCAGTTTGCACTTGCTTTGGCGTGGCGTGGCGCGAGGATCCGATCTCGTTAACGGATCCTGCCAGGAAAGAAAAAGCCACGTGGTTTGCAAGTTTCTTAGACAAAAGAGTTCGAGCAGCCTGGCTGGCCCACTTGCAAGTCGGGCCAGAGTTTTTGGAAGAGGCTTGTGAGAGCAGGAACAGGCAAGAGAGCAGGAGGGCAAAAAAAGAAGAGAGCGGGCAGTGGTCTGCTCGTGTTTTTATAGTCTCTGGGTGGGGCGAGCAGGTGAAGGCACACCCTTCTGTTCGCTCGCGCAGACTCTCAGAGGAAAATTATTAAAAAGATTAATAATTTGGCATTAAATTTGGTCAGTCTGGCAAATCAGTTTTCCCACACAACCCGTTTAACACACATTGTAATTAATGCATCATAAACTAACTTGTGAGGTAACTTCTACTTGTCTAATCTGACTGAACTGAGAGACATTGATTATCTTTCATTCTTTATGGAGTACACATGAAATAGGATGTTCATACACACAAAGATATAACATGAATCATTCGTAGTTCAGTTGTCTGTCAAGAATTATCATGATATAAATGTGTAAAATGCGGTTACTTATGTGAATTGTCACTAAGGATAGTTCCAAGTTTCGCCACTTGGAGGTGTTGTTGCTCCATCTAGACGTTCCAGGAAGGGCGAGGCGCCAGAGTATCCTTTTGTGATTGATAAGAAGTCATGAACATTCCTTTGATCGGTCATTTGTGTATTCCAAACCATTGGAGCCATTTGTTCGGGCTCCGAGCAGACTGCTGGAAATACACTCCTTTGGCAGACGCATAAATTCCTTTGTCACCTGGTCAGCGGCTTCAAAAGAGTTTTGTTGGTGGCAAGGACCACCTGTAGAGCTGACCAGGCTGGATCCTGTCTGGGCATTGGCATATTCATGCACTGCAGAGAATTTGCTTCAAGAGAAGCAAACTAAAAAAAAATTAGAGGGTGGAATGGACCTAGGCAATAGTTGTTACAGTTACATCTCGCAGGAACGGCTTGCTGGGACACAGGTAATGGATATCTTTAGTGCGCGTACACATCTGCAAATTTGGGGCCAGATAGAGGTTCGGACTCGAATCGTGGTAGGCAATCACCTCAGGCGTCTCAACCCTTACGTAAGTATCCCCTTTCCAAGCGCCCACGTTAATAACGTCCTTCAGACGGTAGATATTACGTGCATCAATAATCGGCAAAGTAATCATAAAAGCTACTTCATATTCTTGGGGTTTAACATATAATACGGTAGCGCTTCCTAGAGCAAAAGCGAGATGGGTTTGAATCGGAGTCGCCTGACTAGTTAAAACTCTAGAAAGAATATCTTGGACCAATTGCAACGGTACTAGGTACGGGGGAACCTTTCCCATAGCGAGCTGGTCCACTGAAGAACTAACTTCACGCAGCAGGTCATCCATAAGCATCATCACGCCTTGAGCGTAGGCCATATCTTTTTGAATCACAGTTGCAAGCAATTTCAAGGCCGATTTAGTCTGATTCAGCATAAGGCTATGTGTGTTGAGGACTAGGATCGTACCTTTAAGAGTCTCGCCAAGCGTTTGTAGCTGGGAGGACTGTCGATCCAGATTACTTCGGATGTCTGGTAGTTCCGCCTGAAGTTCGCTAATTTGTTTACGAATAGTATTCAAGTGAACGGCGTTAACAGTAGATGTTCCTATGCTAAACAGGCTCCCAATTGACGCGGCCGCCAAGAGTAGGCCTCCGATAAATCGTTTTTCACGTCTCGGAGCCCCACTAAGGTCGGATTGGGTGACCACGAATTTCTCGAGTTGTCGTAGCATATGGATAATATCTTCAGCAGCGTGGAACGTAGCTCGAATACCAAAGTGTTTGCCAGCCCAGCTGGTGCCACTCTCGTCATGGTCCGAGTGTTTCCTATACGTTGTATGTGGGTCAAGTTTGACGAATATTCTTTGGGTATGAGTCCGGCAGTTGGTCATGAGCAACCCTGGTTGTTCTCTCAAGGCAATTCCTGCGGCTGGTCCAGGTTCAACCATCCCTGGTTGGCTCGCCACGGCGGTCATACACAACATCAGAATCGTCGTCCGCATCATCTCCTAGTAACAGATAAAAGCACGCGAGTTAGCTTCGCTTGGTACTATGTCAACAAGTCTGTCTTTGTCTAGTATGTGCAGAGGGGTATCAACCCCCCCCCCTTTTTTCGCGTATAGTACTCTTAGTCGTCATAGTCAGCTGGGTGAGTCGACAGGTTCGTCGCATCTGTCGCGGGTGTCGGTTGGGTCGCCGACTCGGAGTCAGCTAGTGACCCCCCTTTGTCAGTTTCGCGCGTATGCTGGTCCTGAGATTCGCTCGATTGCGTTCTCAGACGTTCAAAACCGCAGTGACTTTTGATCTGGTTTCGGTGGACCCACCTCAGTTGGTCCCCCTGACGTCCTTTATTCATCCTAATTTGATAGGCGACGGGTGACAGTTTGTCGACGATTTCGTATGGTCCTGACCACCGGGGAAGAAATTTTCGGGCGATGCCCCTCTGGGCACGCGGAGTAGTAGCATTTGGTTGCGCGAACAAGTAGTACCATACTCGATCACCTATTTCGAACTCGGTTCGTGAGGCTTTCCTATCGTAGTAGGTTTTCTGACCTTCTGCACTTTGCTTAAGCCGTTGTTGAGCAAATGCAAACGTGGCTCGGAGGTGGGCTTGCAAGTCCTCCACGTACTGGGAGGCCGTGTATGCCGTGGCTAGGTTTGTTTCTCCTGGCTGGTACATCAGGTGCAGGGGGAGCGTCATTCGCCGTCCGGTCATCATTTCAAAAGGGGCCACCCCTGTGGATTCGTGAGGGGTGGCTCGAATTGCCATGAGGATCAGTGGGAGTCGGGTGTCCCAGTCCCGATGGTTGGAAACAACAAACTTTTTCAGCAAATTTACCACGGTGCGATTAGTCCGCTCCACCTGTCCTGATGACTGCGGGTGATGGCTAATATGCAACTGGGCCTTGATTCCGAGCATTTGCCAAAGTTGTTGCGTTACCTCGGCTGTGAAGTGGGTTCCCCTGTCTGAGTTAACCCGTGAGGGCAACCCGAAACGGGAGAACACGTGGTTCATCAGCAGGCATGCAGTGGTGTGTGCGGTGTCGTTTGGAGCAGGCAGGCATTCTACCCACTTGGTGAACGCGCAAACTACTGTAAGAAAGTATTTGTTCCCTCTCAGAGATCTGACCAGTGGTCCCACCCAATCAATTTGGAGATCAGACCATGGGAAGTTGACTCCTTTCTGTTGGAGTGGTGCTCGGTGACTCGGGTTTGCTGGCTGAAACTGGCAGCAAACCAGGCATCCTTTGATGTAGGTTGCTACATCATTATGCATGCGCGGCCAGTATGCCACCTGTTGTAGTGCGGTGACAGTGGCCTTGAATCCGCGGTGGCCTGCATAAGGCGCGTCGTGGGCGTATGTTAGCAAGACCCCCCTTTGGCTCCGTGGAACCACCAACCGCAGGGCAGGCGGAGACGCGGAGTCATAAACCAGAAGGCCTTTAACGAGACGCAGCCTTTGCAGCACGGAGAGCAAGTCTTTGAGGTCGCTGTCGTCACTCAACGCGTCAGGCGACACGGGGTTGGCGACAGGATCAGAAAGGTGCTGAATTATTTTGAAAAGCGCGGGGTCGCCGGCCTGTTGGGCGACCAAGTCGGAGGTTCGGACGGGCGGTACGCACGCCACGGGCCCCGTAGGGGTCCGTGTGGGGGCGTCGCGAGACTCAGCGGCGGCCGCAGCGCGGCGGCGCGTGAGAACGTGGACCTCCAGGGTGGGCTGGGTGGGCAGCCAAGCTGTATCAAATGTCCAAGGAGTCCCGTTGAGGGCCCCTTGTTTGGCTAACGTGTCCGTTAGGTCGTTAAAATGTTTGTCAGGTCCTGGGACTTTTGAGTGTCCCCGGACCTTTTTCCAATAGACATGCATATCATTGGAGGAAACCAAATGGTCGCATGTCAAAATGAGGTCGCGGTGTTTAACGGGTTTCTTCGCTGACGTAAGGAAACCATTTCGACGCCACACCGGTAGATGACAGGTGAAGGCGAGGCGGGCATAGTTTGAGTCAGTGCAGATAACCAGCACCGTGACACCGTGTTCAACTGCTAATTTGAGTGTAATCAGGATGCCAGCGATTTCCGCATATTGAGAAGAGTGGGGGCCCAATTGGAATAGCAGTGGTTTGCACGGTGTGTCGTCGACCCAAGCGATGCCCACCCCAGCCTGCAGCTGGGTTTGGTGGTGGTAAGAGCAGCCATCCACGTAAGCTGTAGGCATGTCTTTGCAGACATGTTCCTCAAAATAGCGGTGACGCGTGAATTCCGGCATCGGTGCCACGGCGACGTCTGTTGGCGGGGTCGGGGAAGTTAACACACAGTTCTGGCAAATTGCTAGATCGGTACCCAGTGGTAACTTTGCGTTTTTCGCGTACCGGACTCGAACATCGTAACTTTGTAACGCCATAAGCCAGCCGGCAATGCGCGCGTTCGTTACGACACCGTCTCGAATGCGTTGGTTGTTAAGAAAAGTAACCGGATGATGGTTAGTATCAATCGTTACTTTTTGACATCCAATGTAGTTTGAGAAATGTTTGATTGCCCATACTGTGGAAAGCAGGGCTTTTTCGCAGTCGGAGTATTTCAACTCGGGGCCGTTCAACGTTTTACTGGCGTACGCCACGACGCGTTTATCCTGGTCGTATATTTGGTATAGACCCGCACTCAAACAATGGTCGGAGAATCCTGCTTCCAAGAAAAATTCCTTGTTGCTATCGGGGTACGCGAGACAGGGGGCGGAGCCCAGCTTTTGTTTTAGCATATTCATCGCGTTGCTTTGTTCGTCACCCCAATCGAAGGGCATATCTTTCTTCAGCAGGTTAGTAAGAGGGCGTGCTATGTCAGCAAAGTGTTCAATGAACTGGCGCGAATAGTTGCACACGCCAAGGAAGCTGCGCAATTTTGACACATCGGTGGGGGTTTTGATGTCAAGAAGGCCTTGAATACGGCTGGATTGTGGTTCAATCCCGTTCGGCCCAACCAAGATCCCCACGTAGTTGACCTTCGTGCGACACCACTGACCTTTCAGGAGGGACAGTTTGGCACCTGCAGAAGACAGCTGTCCAAGAACGTGGTCGATTTCCATCAAATGGTCATCCAAAGAGGAGCTCCTCATCATAATGTCATCGACATAAATGAGGTTGCCCCTGGCGGCGGCATCAGGGCACGCCTTGTTGAGGAAGATGTTAAATTCGGCTGGCGAGTTGGCGTAGCCGAATGGACACCGGTTGAAAGTGTACTGTTTGTTGCCAAAGGTGAATGCCAACTTGTATTGATCCCTGGGATCTACTGGGATCGTCCAGAACCCCGAAGCCACATCGATGGTGGTGAAGAATTTGGCATCTCGAACCTTGGGAAGTTCCTGTTCAAGTTGTGTCATGGGCCATCGCGAAAGAGGAACCTGTTGGTTCAGTTTGCGATAGTCAATGGTTGGTCTCCATGTACCGTTTGGCTTCAAGACTGGCCACAATGGAGCCGAATAGGTGCTGTTACAGGGGCGAATGATGCCCTTTTCCAGCATGGCGTCGATAGTCTTCTGTACTGGTTCGTAAGAAGCTATCGGAATCTTGTACTGGCGCACGAAAGTTGGAGGAGCGCCGGGCTGAGTCGGGATGCGGACTACATGTAGTGCCGTCAACCCGCAATCCAAGGAGTCCTTGGCAAAAGACGGTGTGTATTTCATTAACACGGTGCGCAACCGTTCGCGGTCCTGTTCGGACCGGAGCGCGTCGGCGCGGTGCAGAACTTCTTGGAGGTGCGCCTCGAACTCTGGGTACGGTTGAAGGTCCCCATTTGGAGTCGTGGTTGGTTGAGGTCTCTCTGGGTTTCCAGAGGGAATGCTAGAGGGCGTTGGAGGCAACGCGCTCAAGGCATAAATCACCAGTTGTTGGTCTGTCCCCAGGTCCACCCGGGTGATGTCTTCATCGTTGGTGGGACCGGCAGGGTTGACCGTAACAAGCTGAGATGGCCTGGTGAGTCTTCGGCCACCGGGGTCTTCAGTCAAGAACAAGTCAGATGGGATGTGTCCAACCACAGGCACCGTTAGAGTGAAGTCGTGGAAGTCGGAACGGATGAGCAGGCCCAGACGGGTCGCTTTTGGTATGCGAACGTCGTACGAAAGGGGGTTGTGAACCAAGATCAGAGTGGTGAGGGAGGCGTCCACGATGGGCGTGGCCTCCAAGAGTAACGACAGGTTCATGAACTCCGAAGAAGGTTGGAAGAAAGCGGAGCGAGCATTCAAGACCTGGTTAGCTCGTGTCACCAAGCGAACCGGAATGTTGATCGTGGTCGCCGGAGCGATCACTTCATCCTCATTTAAGACTTCGCAAGCATCTGGGACGGTCTGTCCGGACTTCATGTTTGGAAGACTGGGAACACAAGCTAGAGGTTCCGAGTTGGTGAGGGACCACAGCACGTTGTTGATGGTGTCCACCTGGACGGCAAGACGAACAAGCAAATCTGCACCCACGAAAAGGGTGTGAGGCGCATCCGGGACAACCAAGAAGTAGTGGGTCAGTGAGTGCTGCTTCCACTGAAGGTTTAAGGCGCACACGCCCACTGCAGTTATTGTGAGAGGGGGTTCCGTGTTCAACGGAAACCGGCAAGACTTGGAGACGAAAAGCATGTTCGGGTCGAGATCTCGCAAGTTGTCAGCGAATGCTGCAGAAATGGCTGATTTGTCAGCCCACAAGGCGAGGACAGCGTCAAGAACAGGTGCACCTTGCACGTGGACACCTCCGATGATGCGCGGGGCGTACCCTGCATCAGGTGGTGGTGGGTCAAGGTCACAAAGGAAGGTGTCGTGGCTTCTCAGCCGGTCCTTTGTCGGGGACGCGAGGGGTCCTGCCTTGGACTGTGTCGTGTCCCAGCTCCCTGTGGGGGCGTCTGCTTCCCCGTGGGGTGGCTGCGCCCGAGTCACAGTGCAGAGCTGAGCCTGGTCAGGGCCCGAAGGAAATGTCGGCAGGGCCTGCCGCACCTGGGCCCAAATCTGGAGTCTCTGGTAGTCTATGATGGGTTGGAAGCGGAACAACAGGTCTTGGCCAATAAGAAGGGGGACTGACTCAATGGGTCCCACATAGACTGGATGAATGAATTCCATGGGGCCAATGGACCAGTGTACCATCGCGACAGATTCCAGCTTTGTGTTAGTAGGTGAGAAAGCGCTAACGGTGAGTGGACACCGCCGTAGGCGGAGCGGTCGACTGTTAGCTTGTGACGCGGCGCGGAGTTGTTCGAACACCGTGTTGGACATCACCGTGATGTCCGCGGCGGGATCTACAAGGGCTTCGTAGGTTAGAGCTCGCTCCAGGGTGACGCTCAGATAGAATTTACGAGCCATCCCCCTGGTGGTGAGGTCACCTAAAAGCTGTTGGAACGGTCTCACGTCATCGGTTGATCGCGATACATGCGGGTCTGCTGTATTTGGATCAGCCTGCAGTACCAATATTGTTGAGTCAGAAGGCAGTTTAGTAGGTGTCTGAGTGTCGGCTACTGGAGGCCCCTCTGGTGACCTCTGCTGGTGGGTCACTTCAGTGGGCATCCGGCCGTCGGTTAGTCATAAAGGCGGGTCTTTTGACGAGTCTTTTGACAATTTCGGGAGTGCCTTCAATATGCCGCTGGCAACTGCGTGGTGGTCAGTCTCGGAGTCGGCTTGGCGGTTCCGGGACTCGCGGCAGGAATCGGTTGCTGGCGCGCGTTCGACTTTATCACGTTTTGGATGATAGCGCGAATCGGGCTTTCCTTTAGCAACTTTGGAGCGCCGGCGGTCGTCAGCTTGCTTTTCTCCGTCCGCTTTCTCGTCACGCGAGTAGTCGGATTTGGAGCGCGGTTTCCGGTTTCGCGGGGCGCGGGACTGTTTTGACTTTTTGGATTTAGTCTGGTCTTCCCTCGGAGCAAAGGAGCAAGCTCCCTCCAGCTCTGAAGGAGGACCCACGTCCACTTTATAAATTCCTGCGTCGCCTGCCTTGGGGGCGGATAATTTTAGCTTTGCATAGCCCCTAGCTGCTAAGTCACGTAGCTGCGAGCTATTCAGTGTCTCAGGACACAAAGCCAGTCCCAAATAGTGGTTAAGGTTTTGTTGGAGGTTTCGGACAAACAATGTTTTAAAACCAGGATCTTCCTCCATGTTGGGCTCGTTACGAGTCCCAAAGTAGGCATCGCGAAGACGACTATAGAAAGCCTGAGGAGACTCCTGCTTTCCCTGTTTGACGAACATGGCAACTTCCATGCCCGACAACCCAGGAGAACCGTCAAACTCGCGTGAGATGGCTTGGTGCAGTGCCAAGGGGTCAGACAACACATCAGCGGGCTGCCGTTCCAGCAGTCTGTTGACTGCTCGGCTGGACGTCATTTTGATCAAGTACAACTTATCTTCCACGGTTGCCATTGGGAACCGCTGGAGATGATAGTTGATGTCTTTCAAGTACTCTGTTGTGTTGTGGGACCCCCCTGGTTTCGGTTCGAATTTGGTTATATTTCGAGCCAGCTTGTCCAAATCTTTCCAGGCCACGCCCATTTGTCCCTCCAACGGGGGAGTCGACATGGGTCCACGTTGGAAACTGTCATCACCTGATGGCCCGAAAGCGTGTGGGGAGGCGGCCGTTGGAGGTGCCAGGCCTAAAGCGGCGGTGGTCACTGGCGGCGTCCTCCAGGCGGTTCCGGACTCAGGTGGCAGTTTGAGCTGTGGTGCTGTGGCTCTGGGATCAGGAGGTCTGTGTGGGGGTGGATCTCCCGGCCGGGAGGCTCCTCGGGAGACCTCATGCAACTGCTGCGCGCGTTGTAACTCATGTTTAATATGAGCTAACTCTGCCTCATATTCCTGCTGGCATTGTCGGAGGCGGGTAACCTCGGCTTCAGTCAATGCTAATTTAGTTCGCAGGTCATATGAGCGGTCCACTTCGGCATTACGTTCCTCCCTAAAGGTCTGTACCTGAACTTGGAGGCGCTTCACTTCATCGGTTGACTGAGCTAGCGACGAACTAACCCGAAAGTAATTAGCTTCTGCTAGCCGAAGTTGGTCTTTTGACGGTCGTTCAGTCAAGTCAGTCACCTCTGCTTTTAGTTTGTGAATTTCATTTGCCGCGGATCTCAGCAGTTTTTCTTGCTCTCGATTTGTCTCTTCGACGGTCGCGAGAGCTTGGGTTAACTCACCAATCTTTTGATGGGAGTCGGGAGTGAAAGCAGACTCATCTGCATCACTGCCCAGATTTTCGGCTAGCGCCGCATCTGCGCGGGCTTCTGCCTCATCCAGCTGCGCTTTAACGTCATCCAGCTGGGTCTCCATGACCTTCACTCGGTCGTGGGCGGCTTCAAGCTGTGCCGTGGCATCACGGCTCTGCTGTTGTGCCATGTCAAGTTGGTGTTTCACTTGACAGTCCTCGGCATCGCTTAGCTTCAAGTGTGCGGCAAGGTTCAAAGTCAGACATCCGAGCATTCGAATGAGTGACTTGTCCTTTGGGGCTTTGGTCTCAGCGTCACTCATGAGCTGCGCGAGGTTATCATTTAGCGTATTGACATCCGCATCCCTAATAGACTCAGCGTATCCAGGTAAGAAGTCCTTGGTCAGCTTCTGCACCAGTTGAGCCAAGGTATCTAGGTTCTCACAGGGGCTGGGAGTCTCTCGGAGTGATGCCATATTGTCAATAGCTTTTTAAACGATCACACTTGTACTAGCGTTTAATAGTTAGTTAATCAGCGTACGCAGTTAGCTAACTACCGCTATCAAGTATTATCGTCAACAATACACACTGGGTTCAAATTATCAAAAGGGGAATTGCCACAAAAGCAAAAGATTTGTAGTGCGCTATGCAACCCACAGCTTACACTATAGTTGGGAGAAATCAATTCCAGTTATCAAAACAAACAAAAACAAACGGCAACAAAAAATAAAATAATAAATAAAGCAAAATAAAATAAAATAAAATAAAATAATAATAATACTAACTTCAACTTGACTCACTCAGCAAAGAATAGCTTAAACGAGGGACAGGGTAACTCTAAAATGTTACAGCGGTCAATCCCAAAAGCTAAATCAAAAAAAAAAAAATTCAAACAAAAAATTTTTTTTTTTTTGGAAGTCGAGTTAAAAGTTGAAATTAAAATTAAATTAAATAAACAACAAAACAGAAAAAGGGGGAAATAAACTTAAAAGGGGTTAATAGTCTTAGTCAAATGACTGGTTACAGTGTCAGTACAGTTTCATGCAAATGTCCTGTGGACGGGGTTTTTGGGACACAAAAACTGCAGAACTATACAGAAATATTAGAGCTGCCTCTCTAATAATAGCTCATTCGAACTCACACCTTCTTATTAACTAGACACAACCGAAAAACAAAAACAAAAGAACAAACAAAAACAACAAAGTTAAAAATAATGGATAAAAATGAGAAGAAAACAAATAAAAGGGAAGAAAATAATAATAATAGTACTAGGTCTACCAAACCAACTAAACAAACACAAAACCTGAAATTAAGTGGAATGTTAAGTCAAGAATATAGCTAGTTAGCCTAGTATGAAACTGGATAAAAGGGAATACGAAAAAAAAAAGAGGAAAAAAAGAAAAACACAATAGTGTAAATAGTTCCTTTGTATTAATTTGACCCAGCAGTATGTTTTGTTGATGCACCCGTAATTACTCTCACGCTAGGCAGCGTAAAAGGCTAGAATGCGGTCAGCTATTACTATAATCCTTAAACGCAAACAGTCAATTAAGCCTACAACTGCGTTTAATCGGACGTGGATAAATTTTTTTTATTATCCTTGTGTACTAACGGTGACGACACTCACTAAGTACAACGCTCGACACGGAAAACAATTCAAAAAGCAATGTGAAGTGACATTGAATCAGAATTATCGCGGAGCAAGGACCACCGGCGTTAAAGCAGCAGTGGGGGGGTCAGTTGTCTATTGACAGCTCAAACGCTGTCTGACAGCTGACAACCTGCGAGACCCGCTCCCTTTCGGGGCGTCTACAGGCGTGGCTCAAACTCGCCAATGAGAAGGGAGGGGGAGGTACTCAACCACGCCTCCACGAGCCACACAGCTCTTCACAAGGACTATGGCGCCACCTTGTGGAAATGCGTACACGGTACAGGTAAGCAGCTAACGTCTTAGCGCTCTGTTAATCCGCTCGCCACGAGCTGAAACTTTGAGTCGGCGGCTACAAAAGCTCAGTCACGACTCAAACTTCTCCCACAAGCTAGGTGTAGGAGGAACACGGGGAAAGTGACTCGGACGTCGTTTACGTTGCTCGCGGTTAGCTACTCCGAAGCACGTAACTCGAGTCGGGTCAACGCGACGCACGTAGGCTGTCACGTGACTTCCCACAATTTCCGGAAACACAACAACACAAAGACAAACAACTTCAAATTCAGCCAGCTGAAATTTAAAAGTTGCACAACTCGAGTTCTATCACGTACGTTTTCAAATACAAGCCACTATTTTTTTCAAACGGTGACCGGCTCTTACTTTTATTCCAACAATCAATCCCGTTACTCTCGTTTACTTATAGCACGTCACTCCGTGGTAACACACGCAAGATGGCGGCTAACCAGACGCTCGATTCAAAGCTGAAGGGGAAAGTCAGTTCTATGCAGTTCTATGTAAGAAGAAATGTTTACCTTTTGCACAGAGACAAATGATTAGGTACACTACGTGAAATGCGTTTTACTTTTCACGTCCAAAGTCTTGTGTTTTCGAGTGGATCTTCTTATGTTTTGTAGCCTCACACGGCCGGCACCATTATGTAGCGATAATTGGGTCGTCTTTTGGACGAATTAATAATCTGGACGTTACAGAGGTAAATTGTATTTACCTCAATAACCTCTGGGGCACCACGTTTGTTTTGCTTTGTATTAACAGGAGCAAACAACGACCAAAATCCTTCTTTCATCAGTCATTGATAATCTAAAGTCGCCACACTCGATATTCAGTGGTTCGTTGTACTAACAAAAGAATAATAATCCACTCGGAAACACAGATGACTTAGGCGGAATACAGTTCATAAAACATGCATTTATTCACGATTGCTACACTACAGAATCAAAATACTGCCTAACTATTCTACCGTCAGAAGAAAAGAAATAAGATAAAGCGAATGAAAATAAGGAAGGAATGCGAATGAGTAAAGAAACAGGGAAAAGAGAAAATTTGACCTGCCAGATTTGTGAGGTTTCAAACGTAAGTGGCACACAGTGGATACGCCGAGGTAGAAATCAAGCGCACTTACGAGCCTTAGAGTTGCGTAGCAACAAACAGAAGTGGCGGCCTTTTTGACAAGGGGAAAAAATAGTCAATGTTCGTTGAAAAAGGCAAGAAAAAAAATAAAAAGAAAAATTATTCCACAGGTGAGCACGGGGAAGCCGCAAAGGGGCCTGGCGTCGTTGCGCGGCTCGTGCCTTGATTGGTCGGCGATCCGGCGAGGTTGATCCTCGCCGAGGTTGGTTCTGCTGGGCAGCTGTCCGAGCTCAGGTGTTGCAGCTCGGTCAGTACGCGCCTGCGTACGGGGAAGGCCAGCCGTTGGAGGTGAGCTAGCACCGCGGCGGGGCACCACCGACTAGCAGTTGAGGTGCTGAGCGGCTGAGGTGCGCAACCTTGAGTCCGGGGTACGTTGCAAGTGTACCCCGGGGCCGCGAAGGTCGGGCGGGTAAGCACCGATAGTGGAACAAAAAAAATAAACAAAAAAAAACAAAAGAGTCTTTAGTCAGCGTTGCAGTTTGCACTTGCTTTGGCGTGGCGTGGCGCGAGGATCCGATCTCGTTAACGGATCCTGCCAGGAAAGAAAAAGCCACGTGGTTTGCAAGTTTCTTAGACAAAAGAGTTCGAGCAGCCTGGCTGGCCCACTTGCAAGTCGGGCCAGAGTTTTTGGAAGAGGCTTGTGAGAGCAGGAGGGCAAAAGAGAAGAGGCAAAAAAAGAGAGAACGGGCAGTGGTCTGCTCGTGTTTTTATAGTCTCTGGGTGGGGCGAGCAGGTGAAGGCACACCCTTCTGTTCGCTCGCGCAGACTCTCAGAGGAAAATTATTAAAAAGATTAATAATTTGGCATTAAATTTGGTCAGTCTGGCAAATCAGTTTTCCCACGCAACCCGTTTAACACACATTGTAATTAATGCATCATAAACTAACTTGTGAGGTAACTTCTACTTGTCTAATCTGACTGAACTGAGAGACATTGATTATCTTTCATTCTTTATGGAGTACACATGAAATAGGATGTTCATACACACAAAGATATAACATGAATCATTCGTAGTTCAGTTGTCTGTCAAGAATTATCATGATATAAATGTGTAAAATGCGGTTACTTATGTGAATTGTCACTAAGGATAGTTCCAAGTTTCGCCACTTGGAGGTGTTGTTGCTCCATCTAGACGTTCCAGGAAGGGCGAGGCGCCAGAGTATCCTTTTGTGATTGATAAGAAGTCATGAACATTCCTTTGATCGGTCATTTGTGTATTCCAAACCATTGGAGCCATTTGTTCGGGCTCCGAGCAGACTGCTGGAAATACACTCCTTTGGCAGACGCATAAATTCCTTTGTCACCTGGTCAGCGGCTTCAAAAGAGTTTTGTTGGTGGCAAGGACCACCTGTAGAGCTGACCAGGCTGGATCCTGTCTGGGCATTGGCATATTCATGCACTGCAGAGAATTTGCTTCAAGAGAAGCAAACTAAAAAAAAATTAGAGGGTGGAATGGACCTAGGCAATAGTTGTTACACTCCTCAATTTCTTCCGTTCTTTTCCCACTAGGCATGTTGTAAAAACAAAAGAGTTGTTGTTACAGCTGCGCCGCAGGGAGTGAATCGCAGAGCGATAAGTTGCGTCCTTCTCAATCAGAGTCAGGAAGCAGAATGATCAGAGTCAGGAAGCAGAATGAGACTGGCGCGAGCCTGTCTGATTGATCCAAGGCAGCGTGGCTTTGTGGACTCCTCGAGCGGTTGCGCAGAGAACCTGATGATACTGGACTGACTTATCAGGCGCTCGAGAGAGGACGCAGGGCCGCTGGCAGTTGTGTTTGGGGATTTCGCGAAGGCTTTTGACTCAGTTGCCCATGAGCATATCCTGTGTGCCTTGGGACAGTGAGGCGTAGACAGACACGTTATCGAGTTGGTCCGGAACTCGTACGTAGACTGCTCGACCCGGGTGGGCTGTGGGAGCGCCTGTACCCAGCCCATAACGATGAAGGTTGGAGTAAAGCAAAGTGACCCGATGTCCCCACTGCTTTTCAACCTTGCTATGTGAAAACAGCAGGGAGAATCATCGGGACTAGCCTCCCGGAGATCAACACCATCTACACCACCCGCTGTCTGAGGCGAGTACATAACATCCTGCGCGATCGGCACCATCCTGCACATCACCTTTTCTGCATGTTACCCTCTGGAAGGAGATATAGGGCCATTCGTGCCAGGACCACCAGACTGGCCCATAGTCTCTACCCTCAGGCAATGAGGCTGCTGAATGAACAACCCCCCTCCCTCTCTGCTACCTATCCATCTTTATAATCCACCACTGTAAGAACTATTGTTAGGTCTTGCATTGCTGCAGCTCCAACACGACTTTTCACTCTCTTCTGTATATTTCCCCCATTTTCCCTTTCATAGACTGGTCTATTGCATTCTAGTTCTTTTGCACAGGCAATGATGAATGTTTTCTTGTGTGTGTGTGTTTTGCTATGCTTGCTTTTAGTGTGATCCCTGATACCATCCTGTATGCACATCTGCACTTTGATATATTACGCCAGTATTTGTTGCTCATAACGATATCTCGTTGTTTATAACCATGTTATTTGCACAATGACAAAATGAATAAATATTGAATCTTGAATCCTCTCATCCATACACTCGAACGCTCAGGATTTGGGCTGCGCTGGGGTGATCGACAGATTGCCACGCTCGCCTTTGCCGACGACCTCGTTTTGGTGAGTGATTTGAAGGAGAGCATGAGGGGGAGCCTAGGGCTTTTGTCGGAATTCTGCCAACTTACAGGTCTCTCTGTACAGCCCAGAAAGTCCTCCCTTTGCATATGACAAGTCCGATTTATATATATACCGGGCAGGATGGGCATTCTGGCTCATCAAAACGGCCCCGGGCTACATTGGACAGGGGGCGTAGACCTGAAGAGCGACCCTGCGCGTGCATGTCTGGAGTTGGGCATGACATGCGGGACTGGATCAACCTATCTGGCAGGCCGGGGACTCACCTGCTGGAGACTGGAGAGAGTCCCTCAGGAGTCAGCTAGCGTAACGGCTGACTCTGGCGGCGAAAACTCCTTGGACGGGAAGACCGTGCCTACACATGCGCAAGCTCAGAAAAACGCATCGGAAGAGCCGTAGGAGCGAGTGGATCTCTTCTGATCAAGGCTCTGGGTCTGACTCAGTGAGTTCCGAATCAATGTCCTCTGACGGCTCGCCAATGAGAGTAGAGCAAGAGGGGGTCGTGCTGGGCTCACAACCTGCTAAAGCCGATACCAATGGGCCAGATACGTTGTGTACGCCTATGAAGAGGCCTAGACCACAGGGCCTGTCATTAACTCCCTCCACTGGGCCGAGAACATCAGGCCCGTTTATTAGATGACGAGGGTACGTCGTCTCCCCCAATAATATATTGGTGCACCTACCGCGCTTGTCTTTTCTTTTTTCTTTTTCTTTTTTACGTGTATGTGTGTGCGCGTGTGTGGGGGTGTGTGCGCGTATGTGTGTGCGTGCGCGTGCGTGCAAATACGTGTAAATTTATACTCATTAATTCACCTAAAACCTAAAAAAAAAAACATTACCCTTCACCTTAACCAGATACTTCAGAGTCTCGCCAGAGTCGTGAGGTTCAAACTGTCAGGAGACCAGAGAAAAGGTCAGAAAAGATAAAAAGAAAAGAAAGATAAATCAAAGTAAAATCCAGCACCAACCAAACACTTCCTGCCTTCCACATGGTTACAAAATCAAAGTCTTACGCCAACCCCAGAAGCCTCTAAATTCCAAGAGACCAGACGAAAAACTAAAAAGAGGAAGTAGGGAAGGATAGATGAGGCAGAGTGAGATTCACAGAAACCAGTACATCCAGTCCATCAAAGTGAAATCCAGCAGCAACCAAACACCTCTTGCGTGGTTACAAAACCAGAGTCTTACGCCAACCCCAGAAACCTCTAAATTCCAACAAATTGAGGAGATCTCAAGAGACCCAAGGGAAAACTAAAGAGAGGAAGGAGGGAAGGATAGATAAAGCAGAGTGAGATCCACAGACACCAGCACCCACTGATTCAACGAGCAGTGGGAGGGAGAGGCGAATTCTGTTTGAATTTCAGTAGATGCTGGTGTGATAGATCAGGCATACATAAGGACCGCCACCAAAGAAAGGAGCGGTCAACCGCGGCCCAGCAAGCGGACACCGCCTCCCCGGAATTCCCCGAGCCGGGGCAGCACCAAGGCCACCCCCACGCCACCCGGTCGGCGAGCCAACCCAGACGCCTGGAGCACCCCCGCCCTGGCCCGCACCCCCGAGCCCAACGCCGCAGAAGACAGTGTTTCCACCCTTCCCCACCCCACCAAGAAATATGTTATACGTGTATAACGTGTATATTTACAAAGTGTATAGTGCAAAACTAGTGAAGTGAGTAAGAGGAGCGACTAGCGGGGCCTCTTCCAACCCGGCGGGTGCAGGAGGCGCGCCCGCCCCCCAGCACCCAATCCCCCCCCCCACAACCCCATCTAGCATCCCGACAGGTGGACGGACAGGGCCACCGGACAGCCCATTGGCCACCGGAGCCCGCCCGGGGTGCCAGGAGTTCTATCAGAGTGGGGCAGGCCGCAAACCCTCGCCCGGCCCCCGGAGCCCGACACCCGGGCCGGGAGCCTCAGGGGAGGGGGCGGGGGGTGGACAGGGGAGGGGGGAGGGGGAAGCGGGGAGGAGACGACAAGAAGGTGAAAGGGCGGGTGGGGGGGTCGACGAGGGAAAAGGGACCGGGAGGCAGAGGAGGGGGGGAGGCGAGGAGGCAGAGGCGACAGTGGGGGGGAAGGGGGAGGGGAGAGAGAACCATGGGGCACACCAGAGGCCCACCCGCCCCGAACTGCGCCGCCGGGAAAGCACCCCAACACGGCACCCCACAGGGGGTCCAGGGAGCGGCCAAGACGCAACCGCCACCGAGCAGACAACAGGAGGGCGGAGCCACCCCCGCCCGGCCACGGGGGACAGCATCAAGAAAATTGACTAACATGTAGTAACACCAAGTGTTGATGCTTAGTGCCCGCTGGAAATAAATCTTAAGGAGTTGGTGAGTATAGAATGTCATTTCTTGTGGCGTACTCGAGCCCACTGGCAGCAACTAAGTTCCTGACTATATAAAAATAAAAACAATCAGTTACAAAATACCAAATACAGAAGCAGCAAATACAGAAGTTATAACGATGTGCTGGCTTTCGTTAACAGGCAGAATCTAGGCAGAATTAAGTTGCCAAATTAAGATTAAAATATTCTATGTACATAGACCAAGTTTGTTTAAATCTTGATACTTGATTTTTATTTAAAGCAGAGATTTTTTCCATTAAGATATAATTTATTAGTCGGTTGAACCAGTGGTCGATATTTAGGATTGTTTTTTTTTTAGCAATAGTAAGGGCTATAAGTGTAGATTGAGATTGTTTACATGGTAGATCAGTTGTTGTTAAGTCACCTAGTAAACGCAATCTTGGAGATAAAGGAAGCCTACAGTTTAATATATCAGAGAGCTTTTCCAAGACTTTAGTCCAAAAATACAGCACTGGAGTACATGACCATAAAGCATGAAGATAAGTGTCAGCAGTGTTTTGTGAACACTGGAGACAAATGTCGGAGTCAGAGAGTCCCATTTTTTTCATCATATATTGCGTAATATATGTTCTATGAAGTATCTTATATTGGATAAGTTGCAAATTTGTATGTTTTGTCATTTTAAATACATTTCCACAGATTTGGGTCCAAAAGTCTGGTTCTGGAACTATAGACAAGTCTTTTTCCCATTTTAAAGTAGGTAAATACATTTTATCTGTGTGTAAAAGTAGCTTATATATTTTTGATAGTTTTTTTTGTTGTTGTTGGAGAAAGCTTTATAATATCTTTAGCTAAGACAGGCAGTTGGAGCGTTGTTTCTTAACCATATTTTTAACTTGCAGATAATGTAAGAAATTTCCGTTTTTTTATTTCATATTTTTGGACAAAGTTTATATACGATATAAACTTATTATCTGTGAAAAGATGATGAAGGTGTGTAATTCCTTTCTGCTCCCATAAACCTAAATGGAACGACTGATTATTAAGTTGAAAGTCGGGGTTATGCCAAATGGGAGAAAGCCCACAGGGCACCAATTGGGATTGTGTCATTTCTCATGCCTTCCGCCAGGCAGTCAGGGTGGCGGCTATCATTGGGTTTTTAAAACAATTATGTCATTTTATCTATTTTGTAATAAAGCGTAAATCTGAAAGTCTAAGGTTGTTACAATCCTTCTGCTCCAGTTCCAACCAACAGTTAGTACCTCTGTTGGGTTGTGTCCATAGCACAAGATATTGTAGTTGATTAGCTATATTATAGTACATAAAGTGTGGTGCCTCTAAACCTCCTTTAGATTTACTTTCCTGAAGAGTGGATAGACTAATCTTTGCTTCTTTTTTTTTTTAAATTCCAATAGAATTTTGTGATAGCAGAGTCCAGCGATTGGAATCAGTTAGACGTAGGTTTAAATGGAATCATTGAAAATAAATAATTAATCTTTGGTAAAACTTTCATTTTTATAGTAGCTATTAAAGAGATAGGAAGATTATTCCAGCGCTCACTGCGGATGCTATCCAGTAATGGTAAAAAATTTAAATAAGTTAATTCAGTTAATTTAGGTGAAATTTTAACACCTGAGTATTTTAAATTACCTGTAGGAAAGGAGTAGTGTGGATCCTGACTTGTGGGGTTCCATGAATTTTCTGTCATAGGTAGTAATGTTGATTTTGTCCAGTTAATAGAATTTGAGAGAATTTAGTTATTAAGTTAAATGCTTCCCCTAACGAGATAGCAGGTTCTTCTAAATAGAGTAATATATCATCAGCATATAGATTAATTTTATGTTCTATTGTCCCGGAGTGGATTCCTTGAAACCGTCTATCCTGACGTATAGCTAGTGCAAGCGGCTCAATAAATATCGCAAATAATAAAGGAGACATTGGGCACCCTTGTCTTGTGCCTCTTTGTAGAGTAAAACTCTGTAGTAGTAACTATAGCTTTAGGAGAATCATATAATACTGAGACCCATTGAATGAATGACTCCCCGAAGCCAAATTTATTTAGGACAGCAAAGAGGAAGGACCAGTTAACTTTATCGAAGGCTTTTTCTGCATCCAGTGAAATAACAACTGCCTTTTTGTCAATGCCGCTGTGACATACTAATCAAGTTAAAGAGCCTCCTAATATTATTAGTAGAATGACGACCTTTAATAAAACCTGTTTGATCGATATGAATAATTGTCGAGATTACTGTCTCTCGTCTAGATGCCAAGGCCTTAGCGATAATTTTAATATCGGTGTTAATTAGTGATATCGGTCGATAACTTGATGGGAGGGTGGGTTCTTTTTCCGGCTTTAATAAAAGTTTAATTGCTGCTATATTCATATGTTGACGTATATCACCATTAGTTTTTTTGTTTTTTTTTAATATAGCCGGACAGCCATCTGGACCAGGTGCTCTGCCATTAGGCATACTGTCTAAAGCACTATACAACTCATCTATAGTAAGTGGGGCATCTAGAGTATCTTTATGTTCAGTAGATAACTGAGGTATATTTAAGCTATTAAGGAATACCTCAATATGTTCAGGGTTAGGTCTATTAATTTCTGAGTATAGATTACAATAATAGTTATAGAAAATATGGTTAATTTCTTCTGGTGATTGTGTGCACTCACCATTTGTACCTTTAATAGCCGTTATAAGAGATTTTTCCCGATTACGTTGAAGTTGATTTGCCAGAAATTTACCTGATTTGTTATGTTCAAAATTATTATATCTCAACTGTTGTATTATAAACTCTGTCTTTTTAGATAACATGTTATCTATTTGTATTTTTATATTTTGTAATTCAGTCCATATTTGGTTATTTGGGTTTGTTGCATATTCATCCGTTAGGTGTTTAATTTTATCTTCCAAGTATTTTTCTAATTTTTGATCCTGTTTCTTTTTATAAGTTGAATCTGATATAATTTTTCCTGAAATTACCGCTTCCCCTGCTTCCCATAGAAGAGATGGAGATATATTTGGAGTAGGGGTGTTTAAAAAAATCGATTCGGCGATATATCGCGATACTACATCACGCGATTCTCGAATCGATTCAATAATCGGCAGAATCGATTTTTTTTATTTATTTTTTATTTTTTATTTTTTTGGGATTCACACCTTGAGCATGGAAGAATGTTATATGAACGGAACATTAAGCCTTAATATTTTATTTTAATGCTGTTCAAACATGAAACAGATTACAACTTCTATAAGACTGAAATTTCAGATAAATAAATAATACATTTTCATATAAATCTTACACTCGACAAGCTTACTGATTAGTATTTTCTAAATTTGAATGAAAAAAAATCGCAAAAATCGACTTATAAATTCGTATCGGGATTAATCGGTCTCGAATCGAATCGTGACCTGTGAATCGTGATACGAATCGAATCGTCAGGTACTAGGCAATTCACACCCCTAATTTGGAGAGTCATTTATTTCCAAAAAATCTGCCCATTCCCTTCTTATAATTTTATCAAACTCTACATCTTTCAGTTGTGAGATGTTAAAACGCCATATCGGGGGTGGTTTAAAGGTATAGTCAATTTGTAGAGTGAGGGAGACTGGTGCATCGTCGCTAATAATTATAGAATGTATTTTTATAGCAGTTTTATCAGCAATAGAATTATTTGTAAGGAAAAAATCCATTCTTGAGAATGATCGGTGCACCGCAGAGAAGAAAGTAATTTCCTTCTTAGTTGGGTTTTGAAGTCTCCAGCCGTCGCTGAGGCCAAAATCATCCATATATTCCTCTATTACTTTAGCGGATCGTAATCGCCTTGTATATACCGTGTTATTAGAACGATATATTAATGGGTTTAAGATCGTGTTAAAATCGACTCCAATAATAATAGTAGAATTTGCTGCTAAGTCAAGTAACCGAGAGAAAAATTCATGGAAAAAAGCCGGGTCATCATTATTTGGGGCATATAAATTACCAATTGTATATACTTTATTAAATATAGTTACCTGAATAATAATATATCGGCCCTCTAAATCTCTTACTATATTATTTAGAGTAAAGAGTAAATTCTTATGTATCAGTATAGAGACACCTCTTTGTCTACTATTATAGGAGGCAGAGTAAACTTGACTAAAATTTCTTGTCAATCATTTTTCTTCTGATTTTTGTAGGAGACAAATATCTGAGGGCGGCACGGTAGTCGAGTGGTTAGCACGTCCGCTTCCCAGTTCTGAGGTCTCCGGTTTGAGTCCAGGCTCAGACCTTCCTGGGTGGAGTTTGCACGTTCTCCCCGTGCCCGCGTGGGTCTTCTCCGGGTACTCCGGTCTCCTCCCACATTCCAAAGACATGCATGGCAGGTTAATTGAGCGCTCCGAATTGTCCCTAGGTGTGCGTGTGAATGGTTGTTCGTCTCTGTGTGCCCTGCGATTGGTTGGCAACCAGTCCATGGTGTCCCCCGCCTACTGCCCAGAGCCAGCTGAGATAGGCGCCAGCAGCCCCCGCGACCCTTGTGAGGAATAAGCGGTCAAGAAAATGGACAAATATCTGCCTTAAATTTTGAGAAATGGTCAAAATTTTTTATTCTTTTTGCCTGGGAGCGAGCGCCACACACATTCCAGGAGACCAGAACCAATGTATGCATACAAACAATGTTGACTCAGTCCTATGTATATTCAATTAAATTCAATTCAACTTTATTCCAGACTCTAAGTCCAATACAAACAAATAACAAAATATACACAATCAAAAAACAATAAAAGAACAATAAGAAACAATAAAAACAATTAAAAAAAAAACAATAAAAACGGGGACGGTTAAACAGTCATCAGGCAGTCATACCAATGTTTCCACATCCTAGACTGATACCGTACAGCACTACACTTAATATCAGTTAAAGACAGCACAACTTCATTCATAGTCCTATTCAAGCGACAAATAAAACTGTATACAAGCTTTCGCAAAGTAGCTTGTAATACGTTTATTCTAGCTGTAACACACAGCTCACTTGCTCTAGTCCATCTTGGTCTCCTAAGGAGCACCCGCAAAGCGTCATTGTAGGCCACCTGCAGCCTTTGCAAACTTCCTTTCTTGTAATTTGACCACAGGTGAGCTGTGTATAGCGGTGTACAGTATGATTTGAACAATTCGATCTTCACCTCGTCCGTACAGAAACCAAACCTGCGTGCCAGAGTGTTTGCTTGTGCGTATAATGTCCTACATTGCCTATACATGTCATCATCATCAGACAGATCTTCTGTTAATATATGTCCCAGATACTTTATTTTATTCCTCACATGAAGCACAATATTAGACAGATAAAAAGCAGGAAATGTCAGACCTTTGTCCTCCCTTGTTCTACATATCATAACCATACTTTTATCTGCATTATACTTGATGTCATGCTCCAAGCCATAGCTAGCACAGGTGTTGAGCAATTGTTGTAACCCAGCAGTACTCGGGCTGAAAACCACCAAATCATCTGCATACATCAGATGATTTAGCAGCAAATCACCACTATAACAGCCAGTATTGCATGCCTTCAGCCTTACTAACAGCTCATCCAAATATAGGTTAAAAAGAACTGGGGATAACACTCCCCCTTGTCTAACCCCATTTGTAGCGCGAAATGGTAAGGAGACACTGTTCCCCCATTTAATTCTCATCATCTGCTGAGCATACCAATAGGTTAAAATTCGAACAATATAATTTGGCACACCCCTCTGTATCAACTTCATAAACAGCTTCCTGTGATTTACCCTGTCGAAGGCTTTGGATACATCCAAAAAGCACATAAAAATGGATGAATTTTGAGCTTTATATTTACTAATAATTTCTTTATACATCTGTATGAGCTGATTATTAATATTGTTATGGTTTGGGTTTTGGTTTTTGCTACTTTTGTTGGGTTTTTGAGTTTGTCATGTTTGTTTCTACTTTCTGGTTTGTCTCCCCAAGTCTCGTTATTGTTAACCTTGTCCACCTGCGTGTGTCTTCCCTTCCCAGTGTATCTACCAATCTGCTTCCCTTGCCACTTGTGTCTTGCCCAGCTATGTCTAGTCATTGTCAATTCGTGCGTTTATTTAGTCAGTTTTCCATTCAGTCCTTGTTGGTTCATTGTTGTTGTCACGTTTCCCCTTCCGGTTTTTGTTTAAGAATTTCCCCCCAATGTTTTGTATTAGTCTTTTTGTATAATTCCTTTTTGTTGCCAGTTTCTTGTTTTTGGTTAATTAAATCATTTTTGAATGCACCTCTGCCTCCAAGCCGTTTTCCCTGCACCTGGGTCCACCATCTCCACCACACCGAATCTTGACAAATATTAACGTATTATAGGATAGCAAAAGAGTAATTAGGCAGTTTGTATAATTTATATAAAGAGAGAGGTAACAAATAGATAAGTTTAATAGTGAAAAAACGAGGGGGGAAGTGAGTGTGAAGGAAATCTGTGGGGGATTCAACATAACAATACACCGGTAAATAGTGACCTAAGCGAGATTTTTTTTTGTTAAGAATATATTTTTATATAGTTAAATATTATTTTTATTATAATTATAATATAGCCTATACACAATATAAATTCATATTCTCAGTTTTATAACCTATTATCTATGTACATATATACACATATACACATACATCAAATAATCACACAATACTCAGCTCTACCAATGTCAGTTAGAACAGCCTAGGGGTGGAGGTGGGGTTTCGGAATAGTTGGCCGTCGATATATAATTTATCAACGACCATCGAAGTCCGTTTACCCTCCTGTCTATTTTGTTTTATTATAGGAAACAGTGCTTTTCGCCGCTCGTTTATCTCTCTTGGGAATTGATCATTCATCCCGAAAGATGTCCCTTTCAGCTCCCGTCCTTTACTTTTTACCAATTCTTTATGTTTGAAATGTTCGAACTTAGCAATAATAGGGCGAGGCTTATTGCCCTTACGAGCTCCGAGCCGGTGTACACGGTGAAAATCCTGAGGGATCTTTAGCGATAGTGTCATAATTTTTTTTATCTCGCTCTCTGGATTATCTGGGGTATTTTCAGATATACCTGAAAATATTAGATTTTCTCGCAGACTACGGGATTGAACATCTAAGACTGTTTCCTTTAGCATTTTATTCTCCTTTTTAATCGTCTCCAACTCGGCTGTAACAGCTACGAGTGAGGAGAGTAGCTCGGAATTATCTCGTTGGAGGTCGCTTACCTGTTGGCTAACGAATTCCAAACTTTCCTTTAATTCTTTGACGTCCTTGGGGATGAGACAGAGGACGTCAAGTTTTTTTATTTATGGAATCCAGCATACTCACCGAGACGTCGGCGGTAGCTAGATCATCCCTATCTGTTTACGAATCATTTTTCCTTTTTTTAGAAGGATTTTCACGACTAGCTAGATCATCCATTGCGCAGCTATAAAAATATTCGTCAATAAAACGTTCAAGGTCCTCCACACTGGATAATATTTCAGATCTTTCTTAGAAAAGAAAAAATTGAAATTATCTAGTAGTTAAATTCGAGTATAATTACAAATATAGAGCTAATTCTATTTTAGCAGCAGGGCGCCGCCATGTTAGATTTTCCCAATCTCGCTACCGGTCCCGCGATAGTCACAGCATCTCGCGATAGCACCCGTCTGCGATCTGGTGTGGTAAGTGCAATGTGAATTCTATCTGCGGTGGTGCACCTACCGCGCTTGTCTAATGGCTGTCCGCTGTGTGGAATTTTGGTCAGCGGTATGAGGTGGCTGGTAAAACACTTCACCTCTAGGCACAGGCATGTGTCAGTAATCTATGTGTGTCGTAAATGCCGGAAAGCTGACCCCAATAGTCATTCTATCCTATGCCATATTCCCAAGTGCGGGGGGGGGATGATGGCGATGGAAGTGACTTACTGAAAGTCCCTTGTGACCTCTGCAACCGCAGGTTTCGTACAAAGATAGGGGTATCTCAGCATAAACGGCAAGCACACACGGCGGAATGGTTCGAGGCTAAGAGCGCTAGGAAGAAGGGGGTCTCTGGTGCTACGAGATTGTGGAGCGGGGATGAAGTGACTAAACTAAAGCAACTTATTGCTGAACATGGAGCGAGCGTGGCCACATACAAGTTAGTGGCTGGCGCACTGGACACTGGCAAGACGGCTGAGCAGGTAAGGTCGAAATGGAGGTTGTTGCGCAGGGCATGGCATGCATTAGCCCAGAAAAGCAGAGGCCCTCCGTCCCTGACGGGATAGGATCTCTGGCCGTCACTCCCTGATCTGACATGTTCTAAGATCCGTGAGGCGATAGATATTGGTTGTGGCAAGGAGGGTGGAGAGGAGTTCAGGGCTATTGCATCTTTGGTGAAGAAAGCAGACCTGGAGCCGGGCATGGTCGAGACCTCCGCTTTGACTCTCATTAAGGCGTTGGGAGGTGATGTCACCCTTCTTGTTGGAAACACCAAGAGGTCGAATACGTCGCCCTAAGAAGGGAGGAGCACGGCGTCGTGCCCTTAAGAAACTAAAGTACCGAAATTGCCAACACATGTACACCCAAAATTTAACAGGGTTGCCAAATAACATACTGGATGGTGTGTGTGACGTGGAATGTTCCTTGCCGATAGGCCAAGTTTACGAAGAGTTTTGTAAAAGATGGGGGTAACTTAAATCCTACAATAAAACAGTCAAACAGGCAAGAATATCTTATTTCTCAAATTTAATCGCAGTTCATTCAAAAGATCCTAAATTTCTTTTCTCCACTTTCGATCTTTTAACCAATCCTGATTTTAAAAAGCCATCACAGACTCCATCAAACACTCTCTGTGATGGCTTTGCAGACCACTTCAGAAGTAAAATTGATGGCATTAGGTCCAGTCTTTTAGTTGATCAAAATATAATTTTTAATAAATATGGACAGTCACTTTTACCTGAGGAAACACTGGAAAGTTTTACCCTGGTTGATGCAAGGACACTTGGTCGAGTTTTCTCCCAGGTCAACCCAACAACCTGCCTTTTAGATCCGATTCCCACATCACTTTTTAAGACATTTTATGGATTTTTTGAGGAACAGATTTTAACTATAGTCAATTGCTCTCTTCAGACGGGTGTCTTTCCTGCCGCCTTTAAAACGGCGGTGGTGAAGCCCCTTCTGAAGAAAAGCAATTTGGACCCCAGCAGTTTTAATAGTTATCGACCTATATCCAACTTACCCTTTTTAAGTAAGATTTTAGAAAAAATTGTTTTTATTCAATTGAATTCATTTTTAGATACAAATAATATTTTAGAGAAATATCAGTCTGGTTTTAGGATGAACCACAGTACCGAGACTGCCCTTTTAAAGATTTTAAATGATATCAGGTGTAATGAAGATATGAAAAAGCTTACAGTCTTGGTGCTACTGGATTTAAGTGCTGCCTTTGATACAGTAGATCACCACACTTTATTAAACAGACTTAGAAGCCTGGTGGGCATCTCTGGTACAGTTTTTAACTGGTTTTATTCCTATCTCACACACCGATATTTCTTTGCAAGTATGGATACATGTTCCTCTGAAACCCATGAAATTAAATGTGGGGTTCCCCAAGGCTCAATCTTAGGCCCATTACTTTTTAATCTTTATATGCTTCCCCTTGGGGAAGTCATCAGGAGACACTGCGTCAACTTCCACAGTTACGCTGATGATACACAGCTGTATATCGCCGTGTCACCTGATGACATGGGGCCTATTGATACCCTTTTAAATTGTATTTTAGATATTAAGTCATGGATGGCAGAAAATTTCCTGCAGCTCAACCAGGACAAAACAGAGGTTTTAGTCATCGGTCCTGAAGGTCAGAGAGAGAAACTTTTACCTAAACTACAAGATTTTAAACCCACGCAATGTGTAAAGAATTTGGGCGTCCTTTTTGACTCTGAGCTAACTTTTAATCCTCATATTAAAA
The DNA here is from genome assembly GCF_051991245.1 of Festucalex cinctus. Taxonomy (NCBI): domain Eukaryota; kingdom Metazoa; phylum Chordata; class Actinopteri; order Syngnathiformes; family Syngnathidae; genus Festucalex; species Festucalex cinctus. The sequence goes on along the minus strand of NC_135426.1, from coordinate 322,114 downwards.
ATGTAGCCAAGATCGGTTTTTACCATCTTAAGAATATTGGCAGAGTCCGCCCGTTTCTCTCACAGGCCAACACGGAGGTGCTGATGCATGCTTTTATTTCTTGTCGTTTAGATTATTGTAATTCCCTGCTCTCTGGTCTTCCCAAAAAGAATATTTCAGTCCTACAGCTCCTTCAGAACTCAGCTGCACGTGTGCTGACGGGGACCGGAGGGCGGGAGCACATTACACCAGTTTTAAAATCGCTGCATTGGCTCCCCGTGCGTTTCAGGATTGATTTTAAGGTGCTTTTATTAGTTTTTAAATGTCTTAACGGTCTTGGCCCATCTTATTTCTCTGACTTGCTTTTACCCTATTACCCCTCGCGGCCTCTGAGGTCTTCTGGCAGCGGACTTTTAACTATTCCAAAGGTGAGGACCAAGACACATGGTGAAGCTGCCTTTAGCCACTATGGTCCTCACCTATGGAATGGCCTGCCAGAGAGCATCAGGTCTGCAGAGAATATTTATGTTTTTAAGAGGAGGCTTAAGACTTACTTTTTTAGTTTGGCATTTGATTGACCTTTTTTATTTTTATTTTATTTTATTTTATTTTATTTTATTTTATTTTATTATTATTTTTATTTTTTTATCCCCTTTTATTTATTTAACTTTTAATCTATATTGTCTTGTAGCTTTGTTTTTATTTATTTTTTTTTCTATCGTGTTTAACCGTTTTCTTTTAGTGTTTAAATGTTTTTATTTGGTAGTTATAAAATTTTTTAGCTCCAGTGTTTTCTCATGGGGGAGCCTCCACAGTGAGAGGGATGCTTGGTCTTCATCCATCTCACTGTGGATGAACTCCTCCTGGGTGCCTTTCCTTACAGGGTACATCTGTGCCCCGCCATGTTGTGGTTTTCATGTGTTTGTTGGGTTTTGGGTGTGTCTGTGGGTACGATCATGGGGATGGGGGGGCTTTTTCTTTCTTTTATTTTATTGCATTATGGATGTCCAGCACTTTGAGTTGCATTTTAAATGTATGAAAGGTGCTATATAAATAAAGTTGATTGATTGATTGATTGATCCCGAGAGACTTCCAGCCCCTGTGAGAGCTTAGAGACCTTAGCTCAACTGGTGCAGAAGCTGACCAAGGACTTCTTACCTGCATACGCTGAGTCTATTAGGGATGCGGATGTCAATACGCTAAATGATAACCTCGCGCAGCTCATGAGTGACGCTGAGACAAAAGCCCCAAAGGACAAGTCACTCATTCGAATGCTCGGATGTCTGACTTTGAACCTTGCCGCGCAGTTGAAGCTGAGCGATGCCGAGGACTGTCAAGTGAAACACCAACTTGACATGGCACGACAGCAGAGCCATGACGCCACGGCACAGCTTGAAGCCGCCCACGACCGAGTGAAGGTCATGGAGACCCAGCTGGATGACGTTAAAGCGCAGCTGGATGAGGCAGAAGCCCGCACAGATGCGGTGCTAGCCGAAAATCTGGGCAGTGATGCAGATGAGTCTGCTTTCACTCCCGACTCCCAACAAAAGATTGGTGAGTTAACCCAAGCTCTCGCGTCCGCCGAAGAGACAAATCGAGAGCAAGAAAAACTGCTGAGATCCGCGGCAAATGAAATTCACAAACTAAAAGCAGAGGTGACTGACTTGACTGAACGACCGTCAAAAGACCAACTTCGGCTAGCAGAAGCCAATTACTTTCGGGTTAGTTCGTCGCTAGCTCAGTCCACCGATGAAGTGAAGTGCCTCCAAGTTCAGGTACAGACCTTTAGGGAGGAACGTAATGCCGAAGTGGACCGCTCATATGACCTGCGAACCAAATTAGCATTGACTGAAGCCGAGGTTACCCGCCTCCGACAATGCCAGCAGGAATATGAGACAGAGTTAGCTCATATTAAACATGAGTTGCAACGTGCGCAGCAGTCGAATGAGGTCTCCCGAGGAGCCTCCCGGCCGGGAGCTCCACCCCCGCACAGACCTCCTGATCCCAGAGCCACAGCACCACAGCTCAAACTGTCACCTGAGTCCGGAGCCGCCTGGAAGACGCCGCCAGTGACCACCGCCGCTTTAGGCTTGGCACCGCCGATGGCCGCCTCCCCACATGCTTTAGGGCCATCAGGTGATGACAGTTTCCAACGTGGACCCATGTCGACTCCCCCGGTGGAGAGACAAATGGGCGTGGCCTGGAAAGATTTGGACAAGCTGGCTCGAAACATAGCCAAATTCGAACCGAAACCAGGGGGGTCCCACAACACAACAGAGTACTTGAAAGACATCAACTATCATCTCCAGAGGTTCCCAATGGCAACCGTGGAAGATAAGTTGTACTTGATCAAAATGACGTCCAGCCGAGCAGTCAACAGACTGCTGGAACGGCAGCCCGCTGATGTGTTGTCTGACCCCTTGGCACTGCACCAAGCCATCTCACGCGAGTTTGACGGTTCTCCTGGCTTGTCGGGCATGGAAGCCGCCATGTTCGTCAAACAGGGAAAGCAGGAGTCTCCTCAGGCTTTCTATAGTCGTCTTCGCGATGCCTATTTTGGGACTCGTAACGAACCCAGCATGGAGGAAGATCCTGGTTTTAAAACGTTGTTTGTCCGAAACCTCCAACAAAACCTTAACCACTACTTGGGACTGGCTTTGTGTCCTGAGACACTGAATAGCTCGCAGCTACGTGACTTAGCAGCTAGGGGCTATGCAAAGCTAAAATTATCCGCCCCCAAGGTAGGCGACGCAGGAATTTATAAAGTGGACGTGGGTCCTCCTTCAGAGCTGGAGGGAGCTTGCTCCTTTGCTCCGAGGGAAGACCAGACTAAATCAAAAAAGTCAAAACAGTCCCGCGCCCCGCGTAACCGGAAACCGCGCTCCAAAACCGACTACCCGCGTGACGAGAAATCGGACGGAGAAAAGCAAGCTGACGACCGCCGGCGCTCCAAATTTGCTAAAGGTAAGCCCGATTCGCGCTATCATCCAAAACGTGATAAAGTCGAACGCGCGCCAGCAACCGATTCCTGCCGCGAGTCCCGGAACCGCCAAGTCGACTCCGAGACTGACCACAACGCAGTTGCCGACGGCATATGGAAGGCACTCCTGAAATTGTCAAAAGACTCGTCAAAAGACCCGCCTTTATGACTGACCGACGGCCGGATGCCCACTGAAGTGACCCACCAGCAGAGGTCACCAGAGGGGCCTCCAGTAGCCGACACTCAGACACCTACTAAACTGCCTTCTGACTCAACAATATTGGTACTGCAGGCTGATCCAAATACAGCAGACCCGCATGTATCGCGATCAACCGATGACGTGAGACCGTTCCAACAGCTTTTAGGTGATCTCACCACCAGGGGGATAGCTCGTAAATTCTATCTGAGCGTCACCCTGGAGCGAGCTCTAACCTACGAAGCCCTTGTAGATCCCGCCGCAGACATCACGGTGATGTCCAACACGGTGTTCGAACAACTCCGCGCCGCGTCACAAGCTAACAGTCGACCGCTCCGCCTACGGCGGTGCCCACTCACCGTTAGCGCCTTCTCACCTACTAACACAAAGCTGGAATCTGTCACGATGGTACACTGGTCCATTGGCCCCATGGAATTCATTCATCCAGTCTATGTGGGACCCATTGAGTCAGTCCCCCTTCTTATTGGCCAAGACCTGTTGTTCCGCTTCCAACCCATCATAGACTACCAGAGACTCCAGATTTGGGCCCAGGTGCGGCAGGCCCTGCCGACGTTTCCTTCGGGCCCTGACCAGGCTCAGCTCTGCACTGTGACTCGGGCGCAGCCACCCCACGGGGAAGCAGACGCCCCCACAGGGAGCTGGGACACCACTCAGTCCAAGGCAGGACCCCTCGCGTCCCCGACAAAGGACCGGCTGAGAAGCCATGACACCTTCCTTTGTGACCTTGACCCACCACCGCCTGATGCAGGGTACGCCCCACGCATCATCGGAGGTGCCCACGTGCAAGGTGCACCTGTTCTTGACGCTGTCCTCGCCTTGTGGGCTGACAAATCAGCCATTTCTGCAGCATTCGCTGACAACTTGCGAGATCTCGACCCGAACATTCTTTTCGTCCCCAAGTCTTGCCGGTTTCCGTTGAACACGGAACCCCCTCTTACAATAACTGCAGTGGGCGTGTGCGCCTTAAACCTTCAGTGGAAGCAGCACTCACTGACCCACTACTTTTTGGTTGTCCCGGACGCGCCTCACACCCTTTTTGTGGGTGCAGATTTGCTTGTTCGTCTTGCCGTCCATGTGGACACCATCAACAACGTGCTTTGGTCCCTCACCAACTCGGAACCTCTAGTTTGTGTTCCCAGCCTTCCAAACATGAAGTCCGGGCAGACCATCCCAGATGCTTGCGAAGTCTTAAACGAGGATGAAGTGATCGCTCCGGCGACCACGATCAACATTCCGGTTCGCTTGGTGGCGCGAGCTAACCAGGTCTTGAATGCTAGCTCCGCTTTCTTTCAACCTTCATCGGAATTCATGAACCTGTCGTTACTCTTGGAGGCCACGCCCATCGTGGACGCCTCCCTCACCACTCTGATCTTGGTTCACAACCCCCTTTCGTACGACGTTCGCATACCAAAAGCGACCCGTCTGGGCCTGCTCATCCGTTCCGACTTCCACGACTTCACTCTAACGGTGCCTGTGGTTGGACACATCCCATCTGACTTGTTCTTGACTGAAGACACCGGTGGCCGAAGACTCACCAGGCCATCTCAGCTTGTTACGGTCAACCCTGCCGGTCCCACCAACGATGAAGACATCGTCCGGGTGGACCTGGGGACAGACCAACAACTGGTGATTTATGCCTTGAGCGCGTTGCCTCCAACGCCCTCTAGCATTCCCTCTGGAAACCCAGAGACACCTCAACCAACCACGACTCCAAATGGGGACCTTCAACCGTACCCAGAGTTCGAGGCGCACCTCCAAGAAGTTCTGCACCGCGCCGACGCGCTCCGGTCCGAACAGGACCGCGAACGTTTGCGCACCGTGTTAATGAAATACACACCCTCTTTTGCCAAGGACTCCTTGGATTGCGGGTTGACGGCTGTTAGGATTATTATGTATACATTATTCCATATTTTCTCTTTTATTGCAGAGTTAATTTTAAAGCATGTACTCAGTATTTCACTATCAGTTTGGGTTGCTGTATGTGTATTCAACCTAAGGACGTCAAGGACATCTGGAATGTGGGAATGAAGAACTTCGCATCAGGACAAATGGACAGCCTTCAGGGATTAGTGGTCGTAAAAAAGTTTTATGGTTAGAGGATGTCTCCTGTGTTTATTTTGTGATGCCACACCGGTGCTATGTCTCCACCTCCCTTTGTGACCATTTGTTAGTGAACTCCATGAAATAGATAAGAAATGTGAATGTTTGTCAGAGTGAGCCAGAGGATTGTGACCAGCACACATCTCTCGCTCATCTCTCCTTGTACAAGTAAAGGCCTTGTTTTTTCTCATTTTAATGTCTGTCTCCTCATTTGTGCAGTTTAAAAATGTCATAGATTGTGTTTAAACCTGACATTTATTTGGTCCTTCGAAGAGCCGGAAGCCAAGATGCCTAAGGATTCCAGCGGGTGTGGTGGACTCCAGAAAGACCATGGCCATGGCACAGGCTCCCTAGAGTGAGCCTAAGATCCTTTTTGAGGACTGGAAATTCTACCCGCCAGCTGGGATCTACAGGCTGATGGCTTTCCGATGGAGAGAAGACATCTGGGTGAGAAAAAGTTTACTTTCCGGGGGAAAGTGTGAATGAATGTCGACGTAAAATCTGCGCGAAGGTACTGTCGCAGCCTGCACGAAGGTACTGTGTGGGAGGAAAAACCTTGTGAATACTAGTCAATGGCAAGTGAAGGGAACGGAGCCCAGTAACGTCCGTGTAAAGAGACGATGGCGGAGTCGTGTACGTACTTAAATTCCGTGTAATGCTGGAAAAGGCCTTGTGTGAGTGTGTGAAGTGAATGGAAGTGTAGTGTCACTTGATACTTACTTCATTTTAAATAAACAGGATTGTAAGTGACAACTCATTGTGGAAGCAAAGGCAAGAATTCTCCGCCCTGTTGGGTAGAAGCTTGAGAATTACCACAGTGAGAAATTTCTTGTCACCCTGTTATTCGAACATATCAGTCCTTAGGAAACTCTAGGTTCGCGGACTGTACCAAATTCATATAAAATGGGGGAAAATAAACAGTAAAAGTGAGCTACAAGATGAACTATCCAGTAAGGATTGGATGTTCATAGAAAAATTAGATCCATCTAAAATATAGCATGTAAATATGTGGATTACAAGATATATTTTTGCTGGCCAACTTAATTTACAATAGTAAAAATAATAACAACTAGAGCTGCGAGCAGCTATAAAGGGCCCTCGCAGCCCGGGCCACGTTGGGGTCCTTGCACGTTGGGGTACTTGCACGTTAGGGTACTGGCACGTTGGGGTACTGGCATATTGGAAGCAAAATTTCTTGGAAAATTGCATAATAAACGTTTACATGTAGAATATTTTTTTTGCCAGTGTGTGTCAAGCTCAACGGGTTTTGGTGATTGTTAAAACCTGCAAAAATCAGCGTCCTTATTTATTTTTAGGCAATGAGTTGCCCTGATTGGTATTTTTTGTAAAAGTGTATATATACATCATCGCTCGTTGTACTCATTGCACAATGTTACTTTTATTGTCCAAAGGGGCAATCAAAAATGAATAAAACAAAATGGAAACGTACATACGTTTGGATCGGTGTGAAGCCAGTGAACAATTTGAGTGGTGGAAACTAAAAGAATATTCATAAATGACTTAGTTATCACACTTAGAATGAGTTTACATTTTTTGTACAAAATACCGTATGTGTTTTTTTTTTTTTTTTTAAATATATTATGCCTCAAGGGCTAGGTTGCGCTGTATTTATAACTGAATGTTGTCATAGAGATACCTTCAGGCCTTGATTATAAGCAAGTGTGATTATAAGTCAAGTGTGGGATTTTTTTTGGAGCATGTACCGTGGAGTTATTATGCATATCCTTCATTCACGATATTGCTTTTAATGTCCACAGAGGCTTTCAAAAATAAATAAAAAATATATATATGTTTGGATAAGTCTGATGCCAGTGAACATTTTGAGTGGTGGAAACTAAAAGAATATTCAGAAATGACTTAGTCATCACACTTAGAATGAGTTTAAATTTTTTTGTACAAAATACCGTATGTGGGTTTTTTTTTTATATAAGCCTCAAGGGCTAGGTGGCGCTGTATTTATAACTGAATGTTGTCATCGAGATACCTTCAGGCCTTGATTATAAGCATACATGTCAAGTGTGGGATTTTTTTTGGAGCATGTACCGTGGAGTTATTAAGCATATCCTTCATTCACGATATTGCTTTTAATGTCCACAGAGGCTATCAAAAATAAATAAAAATATATATATGTTTGGATAAGTCTGATGCCAGTGAACATTTTGAGTGGTGGAAACTAAAAGAATATTCATAAATGACTTAGTTATCACACTTAGAATGAGTTTACATTTTTTGTACAAAATACCGTATGTGGGGTATTTTTTTTTTATGCCTCAAGGGCTAGGTGGCGCTGCATATATAACTGAATGTTGTCATAGAGATAGCTTCAGGCCTTGACGATAAACATACATGTCAAGTTTGGGATTTTTTGGAGCATGTACCGGGGAGTTATTAAGCATATCCTTTTTCAGTGCGAAACACAAATTTTGATGCCCCGCCTTCATCATATAGTATTTCGAAAGGTCAAGATTTTTCCCCCTGTCGTTGGCTCAGGTCTTGACATGGTCCAGGTCAAGTCTTAACTCAGTCAGATGAAACGTGTAGGAGAAGTGGGCAAAAGTCTGCGCCCTGTGAATGTGCAAAAATTGTCAAAAATGGGACATTCAAAAATTCGTAGCTCACTTCCTGTTCATTTTAGCATATGGGTCTAAGAGACTTTTTTGTAGGTCTTGGGCTCCCTCATACACCTAAAAATATTCGTCGTTCTTGCTTAAACGTACAACCGGGGCTGCTTCGTTAAAAACTTCTAGGGGGCGCTATTGAGTCATTTTTGTAAAAATAGCACAATCAACAATAAAATATTGCTCATTTTACCAGGCCAGATGTGTGTGCCAAGTTTCATGAGTTTCTGTGCATGTTTAGACCCTCAAAACTGGCGTTGTTTTCTTGGCGAACAGCGCTTAGCCACACCCACAGCAATTCGCGAAAACTCACAAACTTCGTGTTGTGACATCATGAAGGCCGAAACCCTCATCTGAGCAAATATGAGGTAGGTCCAGTTAACGTGTTTGGAGAAAAACGTAGAAGAAAATTCGTAATAAAAAAAATTGCCACTAGGTGGCGCTATCAGTTAGATGAAATATAAGTCAGTAGATGTCTTTAGGGCTGGACTCTCATCAAATGTGTGAAATTTTGAGAAGATAGGATCATCTCGGTCAAGTTAATGCAGCTTTTATTTTCACGAAAAATCTTCAGACTTTGCGTCACCGTAGCGGCCACGCCCTTTGGGGAAAAGTTACAATATTCGGTGTGGGGCATGATCAACATCTTAAGCCTTTTCTGACCAATTTTCAAATGGATCCCTTCAACAAGCTCAGCACAGTAGCTAAAAACGTAAAGTATGACATTTATTGTAACCACTAGGTGGCGCTATATGTATAACTGAATTTTATCATATAGATGTTTTCAGGCCGTGACTATTACGTTGCCTGAGAAGTTTGAGATTTTTTGGAGCTTGAACATGGGAGTTATTAAGCATTTGCTCTTTCTGGACAAATGAAATTTTAAAGGCAATATTTGATGCCCCGCCCCCGTCATATAGTATTTCAAAAAGGCAAGATGTTTTGCCCAGTTTTTCTCTCAGGTCTTGAGATGATAAATGCCAAGTTTGAAGTCAATTGGATGAAAAATGTTTGCAAAGGGGGAAAAAGCATGACCACAGTGAATGTGCCAAAATAGGCCAAAATTGGACATAAAAAAATTCATAGCTCACTTCCTGTACATTTTAGCTACATGGTCCCAATAGACTTTTTTGTGCGTCTCGGGGTGCTACACGTGCCTGCCAATTTTTGTTGCTCTAGCTCAAACGTGCCGGGCTTGGTTTTTATTTTTCTACGCTAGGGGGCGCTATCGAGTCACATTGTTATGACGACTTAATAATATCAAATTTTTCGCCGGGCCTGAGGAGTGTGCAAAGTTCGGTGAGTTTTCGTGAATGTTTAGGTACCCAAAATCGCGATCGTTTGCGGAGAATAAAGAAGAAGAAGAAGAAGAAGAAGAAGAAGAAGAAGAAGAAGAAGAAGAAGAAGAATTTTTACAAAAACAATAGGGACCTCGCAGCGGTCGCTGCTCGGGCCCTAATAATAATGGTAATCCGCTACAATATTAAATAAGGAATAAAATGAAATGGAAAGTTGGAGCTTTAACAGCCTAATGATATCGAAGCATAAGTGTATTGTCTGTAAAAGTGTATGTGTGTGTGGCTTCTCACTGTTTGTCTCTGTGAGCTCTTGTGTATGTGTCTGTGTGTCATATTGTCTAAAGATGACGGCTAAAAGGGTTTAAATTGTGTATAAGGGGTTGTTAGATCGTGTCTAACATAACTATGTTAAAGTGGTGAAATTGAGAAATTTTGGTCTGTATCAAATATGAGGTGCGTGGACCAAAAGTGGTCCCAGAAGGGGTCATCACCCGGTCCTCAGGTGAAAATTGTGTATTTTGTTTTTGGATGGTAAAGCTAATTGTTTGAGAGTGAGTTAAGTAGGTGATTGATGACAAGTTGTTGAACTTTTGACAGGAAAAAAAATCCTTTTTGTTGGATTGTTTTGAGCATGGGAAATGATAAAAGTAAGAGAGAAACGTGAAAGTAGAATTGATTATGGTAGAATTAGAACAACTGGATAAAGAGAAGATGAATTAGTGGATGATTTTAAAGTGGGATTTGTAAAGTGTTTAGAGGCACCATTTGTCAAATTGCCAAATGAGGAAGGCCTTGATATCACACTGATAATAGAAGCTTCTATAGGGAAATGCAATGACTTCATGACTTTCTAACAGAGTAAGACAGGTAGTAATTTAAACCTTGTTGACTGAATTTGAAAATACTTACTAGGAGTTAAATGTTCTAAAAGTTCATTACTGTGGTGTTTACATTTACTAATAGATTTGGTGTGACTCATGCAGATCCAGATTAGAGAACAACATAAAATTGTAAGAAAGAGCCTTTACAATGTCGTTTTGAATATAGTCCTGAAGTTTGTATAAAAGATTAGTTACACGGAGGAATGTTTTCCTAATTGAATTCTGATTTAGCTCCTGCTGTGATTGACTGTGGAATTTAACAAATTCTCCCTCACCAGAACCTGATAAGTAAAATAGGCATTGAAGGGAAAAGATTATTAAAATGGTTTAGAAGGCAAACCTTTTATTAGTGGTGAGTTATTTAAAATAAATAAATAGCTGAGATTTGTATTTGATTAAGAAGAAAAAAATGGCATTTATAATTGAATTTGAATGTTCTTAAAGGAGCACAATTATTAATAGTTGCTTTTCCACCAACAAGCCCAGGATCTTTGAGTTCTGTGTAAAGTGAGTTTTTGGTTGTAAAAGTTCAGCAGGGAATTTCGAATTGTGTTTTTACAGTGTCTTAGAGTTCTCTGTAATTAATTTAAATGAGTTTGATTGAGACGAGCTGCTGTAAAAATACTGACCCCTCAAAGTAACCACCCTAGGTTAGCGAGACCCTGCTGCCGAGATAGTACTTGGATGCCCCATGAGGAATTTTTATTACCCTGGTAATTGTTGTTGGTGGAAAAACGGCCATTTATTTGAACAAGGTGAACATAAAAAACAAAGATGAAACGAAACCAGTAAGCAGAATTATATTAAATGGGATTAGGCCTAGTCTTGGTGTCTACATTAGATGGCAACATGGTAATAAAAAGATAAGCTGAGTAGAAAAAGGGATATCGCTATGTGAAAGGTGTAGGATCTTTGCATTTTTACGACGTAGTCTATATCCTAAATAAATTCTTAAATGGTAGCTGACGCCTTATTACAAAAAGCGAGGGAATTGATTGTAAAGAAGGGAGATAGAATGGCAGATGACAACCTATGTCACTCTGAGCATAAATGTGAGAACGAAAACAATGCCACACCTACGAGTGTCACAGTTGACTGACTACCTGTAAACTGATGATGAGTTTGATACAGTGACACTGCATATAACAATTATGGCAGAACAAATAGAGATGACAGAACTTTTGTTTTTCTTTAAAACTAAATAGGAAGAACTGTTTAACCTGCTTCCTTATGAATTCATTTATTCATTCATTCATTCATTCATTCTGATGTTGGGTTTCTTGACAACATGTAAGTAAGTGGAAATCAGAGCAAACAGATCAGATATCATCTATGCTAAAGATGATTTATTTGAGTAAAATGCTGAATTGGAGATAAATTAGACTAGTGATTAAGGACTCGCAAAGGGCAGGAGTGCTGATTGAAAATACTAAACTTACTAACTGGAAATATATTATTAGATGATTTGGATTCTTGATGAAAATTTGAGGAATGAATAAGTACTATAACAGTACACCCAAATTGTATATTCTGGTCTAAATTTGCACTGGAAGGGAAATATACATACATATATATATATATTATTACTACAAGGATATTGTGAATGTCCCACAGTACCCTCTCAAGCAATTCGAAATTGCTTGGGTACATTGGGGAAGTCAGATTTTGACTTGCATGGACAAAATTCTTTTATGGCATGATAGAAAATTGAGCTGTGAAATGAAAACCAGCAACAGCTAAAAAGAAAAAAAAGAAAGAAGAAATTGGAGATTGATGTAAATAAAGGTATATTACACTTTTGTGCAACAAGGGTGTAATATTTAGATTGTTTTGATTGTAAAGTGGTTATGATGGAGACCCAACGATAAACAAAGTAATTTTGTCGGCCCTAAGATTTGAAACAAATTACAAAATGATATTTAAATTCCTGAGTGAAATTGTGACCTGTTATGAACTTTTGATGTTTGTGATTATGCTGTTTTAAAACGAAAACACCCACAGGTTGATTTGGCTGTGCAATTATACATGAATTGGGTGGATAATTATGCTAGCAATGTTACTACTGAAATTGAATTGAGATACTGATAACAACGACAATGTTTTGACAAATTTGAATAGATAGATGAATGTGAAAAATGCAGTTTGTGATTTAAATTGAACAATGATAGTAGTGGCTTTACGAAGATATTGGAAGGCCATTTGAACAGACAATTGATTGCTGACATGGTTATGAGTTTGTTTAGAATGCATGAAGTAGAATTTAAGCCAGTATTTTTATTATTTGTTAACAAGATGATTGATATTCATGGTGGCTTTATTATTAACTACATATAGCTTTGGGAAAGATGTGTCACATTTAAACTTGATTATATGGTTGTAAACAATATAAGATGTAGTATGATACAATTAGTTTTGAAGAAATGCCAGACTACGACAATGCTATGGGCGGATTATAACGTTCTACCCCTCCAAGACATGTAAACTACAGTGTTCTTTCGCAAATTAGGACCAGAGCGGTGAAGGCTACAGCGTCCCTATTGTTTTTAAATTCCATAGTTGTTTAAAAAAAAAAAAAAAAAAAAGGTGCTGATTTTGTGGATTTTTGTACAACTGTGTAATTTTTTGAGAAGGGGAAAATGACTGAATGAAGGTTAACCCACTGATATACGAGGGAACACTGTAGTGGGAAAAAAGGGAAAAAAATGAAAACCTTTTGTAAATATTATGAAATTATTTTAAATTGCATGCAGCATAAGATTATATGAAGTGGGTTGGATAATGATTTTGAGTTTTGAGCCATAAAGATGTCTCAAAAGGGGGGAGTTGGTAACAATACTGCAATACCGCATATAAATTTTATATTTTTAATTTTTTATGTTTTTACGTTTTTGGAATTTTGTTTTAGAATTTTGTTATACATGGAATTGATGTTTCTAATCTACAATTTCTGTTAGTGGCTATGGATTTTATGGAATTGAACAAAAAGTAAGACAATGTCAATATTAACAAGTACTGATTGATGGTCTTAAAAAATTTAACAATGAGTTGAAATTGTTCCAGAAAAACAACTGGATGTTATTATTATGGCAGAAGCATTGTGTGAATAGATAATGTCTCTATATGACGTACTAGTTATTTGGAGTAATGAATGAAAGTCACTTTATATGTTACATTGTTAAGGGAAAAAGAGAAACGAGAGAAAAATACATGATCAAAGCATGGAGATAAGATAATTGAGGATTAAGTAATTTGGGAAATTGTAAAAGGAACAAGACAGTTAAGCTCGTTTGAAATTTCGTGTGGTGGACCATTTAAATTTGCCTATTGTAATGACCTGTTAAGACATACAGATGAAAGAAATTGATTTAAGTGACTATATGAGAAGATTGTTTAAATGATAAGGAAGTGAAAATGTTTAATCAAATGCCAGATGACTCTCTATCTCAGCAGGAAGGCAAACCTCCCATCAAGGGTAGTGACTGACTTTGATTAAAGGTCCAGCCTAAGGTGGGAAGGCCCTTGTAAGTGTTGTTGGCCCCGAAGGTTGTGAAGATCGCTGAACGACTCTCCTAGATTCACCTATCACATGGCACAAAACAGGTATCATTGACTAACAGCTTGCCAGGTTGCGGAGCGAAGCCTGACTGAAGTGAGGTCAGAGGAGAAACAAGCAGCTTGACTCGCTGTGAAAAAGTCTGACCAAGTAAGTCAGTGAAGACTTTGGGAGCACAATAGGCGCTTTCACACCGCAGGAACTTATTCAGGAACTTCCCTATGTTCCGGGGGAGTTTGTCCAAAGTTTGCGTTCACACACAAAAGTAGTTCCGGGTCTGGGGGGGTCGAAACGGTACTACCTAAGTACCTAGGCAAGAGGAGGGTATTTCGGTGTACCCTGAACTACACAAGTGGGGGCGTGTTGTGAAGTGTGTCATGATTGGTTGACTGGACGAGGAGGTGTGTTTTGGATAGGTGAGTTTTTCGCGGTAAAGCCGCCATTTCTTTTTTACTTTTCACTGCTGAGAGCGCGACGATTTTCCCCCCCAAACGTTTTGGAAATGGAAGGATTTAAAAAAACCGATAGGTGGATGGACGAAGAAGTGCAGGCTCCCCTGAGCATTTACGGGGACGAGGAGACCCAACGACAATTTGAAAGTGCCACAAGAAACGATAAAGTCTATCAATTGATAACCGCGAAGCTAGAAGAGCTTAGCATTTTCCACACACAAAGGCAGGTAAGGGAAAAACTCAAGAAACTCAAACAGGACTATAAAAAACTCAAGGACCACAACAGCCGAAGCGGAAATGACCGCAAAATTAATAAATGGTACGAAAGACTGGACGTCATTCTCGGCCACCGGATGGGGTGTACAACCGGTAAAACAAAGGACTCTGCAATTGCAATGCTGGAAGTTATGTGCGAGGACACGGCAGTGGGCGAGGATTCCTCAACAACAGACACGCTAACACACCAAGGTAAGACAGAATTGCCTCATGAACATTTGTATTTATATATTCGTTTAGGTCGCTGCGCGGTCTTAACGTGGCTTTTACACCGCGCTAGCACTAAGTTGTTAGCGTAACATGGCTTAAGCTTGGCAAAGGCACGCATCCAGCTCCGAACCTATGTAATGTTGTGAAATCATTCCTAAATCAATTAACCTAGTAAATGAAGAGTATTGTAGGCAGCTAATGCCGAAATAGCCTTGCTTCCAGTGATGACGAAATTGGAAAGCTTTGTGCAAAGGACGTGTGGAAACCAGGCATGATATGCACGGTTAAAAGCAAAACAACCACTTCGTTTGTTTGTTTTTTCCCCTTAAGCCAAGGCTCTGTGTACAACGCGACTAAAGAGTTTTAACTTGTTAGTCTCATCACCTAACAGCTCGTATATAGTTCTGGGGAAACGAAAACGTAAGAAGAATGACTCGAAATTGATATTTTGCCGTGACCTTCACCTCGATACCAGCGCTACTTTGCCATGAATCGCGCGAGAATTTCGCTGGCAGGGGAGTTGACGGTCACGGTGAAATATCCGTTGCTATAAAAGGTATGCCGTCTAACAGTGTAAACTGACCTTTGTTGTGATGTACTCTGACTTACAGCGGGACCTTCTCTGAGCTTCTCTGTACCTTCTGATGTCTCCCTGAGCAGTCCTGGTATGTTTCATTTCATTTCATGTAACTTCAAAAGCTCCATATAAAACTAATAAAGCAACACACCACTCACTATTAATTTTACTTCGTTGGATACGCCAGTGTGTATTGCTGCCTAAAAAAGCTTGTACATGCCGCCATATTTGGCAATGTAGTGTGGCATATTCTGTTCTGTGGCAATGAAAAATGGAAGGATATATGTGAGTGGCGTGTTTCACCCTCACCTAAATCATTGCACTGTGCCCTTACTCAGTTCATGACTCTGTTGATACAGTTCCAGTCGAGGCGTTGGAAGGGATAAGCGAGGATGGTCCATCCACAAGCGGAAGCTGCGCCCCTCTGTCAACTTCCAGTAAGTTCAAAGTCATGTAACTTGAAGCTCATCGAAATTATTCACTGTTACTCATTGGATGTACATGATGTTGATACAGCTTCAAATGATGAAGTGAGTGAACATTCGCGGCTACGAGCAGAATCAGCAGAGCTGTTCCTGAGCCTTCTGCCTTGCTCTCCCGTCCAGGTAAATGTCCAGTAAAAAAAAAAAAAAAGGACGTGTGGAAGCTAGGCATACTATTCACTGTTAAAAGCAAAACAACCACTTCGTTTTTTGTTCTGTTTTTTTTTTCCTTAATACAAAGCTCTGCATTCAACGTAACTAAATCGTTTTAACTTGTTAGCCTCATCACCTAACAACTCATAAAAAAAACAAAAAAAAACAACAACAACTCATAAACAGTTCTAGGGAAACTGAAAAATAATGTTATGTACTGTGACTTACAGCTGGACCTTCTCTGTGCTCTCCTTTACGTTATGATGCCTCCCTGAACAGTCCTGGTATGTTTCATTTCATTTTATATAACTTCAAAAGCTTCATTTAAAACTTTTAAAGCAACACCCCACTCACAATTAATTTTGCTTCGTTGAATAAGGCAGTGTGTTTGTTTGTTTATTGGACATTATAAACAAATGAGTAGCAGTTAACATTTTAAAAGAAAGAAGAAACTTATTGTAATCATTCATAATAGTTTACATGTTCAAAGGAGTAGAAAGAAGTTAAAAACTTGTCTAGTCCTACCCATTCTTTATATCTACTGACTCATTTCATAAAAAAAAAAAAAAAAAAAAAAGTACATTACTGGAATGTATTAATTTACTACACATTTTCTTTTACTGGAATGTACTAAAAGAAAATGTGTAATCCTGCTTGTGTAAACAATTGCACCTTAACACATGCGTGCATTTGTCATTAACGTATGTACATGAAATTCATAGGCATACACAATAATAAATCCTCATACTCACATATACAATTTTCATTTCACTCATAATGGTGCATTGAGAAAGGGGAAAAAAAAAAAGTTACATTCCTGCAATTTTACTAGTGTGTATTGCCTAAAAAAGCTTCAAGTGCATGCCGCCATATTTGGCAATGTAGTGTGGCATATTCTGTTCTGTAACTATGAAAAATGAAAGTACATTAACGTGAGTGCCGTGTTTTACCCCTACCTAAATCATTGTACTGTACTCTTACTCATTGCACGAATCTGTTGAAATCGTTTAAGTCGATGCGTTAGGAAGGTACAAGCGAGGATGGTCCGTCCACAAGCAGAAACTGCGCCACTCGAACAGAGTTTCCTGCCCCTTTGTCAAGTTCCAATAAGTTCAAAGTCATGTAACTGGAAGCTCATCAAAAGTATTTACTGTCACTCATTATACATTTACATCCCTATAGGTTAGCGGACACGGGACCGAGACCACCTATTTTTGGAATACCTGCACCAATTTGATGAAAAGAAGGGGGAGTCCACGAGTGCAATGTTCTTAGAAGAAATGCAGTTGCACAAGGAGGACCTTGAACTCAGACGCGAGCAGCACCAGGAGGAAGTTGACCTCAGAAGCGAGGAGCGCAAGGAAGATCAACACGTGGCACATGAGCTGGTTGAACAAAGGCACGACAGAGAGTTCCAAATGGGCTTCCTGGCAGTCCAAAACAGACTTGTGGACACAAATAAGCCAAATGCATAAGTAATAAATGCTTTTGTTTTCATATCACTTTTGTGGTTCTGGTTTTTTTTCCACACGAATAAAAACTTATGCTCAATGAATTCTTTTTAATGTTTTTATTTTTGACAAACAGTAATGCAAACATAATTACAGCGTCCCACCATTCAGAGGTTCTGATGTTCTTCCACTCCCTGCGCGGAACACACCCAGATTGGTAGAAGTGGCAAATCTGAAACAAACACAACAAATTAATAAATGTTAATATCTACATTAATTACTTTTGTGCAACAGCCTTGTGATTTACATGACAGAATACCTTAAAATAGCGGAATATGCACCAATTTATGGCCCTATGATAAACCACTGGCTTGAGGTGGCAATCTGACACTTCCAAAATCAGCACTTTTCCCAAAATCCCGGCACCTTTGTTCTAACATTCGTGCATCGTCAAAGAAAGCAAGCCATTTCAACACTTTGGATCGGTCAATCATGTGTTTAACAGAAAAAAACAAAAAACAAAACATGCGGACAGACTAACAATACGTCCAGGTCCAACGGTATTATGAAATACGCAGCGTACATGTAGCGTGAACAGCAACTCGCCATCAAGCCCTATTTTGCCGTGAATTGCACGAGAACTAGGCAGGAAACACCAGTTTCCAGCGATTGCCCTTTTCATGGCAGAAAGTACGACAAAATATCCACAAACGACCGACGCGCGGGGACACACGCAAGTAAACGTGCAACTGAACGCGCCAGTCATACGTTGTGTTTAAGGCACTAATACACTCTGTAACTTCATTTTTTTTTTCGTGTTCTCCACCTTGCAAGGGGAGCTCCGTTACATGTTACAGCTTAATTCCGATGTGAAATAAATTTCGTATAATTGTGTTTAAACCTTACCAGTGCACGTCTTCGTGCTTGCAGGTTTGACTGTCTTTCCAAGTGAGCAAGTCCTGCCCATTTCTCATCTTGATGTGGTAATACGGCGGGTCCCAATGGTTCTCATCAACCTTTCCCGTGAAGTTCTAATTGCTGCAAACACAACTCTGTACAACATGACAAGGAAAACGAAAAGATGATATGCCTTGTATCGTAACAAATGGCGATGGAGGGTCAAAGGTCGCGTTTTTCAACGTCACACTGGTTGTTTGTCATTCAGTTTTACCGGTACCGCCACTTGCTGGACAGGCGGGGTAGTGCTGTTTTTTTTCCTCCCCTGACATACGTCATCAGTCTCATTTGAATAAACTACCCTGCCTGCTTTCATGCCGTGTGAACGCAAACTCGTGGGCCGCTCACAAGTTCTTCGGACCCGGAACTGACTCTACCATGAACTCAAAGTTCCTGGGCTTTTTGGTGTGAAAGCGCCTATTGTTGGCTACCCTCAAAGTTCCCCCAACCGCTGCGAAGTCCAGGACCTGTCTATTGTGCATGATGTGTCAGAAGGGACAATTCAAGGAGACGAGTCCCTTTCCTGAATCGAATGGAGAGTAAGATGCGATCAGACAGTTGGGGCTGTCTTTTTGATTTTGATGTTTGTTTTTGTGGCCATCTTGAAGAGGGAGAGAGACAGCTGTTTGAATTATTAATGCTGAGAATTACATACAGAAACATTGGACATTGCGCACACTGGATTTTAAACATTGGATAATGTACACACATTAGAGCAACAACACATTGATTGTATTTTAAAAGCCGACACGTTGAATTATATTGTGCTTATGATAATTTTACTAATATGGCGTTTTATGATGGAAAGAGAAATGTTACGTCATGCTCTATGTGGTATTGATCGTGTTGACAAAGGACTTATTTGTGTTATGGGAAAAATTTGTGTTATGCACTGTGATGGTGATGTTTTGCTTTTTTAACAAATACATGGTATGAGACTTTGAGTAAATATGTAATAACAGGGGGGAAATGTTAGGATTATTATGTATATATTATTCCATATTTTCTCTTTTATTGCAGAGTTAATTTTAAAGCATGTACTCAGTATTTCACTATCAGTTTGGGTTGCTGTATGTGTATTCAACCTAAGGACGTCAAGGACATCTGGAATGTGGGAATGAAGAACTTCGCATCAGGACAAATGGACAGCCTTCAGGGATTAGTGGTCGTAAAAAAGTTTTATGGTTAGAGGATGTCTCCTGTGTTTATTTTGTGATGCCACACCGCTGCTATGTCTCCACCTCCCTTTGTGACCATTTGTTAGCGAACTCCATGAAATAGATAAGAAATGTGAATGTTTGTCAGAGTGAGCCAGAGGATTGTGACCAGCACACATCTCTCGCTCATCTCTCCTTGTACAAGTAAAGGCCTTGTTTTTTCTCATTTTACTGTCTGTCTCCTCATTTGTGCAGTTTAAAAATGTCATAGATTGTGTTTAAACCTGACAACGGCACTACATGTGGTCCGCATCCCGACTCAGCCCGGCGCTCCTCCAACTTTCGTGCGCCAGTACAAGATTCCGATAGCTTCTTACGAAGACTATCGACGTCATGTTGGAAAAGGGCATCATTCGCCCCTGTAACAGCACCTATTCGGCTCCATTGTGGCCAGTCTTGAAGCCAAACGGCACATGGAGACCAACCATTGACTATCGCAAACTGAACCAACAGGTTCCTCTTTCGCGATGGCCCATGACACAACTTGAACAGGAACTTCCCAAGGTTCGAGATGCCAAATTCTTCACCACCATCGATGTGGCTTTGGGGTTCTGGACGATCCCAGTAGACCCCAGGGATCAATACAAGTTGGCATTCACCTTTGGCAACAAACAGTACACTTTCAACCGGTGTCCATTCGGCTACGCCAACTCGCCAGCCGAATTTAACATTTTCCTCAACAAGGCGTGCCCTGACGCCGCCACCAGGGGCAACCTCATTTATGTCGATGACATTATGATGAGGAGCTCCTCTTTGGATGACCACTTGATGGAAATCGACCACGTTCTTGGACAGCTGTCTTCTGCAGGCGCCAAACTGTCCCTCCTGAAAGGTCAGTGGTGTCGCACGAAGGTCAACTACGTGGGGATCTTGGTTGGGCCGAACGGGATTGAACCACAATCCAGCCGTATTCAAGGCCTTCTTGACATCAAAACCCCCACCGATGTGTCAAAATTGCGCAGCTTCCTTGGCGTGTGCAACTATTCGCGCCAGTTCATTGAACACTTTGCTGACATAGCACGCCCTCTTACTAACCTGCTGAAGAAAGATACGCCCTTCGATTGGGGTGACGAACAAAACAACGCAATGAATATGCTAAAACAAAAGCTGGGCTCCGCCCCCTGTCTCGCGTACCCCGATAGCAACAAGGAATTTTTCTTGGAAGCAGGATTCTCCGACCACTGTTTGAGTGCGGGTCTATACCAAATGTACGACCAGGATAAACGCATCGTGGCGTACGCCAGTAAAACGTTGAACGGCCCCGAGTTGAAATACTCCGACTGCGAAAAAGCCCTGCTTTCCACAGTATGGGCAAACATTTCTCAAACTATATTGGATGCCAAAAAGTAACGATTGATACTAACCATCATCCGGTTACCTTTCTTAACAACCAACGCATTCGAGACGGCGTCGTAACGAACGCGCGCATTGCCGGCTGGCTTATGGCGTTACAAAGTTACGATGTTCGAGTCCGGTACACGAAAAATGCAAAGTTACCACTGGGTACCGATCTAGCAATTTGCCAGAACTGTGTGTCAACTTCCCCAACCCCGCCGACAGACGTCACCGTGGCACCGATGCCGGAATTCACGCGTCACCGCTATTTTGAGGAACATGTCTGCAAAGACATGCCTACAGCTTACGTGGATGGCTGCTCTTACCACCACCAAACCCAGCTGCAGGCTGGGGTGGGCATCGCTTGGGTCGACGACACACAGTGCAAACCACTGCAATTCCAATTGGGCCCCCACTCTTCTCAATATGCGGAAATCGCTGGCATCCTGATTACACTCAAATTGGCAGTTGAACACGGTGTCACGGTGCTGGTTATCTGCACTGACTCAAACTATGCCCGCCTCGCCTTCACCTGTCATCTACCGGTGTGGCGTCGAAATGGTTTCCTTACGTCAGCGAAGAAACCCGTTAAACACCGCGACCTCATCTTGACATGCGACCATTTGGTTTCCTCCAATGATATGCATGTCTATTGGAAAAAGGTCCGGGGACACTCAAAAGTCCCAGGACCTGACAAACATTTTAACGACCTAACGGACACGTTAGCCAAACAAGGGGCCCTCAACGGGACTCCTTGGACATTTGATACAGCTTGGCTGGGCATCCAGCCCACCCTGGAGGTCCACGTTCTCACGCGCCGCCGCGCTGCGACCGCCGCTGAGTCTCGCGACGCCCCCACACGAACCCCTACGGGGCCCGTGGCGTGCGTACCGCCCATCCGAACCTCCGACTTGGTCGCCCAACAGGCCGGCGACCCCGCGCTTTTCAAAATAATTCAGCACCTTTCTGATCCTGTCGCCAACCCCGTGTCGCCTGACGCGTTGAGTGACGACAGCGACTTCAGAGACTTGCTCTCCGTGCTGCAAAGGCTGCGTCTCGTTAAGGGGCTTCTGGTTTATGACTCCGGGTCTCCGCCTGCCCTGCGGTTGGTGGTTCCACGGAGCCAAAGGGGGGTCTTGCTAACATACGCCCACGACGCGCCTTATGCAGGCCACCGCGGATTCAAGGCCACTGTCACCGCACTACAACAGGTGGCATACTGGCCGCGCATGCATAATGATGTAGCAACCTACATCAAAGGATGCCTGGTTTGCTGCCAATTTCAGCCAGCAAACCCGAGTCACCGAGCACCACTCCAACAGAAAGGAGTCACCTTCCCATGGTCTGATCTCCAAATTGATTGGTTGGGGCCACTGGTCAGATCTCTGAGAGGGAACAAATACTTTCTTACAGTAGTTTGCGCGTTCACCAAGTGGGTAGAATGCCTGCCTGCTCCAAACGACACCGCACACACCACTGCATGCCTGCTGATGAACCACGTGTTCTCCCGCTTTGGGTTGCCCTCACGGGTTAACTCAGACAGGGGAACCCACTTCACAGCCGAGGTAATGCAACAACTTTGGAAAATGCTCGGAATCAAGGCCCAGTTGCATATTAGCCATCACCCGCAGTCATCAGGACAGGTGGAGCGGACTAATCGCACCGTGGTAAATTTGCTGAAAAAGTTTGTTGTTTCCAACCATCGGGACTGGGACACCCGACTCCCACTGATCCTCATGGCGATTCGAGCCACCCCTCACGAATCCACAGGGGTGGCCCCCTTTGAAATGATGACCGGACGGCGAATGACGCTCCCCCTGCACCTGATGTATCAGCCAGGAGAAACAAACCTAGCCACGGCATACACGGCCTCCCAGTACGTGGAGGACTTGCAAGCCCACCTCCGAGCCACGTTTGCATTTGCTCAACAACAGCTTAAGCAAAGTGCAGAAGGTCAGAAAACTACGATAGGAAAGCCTCACGAACCGAGTTCGAAATAGGTGATCGAGTATGGTACTACTTGTTCGCGCAACCAAATGCTAATACTCCGCGTGCCCAGAGGGGCATCGCCCGAAAATTTCTTCCCCGGTGGGCAAGACCATATGAAATTATCGATAAACTGTCACCCGTCGCCTATCAAATTAGGATGAATAAAGGACGTCAGGGGGACCAACTGAGGTGGGTCCACCGAAACCAGATCAAAAGTCACTGCGGGTTTGAACGTCTGAGAACGCGATCGAGCGAATCTCAGGACCAGCATACGCGCGAAACTGACAAAAGGAGGGTCACCAGCTGACTCCGAGTCAGTGACCCGACCGACACCCTCGACAGACGCGCCAAACTCCGTCGACCGACCTAGCTGACTACGATGTTTAAAAGTATCAGACGTGAAAAAGGGGGGTCAACACCCCGCTGCACCTACCAAACCCCTAAGTGATACCACACCGAGCGACGCTAATCCGCTTGTCTTTGTTGATTGCGAGAGGATGGTGTGATATGATGACGACCCTGATGTGTGCATGACCGCTGTGGTGAGTTGGCCAGAAACGGTTGAACCCGGACTTGCAGCGGAAATTGCCTTGACTGAATAACCAGGATTGCTTACGAATGATTGCGAGAAGTTAGCATACTGTGTTTGTCTACTTATTTGCAGACGCTTGGTGCAACACTTAAGGATACGGTCCTAGCTGTAACACCGATAGCATTATGCAGAACTAGACTAGACAACTATAAAACGATTTGCAACTTGAATTCAAAAGATTATGTACACTCAAGGTGTTATAATACTTATGAATGGTATGCTGCGTGAAATCAGTTTTTGCTAGCTATAAAAAGCTCCCCCGTACTTAAGGCCTTCAAAAGCAGGTCAGAGTACTCTTTTTAAAGCGTTAGTGAGTCTAGCTAATCTAACTAAGCCCCTTTGCCTTCCTTCCCTTAGTCTAGCGCGACTGCCGAGGATACTCTGATTTTTTTTTCCTTTCATTTCTTTTTCTCCCCTCCTCCCTTTTTTTCCCTTTTCCTTCAGTTATTCTTGGATAGCGCACGACTTTTTGGGTGTTTAATTACGCTATAGGAAGATGCGATAACTAAGTACCTAGCAACGATAGTGTCGCGCTAACCGACCTAAGACTTCTCTTTTTTTGACGAACACCCCCAGGGGTGGAGATTTGCACCGACACGCAGGTGCCTGAGACAACCTCCCCATCTTTATAAGAGAGCTATGGCCCGTAATATAGCCCCGGGTTTTTGAGTTTTAGAAGGCGACAGCCTCTTCGTCGTTCTCTCTCTTTTCTTTAATTTGCTGTTCGTTTTCCCCTAGTTACTCATTATATGATACTAGCCTTATAGCCTTAGGAAAAGTTTTCTTCCCTTTTTTGTTTTGTTTGGAATTTCGCGTCTTGCGTCTTTCCCAGGCCCGCGCCTGTTTTGGGACCCGAGTCCCTCAGTTAGCTGACACAGTACCAAGTTAGACACACACTGTTAACTGAATACACATAGAGACACCTTGAAAGCACACAGACATACCCTGCATACACATAACCAGGCAGAGGTTAGAGGAAGGTTGCACCAGTGGTATGTCTTGAGTGTTGCAGCAGAGCGTGAGTGGGACTCCGGCCGTCTGACCGTAGCCTGGACCCTGGCCACGCATCATCTGGACCCGTCAACCTGGACATCCTGAAGATTCCTCCCGCTTGGCGAAGGGGGGTCTGTAACAACTATGGCCGATGGCCCAATCCACCCTTTAATTTTTTTTTTAAAGTTTGCTTCTCCTAAAGCAAATTCTCTGCAGTGCATGAATATTCCACTGCCCAGACAGGATCCAAGCCTGGTCAGCTCTGCAGGTGGTCACCCAGCCACCAACAAAACTCTTTTGAAGCCGCTGACCAGGTGACAAAGGAATTTATGCGTCTGCCGAAGGAGTGTATTCAAGCAGTCTTCTCGGAGCCCGAACAAATGGCTCCAATGGTTTGGGATACACAAATGACCGATCAAAGGAATGTTCATGACTTCTTATCAATCACAAAAGGATATTCTGGCGTCTCGCCCTTCCTGGAACGTCTAGATGGAGCAACAGCACCTCCAAGTGGTGAAACTTGGAACTATCCTTAGTGACAATTCACATAAGTAACCGCATTTTACACATTTATACCATGATAATTCTTGACAGACAACTGAACTACGAATGATTCATGTTATATCTTTGTGTGTATGAACATCCTATTTCATTTGTACTCCATAAAGAATGAAAGATACTCAATATCTCTCAGTTCAGTCAGATTAGACAAGTAGAAGTTACCTCACAAGTTAGTTTATGATGCATTAATTACGATGTGTGTTAAACGGGTTGTGTGGGAAAACTGATTTGCCAGACTGACCAAATTTAATGCCAAATTATTAATCTCTTTAATAATTTTTTTCTTAAAGTCTGCCCGAGCGAGCAGAAGGGTGTGCCACCACCCACTGGAGCCCCGCCCAAAGACTTTAAAAAGGGCGAGGAGACCCTCGCTCACTCTCTTGCTTCTCCTCCTGCTCTCCCGCCTCCTCCAAAAACTCTCTAGCACGACCTGCAAGTGGCCCAGCCTGCTGCGAACTCTTTGTTCCAAGAAACTTGCCAACCACGTGGCCTTTTTTTCTGGCAGCAGAGAGCGGACCCTCGCTCCACGCCACGCCAAAGCAGGTGCAAACTGCAACGCTGACTAAAGACTCTTTTGCTTTTTTTTTTGCTTTTTTCTTTGTTCCACCATCGGTGCTTGCCCGCCCGGACTCCGCGGCCCCGGCGTAAACTTGTAACGTAGCGCCGGGCTCAAGGTTGTGCACCTAAGCCGCGCACCTCACGTGCTATTCGGTGGCGCTCCGCCGCAGTGCCAACGCACCTCCAACGGCCGGCCTTCCCCGTACGCAGGCGCGTACTGACCGAGCTGCAACACCTGAACTCGGACAGCTGCCCAGCAAAACCAACCTTGGCGAGAATCAACCTCGCCGGATCGCCGACCAATCAAGGCACGAGCCGCGCACCTACGCCAGGCCCCTGAGCGGTTTCCCCGTGCTCACCTGTGGAATAACTTTTTTTTTTATTTTCTTGCCTTTTTGGAACGAACATTGACTATTTTTCCCCCTTTTTTCAAGACCTTTCTGCTCGTTCGACGCAAACGATGCTCGTAAGTCTGCATTTGATTCCAAAATTGGTACCACTGCGTGCAACTTACGTTTGAAACATATCACAGATCTGGCAGGTCAAATTTCTCTTTTCCCTTGTTTCCTCATTCATTTGCATTCCTTCCTTATTTTCATTCGCTTTATTTTGTTTCTTTTCTTCTGACGGTAGAATAGTTAGATAGGCATTGTTTTGATTCTGTAGTGTAGCAATCGTGAATAAATGCATGTTTTATGAACATTATTCCGCCTAAGTCATCTGTGTTTCCGAGTGGATTATTATTCTTTTGTTAGTACAACGAACCACTGAATATCGAGTGTGGCGACTTTAGATTATCAATGACTGATGAAAGGATTTTGGTCGTTGTTTGCTCCTGTTAACCCAAAGCAAAAACAACGTGGTGCCCCAGAGGTTATCGAGGTAAATACAATTTACCTCTGTAACGTCCAGATTATTAATTCGTCCAAAAGACGACCCAATTATCGCTACACGTTGAACCTATGTATGTAATTGAACCAAGGGTACCCTGGGCCACGCTAATTAATGTTGCATTAGCCCGAGGGGAGATTCCGATGGAAACGTTACCTGATGTCCCACAAGAAAGAGTAGTAAATATTAGTAGCATGTGTAGCAGTTATATAGTAAGGGAAGCTACATTGGATAAAATGGAGTATAAGGCTAAAACAGTAGTAGTGAAGGTGAGTCCAGCGATGTCGCCTCGGAGGGATCCGAGGTCAGACACGGAATACTGGATAAAAGTAAAAGTTATGATAGCTATGAAACCCTATGAGGGTATATACTCTTTGGGAATGGCAGTATCAATGAGTACAGAGGAGGAAGCCAAACGGCTACACCCCAAATGCACTTTTTATGGGGATTGCCTTGGTGGTAAACCGACAAGAAGGTATAGTGGTGAAAATAGAGATGAAGAAATAGAGTCTAGTAGTAATGAGAAGTTGATGGTACTAGCTCAGGTATCCACAGAAGAACTAGAAAAACTTAATGCTAATTCATTAGGGAAGGACGTAAACAAGAAACCCAGGTCAGGGGAAAATTTCGACCTTAGAGGTCGCCCGAGGAAAAGATGGGGGCAAGGATGTCCCTATCCGGGTTGTACTGGTGAAGGAAATATAAACTCTAGCCGCGAGTTCAAAGGCGGAAGGGAGGAAAGGGCCAGATGCAGGAGAGAGCGCCTCCTCTAACGGGGAGGAGCCAGAAGAAAAAGAGTACAAGCTAGAGTTGAGCGATGATAGCGAGGACGACGTGGTAAGAGAACACAAGGTCCTCAAGATAGTCCTGTCACGCTTTTGGAACAGGCACCAGAACCCACAGCCTTCCACATCTACAAAGAAGTAACAACAAGAGGGAGATGGAAGATGAAATTGCTGAGCTGAAGGATCGAATAACCAGGTTAGAGGCAAGTAGAGAATTGGTAGAAAATTTCCTAAGAGAATTAATACCGGCTCTACACAATCTTTTCATAGATCTTGGGCAATTTAGGCCATATTGGGTGTCTTTAGTTCAGCAATTCCATGAAAGTGACGCTGTGCAAAGAGAATTGAGAGAAAAAATTAAACAATTGAAAAAGAAAATCGGGGAAGTAGAAGCCAAGGTGCAGAGGTTCAAGCAGACCCCCGTGAACCTTGAGCAGGAGGAGTCACCAGGACCCTCAACGGCCCTGTTGTTTGATTATCAAGAATTTCTGCGGAATCAGATGCAAGAAAGATTGGCTGAATTGCGGGCCGAGCATAATGAAGATAAGTAATCAATAGACTAAGCAACGCTAGGAAAATTGATTACCAGTAAAATAAAAACCCCTCTTATTTGAAAATAAATGAATTTGGCTCAGTGGGCTGTAGAGACAATTTGAAAATAAATATAAAAGATAACTGTGTAATGAAAGCCAACCCCCAAGGAAAGGAGGAGGAGCTAAAGAGATATCAATACACAGCAGTCCTCAAAGGACAAAACCAAAGAACGAAAGGCATGAAACGAGGCTACGAAGAGGCGATGGAGGAAGAGCAAGATTTCGGTGGTAGCGGTGGCAAGTTAGTAATACCTGGAAAACTTTGTTCAGCCGAGGCAAAGGAACGACTCGAGCGCCAAGGATGGAATCTTCCTGGATACGAAACCCCGGTGTATGACATACCCCGACCTGCGACTCTAAACGTGCCGCACCCCCTGACACTAGAGGTAGGAGAAGGGCCGCATGTCTACTCCGATGGAGGAACGATTACACGACAACCAAAGCGCAAAAGGTTAGAGAACCACTACGATACTCCAGCAAATGAAGATCCGCTGGACACAGTTCACGAACAACCCGAAGCTGACAGAGTGTACATGAACTTTCGTGTCAACCGCCAGCGACAACGTTGGGGGTATGGAAGAGTTTGGTTGACTACCATACTTTGTTTCGCGGTAATATCCTTGATATATTGTTTGTTAGCGCTGCGAGCAGGGATGAGACGAAAAGCTAGCATCGACAGCGTGGCCCCAATTAATCCCATCGACCTAGTAGAAATACGGCAGGGCGCCACTAAAATAACTAACCAGACGTGCTGGAAAGTGGAGGAGAAGCATGTCTGCGAAGAATGGAAAAGGAAGAAGGGAAAGAATAGGGCAGCCTGCGGTGCCGGAACGGAAAACCCCTGTGAGATAGGATGGAGAAGGGAGAAGATAGCAATGATAAATTCCTATCTTAGAACCTTCGACCAAACGAATTATAATGAATCCCTAAAAATTTTGAAAAGAAGTACAACATACCCTGCAAAGTCAAAAGCCGAGTGTAGAATTCGAGTGATTCGACGGGTTGATAGTACAGCAAACGACTCTACAGTCAATATTACCCTATTATGCCTGGAGAAGCAAGAACAAAGGATCATCAGAGCAAACTGGGTCCAGATCGGAGAGGAAGATCCTGCTTGGTATTTCAATGAACATTGTGCAAGACTACCGGATGCAACAGGAGGATACTGGTTGAAGACGGACCAGGACGCCCCTGATTTCACCTACCCGGCGGCCCCACGAAATGACACTTGTACCGAATTTCGCCCAGCATGGGAACCATGTTGGAACTGCATAACATTTCGGTGCGAGGAGCCAGGGACCAACGGGACCGCTGATTACCTGCCAGGTACTCCTGCTCCATCAATGGATAAGTCACCTAAATTTCTTAAGCTACGCGGAGGGGTGTTTGGAATATTTAGGAAGCCGGAAGCAGTAAAGATTACACGCTAGAAAGTACTAAAGCAACTAATGTGAGATGGGGGAGGTGGGAAGATATCCTGCTTGACCCTGATTTAGAGATAGGACCAGCAAAATCCATATCTAAAAAACAGGCGAAAATAGTAAATGGTGAGGAGAAACCATATGAATGGGTTCTATACACGGATGGGTCCAAAAAGGGTGAAGACCAGCAAGCCCACTGGGGCTTCATCCTGAAACACAATGGTAAAGAGATAAGCCGCCGGAAAGGTCAGACTCCTGGCAGTGCCCATGCAGGAGAGGCTACAGCGGTGTTAGAAGGATTGTTAGAAGCCATAAAACTACACGTGAGTCGAGTAAGACTTATAACCGATAGTCACTATTGCGCTCAGGCGCTCAAAGAAGACTTATCCATTTGGGAAGAAAATGGGTTTGAAGGAGCGAGGAGTAAAGAAATCGCTCATGCTGAGTTGTGGAAGAAAATAGCCGAGTTAAGGTTAAATATGACTATCGATGTTGTTCACCAGAAAGCCCACGTTAAAGAGGGGGCTCACTGGAGAGGAAATGATGAAATAGATAAATACGTCCAGGAGAGAAGATTGGTAATTGTAGGAGCAGAAAAATGGGACAATACCCCCAAAGGAGGAAAAGTGGTCCCGAATGAGTTTGTGTGTGAGGTCACTAAGGCCGTACATGAAGCGCTAGGCCATGGAGGTGCCTTGCCCACAAAGAGGGAGCTGGAGAAACTGGAACTTTGGATCCCAGAAAAGAAAATCCGTTCAGTTATACGAGATTGCGATTTGTGTAATAAGTATAATGCAGGACGCCGAGGACAACGAGTGGACGGATTGACGATTAAAAGCACTGTTCCATGGGCATCAGTTTGCATGGACGTAGCAGGCCCCATGGGAGTAAACGGCACTAAAGGTGAGAAATATCTTGTTGTGCTTGTTGATTCGATGTCAGGACATTTTGGATTAAAAGCGGTACGTAACGCGAATGCTAATAGCGTGTTAAAAACGCTGGAAGAGGGTTGTATGTGGTTAGGCATACCGAGGGAGTTAAGAACTGACATTCGAACTCATTTAAAAAACGCTACAATAGACAGGTGGTGTCAAAAGTGTGGAATAATAAGAACTTATTCGCCGCCTTACACCCCTCAAGCTAATGGCGTGGCTGAAAGAACCATTGGTCTAGTTAAAAGTTGGCTTGGGAAAAATGCTAATGGAAAAGAATGGAGTGAGAAATTGGTGGAGTTGGTCAAGGACCTGAATGGGAGGAGCAGAGCAGATAGACCTTCCCCTTCAGAGTTATTGAACCAGCGCCCCTTTGTCGCTCCTGAGGTAGGACGGATGCAAAGCACAGAGAACCCTCAGAAAGGAAAGTGCCCATTTCAGGTTGGACAGAGAGTGTGGATTAAATCTCATGGTCCATCTGATAACCAGGCAGTAAAAGTGAAGTATGATCAGTTTGACATCGTTGAAGAAGTTTTGGACAGAAATACAGTGCGATGGAAGAATAAGGGACTCCAAGGGGTAGAGCAGCTAAAACCGATACCAGTTAATTCAGCCTGAAGCTAAGGAGTAAGACAAATAATTAAAAAATGGAACAAGTCACTCCGCCCTTTGTCAAGCTCGTTATGGTGAAAGGAGCTGTCATTGTGCGGAGGACTGAAAAGGAAATAATGGTTGGTAAGGCATTTAAGCTGTGGATGAATGCAGTAAGAGGATATATTAGTAATAGAGTAGAAGGTTTTAGTTGGCGATCGGCTATCTTGCCCTGCGTAATTTGTGGTGGGGACGAGGAGTCGATGAGCCAGTGGAATATACCCGACGAAGGCTGGTTAGACGGTCTTAAGCCGGATTTAAGTGAGGTAGGCTCGGCTAAGGTACTTGAAATACAGGTATGTGGATATTGTAGAATAAAAGTGTATGCGCAGTGGGATTTGGCCCCGCAAGAGAATACGGAGGCGCAGTTTTGTGAATGTTTGTGGGACGGAGAGAGCATACTGTATTGCCAACATTGCAGGATGAGAATGGGGAAAGGTTCACTGATAAAAGCAGGGGAAGCCGAAGGGTGGCAGCTAACTAGAGCAGAAACCCCGATAAAGTCGCTGAATTCCGATTTGCTGACCTATTGGCCGATGGAGATAAACAAGAGGACGTGCAACCCGAGATTTCAGGCACTGCTCTACAACAACTGGCCGCCAAAAGGAGGTGAGTATTGCTCGGCTCCGCTGATTGCTGGCTCGGAAGCGACGCCAACTTTGATTCACGTTGAACCTATGTATGTAATTGAACCAAGGGTACCCTGGGCCACGCTAATTAATGTTGCATTAGCCCGAGGGGAGATTCCGATGGAAACGTTACCTGATGTCCCACAAGAAAGAGTAGTAAATATTAGTAGCATGTGTAGCAGTTATATAGTAAGGGAAGCTACATTGGATAAAATGGAATATAAGGCTAAAACAGTAGTAGTGAAGGTGAGTCCAGCGATGTCGCCTCGGAGGGATCCGAGGTCAGACACGGAATACTGGATAAAAGTAAAAGTTATGATAGCTATGAAACCCTATGAGGGTATATACTCTTTGGGAATGGCAGTATCAATGAGTACAGAGGAGGAAGCCAAACGGCTACACCCCAAATGCACTTTTTATGGGGATTGCCTTGGTGGTAAACCGACAAGAAGGTATAGTGGTGAAAATAGAGATGAAGAAATAGAGTCTAGTAGTAATGAGAAGTTGATGGTACTAGCTCAGGTATCCACAGAAGAACTAGAAAAACTTAATGCTAATTCATTAGGGAAGGACGTAAACAAGAAACCCAGGTCAGGGGAAAATTTCGACCTTAGAGGTCGCCCGAGGAAAAGATGGGGGCAAGGATGTCCCTATCCGGGTTGTACTGGTGAAGGAAATATAAACTCTAGCCGCGAGTTCAAAGGCGGAAGGGAGGAAAGGGCCAGATGCAGGAGAGAGCGCCTCCTCTAACGGGGAGGAGCCAGAAGAAAAAGAGTACAAGCTAGAGTTGAGCGATGATAGCGAGGACGACGTGGTAAGAGAACACAAGGTCCTCAAGATAGTCCTGTCACGCTTTTGGAACAGGCACCAGAACCCACAGCCTTCCACATCTACAAAGAAGTAACAACAAGAGGGAGATGGAAGATGAAATTGCTGAGCTGAAGGATCGAGTAACCAGGTTAGAGGCAAGTAGAGAATTGGTAGAAAATTTCCTAAGAGAATTAATACCGGCTCTACACAATCTTTTCATAGATCTTGGGCAATTTAGGCCATATTGGGTGTCTTTAGTTCAGCAATTCCATGAAAGTGACGCTGTGCAAAGAGAATTGAGAGAAAAAATTAAACAATTGGAAAAGAAAATCGGGGAAGTAGAAGCCAAGGTGCAGAGGTTCAAGCAGACCCCCGTGAACCTTGAGCAGGAGGAGTCACCAGGACCCTCAACGGCCCTGTTGTTTGATTATCAAGAATTTCTGCGGAATCAGATGCAAGAAAGATTGGCTGAATTGCGGGCCGAGCATAATGAAGATAAGTAATCAATAGACTAAGCAACGCTAGGAAAATTGATTACCAGTAAAATAAAAACCCCTCTTATTTGAAAATAAATGAATTTGGCTCAGTGGGCTGTAGAGACAATTTGAAAATAAATATAAAAGATAACTGTGTAATGAAAGCCAACCCCCAAGGAAAGGAGGAGGAGCTAAAGAGATATCAATACACAGCAGTCCTCAAAGGACAAAACCAAAGAACGAAAGGCATGAAACGAGGCTACGAAGAGGCGATGGAGGAAGAGCAAGATTTCGGTGGTAGCGGTGGCAAGTTAGTAATACCTGGAAAACTTTGTTCAGCCGAGGCAAAGGAACGACTCGAGCGCCAAGGATGGAATCTTCCTGGATACGAAACCCCGGTGTATGACATACCCCGACCTGCGACTCTAAACGTGCCGCACCCCCTGACACTAGAGGTAGGAGAAGGGCCGCATGTCTACTCCGATGGAGGAACGATTACACGACAACCAAAGCGCAAAAGGTTAGAGAACCACTACGATACTCCAGCAAATGAAGATCCGCTGGACACAGTTCACGAACAACCCGAAGCTGACAGAGTGTACATGAACTTTCGTGTCAACCGCCAGCGACAACGTTGGGGGTATGGAAGAGTTTGGTTGACTACCATACTTTGTTTCGCGGTAATATCCTTGATATATTGTTTGTTAGCGCTGCGAGCAGGGATGAGACGAAAAGCTAGCATCGACAGCGTGGCCCCAATTAATCCCATCGACCTAGTAGAAATACGGCATGGCGCCACTAAAATAACTAACCAGACGTGCTGGAAAGTGGAGGAGAAGCATGTCTGCGAAGAATGGAAAAGGAAGAAGGGAAAGAATAGGGCAGCCTGCGGTGCCGGAACGGAAAACCCCTGTGAGATAGGATGGAGAAGGGAGAAGATAGCAATGATAAATTCCTATCTTAGAACCTTCGACCAAACGAATTATAATGAATCCCTAAAAATTTTGAAAAGAAGTACAACATACCCTGCAAAGTCAAAAGCCGAGTGTAGAATTCGAGTGATTCGACGGGTTGATAGTACAGCAAACGACTCTACAGTCAATATTACCCTATTATGCCTGGAGAAGCAAGAACAAAGGATCATCAGAGCAAACTGGGTCCAGATCGGAGAGGAAGATCCTGCTTGGTATTTCAATGAACATTGTGCAAGACTACCGGATGCAACAGGAGGATACTGGTTGAAGACGGACCAGGACGCCCCTGATTTCACCTACCCGGCGGCCCCACGAAATGACACTTGTACCGAATTTCGCCCAGCATGGGAACAATGTTGGAACTGCATAACATTTCGGTACGAGGAGCCAGGGACCAACGGGACCGCTGATTACCTGCCAGGTACTCCTGCTCCATCAATGGATAAGTCACCTAAATTTCTTAAGCTACGCGGAGGGGTGTTTGGAAAATTTAGGAAGCCGGAAGCAGTAAAGATTACACGCTAGAAAGTACTAAAGCAACTAATGTGAGATGGGGGAGGTGGGAAGATATCCTGCTTGACCCTGATTTAGAGATAGGACCAGCAAAATCCATATCTAAAAAACAGGCGAAAATAGTAAATGGTGAGGAGAAACCATATGAATGGGTTCTATACACGGATGGGTCCAAAAAGGGTGCAGACCAGCAAGCCCACTGGGGCTTCATCCTGAAACACAATGGTAAAGAGATAAGCCGCCGGAAAGGTCAGACTCCTGGCAGTGCCCAAGCAGGAGAGGCTACAGCGGTGTTAGAAGGATTGTTAGAAGCCATAAAACTACACGTGAGTCGAGTAAGACTTATAACCGATAGTCACTATTGCGCTCAGGCGCTCAAAGAAGACTTATCCATTTGGGAAGAAAATGGGTTTGAAGGAGCGAGGAGTAAAGAAATCGCTCATGCTGAGTTGTGGAAGAAAATAGCCGAGTTAAGGTTAAATATGACTATCGATGTTGTTCACCAGAAAGCCCACGTTAAAGAGGGGGGGTCACTGGAGAGGAAATGATGAAATAGATAAATACGTCCAGGAGAGAAGATTGGTAATTGTAGGAGCAGAAAAATGGGACAATACCCCCAAAGGAGGAAAAGTGGTCCCGAATGAGTTTGTGTGTGAGGTCACTAAGGCCGTACATGAAGCGCTAGGCCATGGAGGTGCCTTGCCCACAAAGAGGGAGCTGGAGAAACTGGAACTTTGGATCCCAGAAAAGAAAATCCGTTCAGTTATACGAGATTGCGATTTGTGTAATAAGTATAATGCAGGACGCCGAGGACAACGAGTGGACGGATTGACGATTAAAAGCACTGTTCCATGGGCATCAGTTTGCATGGACGTAGCAGGCCCCATGGGAGTAAACGGCACTAAAGGTGAGAAATATCTTGTTGTGCTTGTTGATTCGATGTCAGGACATTTTGGATTAAAAGCGGTACGTAACGCGAATGCTAATAGCGTGTTAAAAACGCTGGAAGAGGGTTGTATGTGGTTAGGCATACCGAGGGAGTTAAGAACTGACATTCGAACTCATTTAAAAAACGCTACAATAGACAGGTGGTGTCAAAAGTGGGGAATAATAAGAACTTATTCGCCGCCTTACACCCCTCAAGCTAATGGCGTGGCTGAAAGAACCATTGGTCTAGTTAAAAGTTGGCTCGGGAAAAATGCTAATGGAAAAGAATGGAGTGAGAAATTGGTGGAGTTGGTCAAGGACCTGAATGGGAGGAGCAGAGCAGACAGACCTTCCCCTTCAGAGGAATTGAACCAGCGCCCCTTTGTCGCTCCTGAGGTAGGACGGATGCAAAGCACAGAGAACCCTCAGAAAGGAAAGTGCCCATTTCAGGTTGGACAGAGAGTGTGGATTAAATCTCATGGTCCATCTGATAACCAGGCAGTAAAAGTGAAGTATGATCAGTTTGACATCGTTGAAGACGTTTTGGACAGAAATACAGTGCGATTGAAGAATAAGGGACTCCAAGGGGTAGAGCAGCTAAAACCGATACCAGTTAATTCAGCCTGAAGCTAAGGAGTAAGACAAATAATAAAAAAATGGAACAAGTCACTCCGCCCTTTGTCAAGCTCGTTATGGTGAAAGGAGCTGTCATTGTGCGGAGGACTGAAAAGGAAATAATGGTTGGTAAGGCATTTAAGCTGTGGATGAATGCAGTAAGAGGATATATTAGTAATAGAGTAGAAGGTTTTAGTTGGCGATCGGCTATCTTGCCCTGCGTAATTTGTGGTGGGGACGAGGAGTCGATGAGCCAGTGGAATATACCCGACGAAGGCTGGTTAGACGGTCTTAAGCCGGATTTAAGTGAGGTAGGCTCGGCTAAGGTACTTGAAATACAGGTATGTGGATATTGTAGAATAAAGAGCCTACCTAGAATAAAAGTGTATGCGCAGTGGGATTTGGCCCCGCAAGAGAATACGGAGGCGCAGTTTTGTGAATGTTTGTGGGACGGAGAGAGCATACTGTATTGCCAACATTGCAGGATGAGAATGGGGAAAGGTTCACTGATAAAAGCAGGGGAAGCCGAAGGGTGGCAGCTAACTAGAGCAGAAACCCCGATAAAGTCGCTGAGTTCCGATTTGCTGACCTATTGGCCGATGGAGATAAACAAGAGGACGTGCAACCCGAGATTTCAGGCACTGCTCTACAACAACTGGCCGCCAAAAGGAGGTGAGTATTGCTCGGCTCCGCTGATTGCTGGCTCGGAAGCGACGGCAACTTTGATTCACGTTTGTAACAACTATGGCCGATGGCCCAATCCACCCTCTAATTTTTTTTTTAGCAGTCTTCTCGGAGCCCGAACAAATGGCTCCAATGGTTTGGGATACACAAATGACCGATCAAAGGAATGTTCATGACTTCTTATCAATCACAAAAGGATATTCTGGCGTCTCGCCCTTCCTGGAACGTCTAGATGGAGCAACAGCACCTCCAAGTGGTGAAACTTGGAACTATCCTTAGTGACAATTCACATAAGTAACCGCATTTTACACATTTATACCATGATAATTCTTGACAGACAACTGAACTACGAATGATTCATGTTATATCTTTGTGTGTATGAACATCCTATTTCATTTGTACTCCATAAAGAATGAAAGATAATCAATATCTCTCAGTTCAGTCAGATTAGACAAGTAGAAGTTACCTCACAAGTTAGTTTATAATGCATTAATTACGATGTGTGTTAAACGGGTTGTGTGGGAAAACTGATTTGCCAGACTGACCAAATTTAATGCCAAATTATTAATCTCTTTAATAATTTTTTTCTTAAAGTCTGCCCGAGCGAGCAGAAGGGTGTGCCACCACCCACTGGAGCCCCGCCCAAAGACTTTAAAAAGGGCGAGGAGACCCTCGCTCACTCTCTTGCTTCTCCTCCTGCTCTCCCGCCTCCTCCAAAAACTCTCTAGCACGATCTGCAAGTGGCCCAGCCTGCTGCGAACTCTTTGTTCCAAGAAACTTGCCAACCACGTGGCCTTTTTTTCTGGCAGCAGAGAGCGGACCCTCGCTCCACGCCACGCCAAAGCAGGTGCAAACTGCAACGCTGAATAAAGACTCTTTTGCTTTTTTTTTTGTTTTTTTTCTTTGTTCCACCATCGGTGCTTGCCCGCCCGGACTCCGCGGCCCCGGCGTAAACTTGTAACGTAGCGCCGGGCTCAAGGTTGTGCACCTAAGCCGCGCACCTCACGTGCTATTCGGTGGCGCTCCGCCGCAGTGCCAACGCACCTCCAACGGCCGGCCTTCCCCGTACGCAGGCGCGTACTGACCGAGCTGAAACACCTGAACTCGGACAGCTGCCCAGCAAAACCAACCTTGGCGAGAATCAACCTCGCCGGATCGCCGACCAATCAAGGCACGAGCCGCGCACCTACGCCAGGCCCCTGAGCGGTTTCCCCGTGCTCACCTGTGGAATAACTTTTTTTTTTTATTTTCTTGCCTTTTTGGAACGAACATTGACTATTTTTCCCCCTTTTTTCAAGACCTTTCTGCTCGTTCGACGCAAACGATGCTCGTAAGTCTGCATTTGATTCCAAAATTGGTACCACTGCGTGCAACTTACGTTTGAAACATATCACAGATCTGGCATGTCAAATTTCTCTTTTCCCTTGTTTCCTCATTCATTTGCATTCCTTCCTTATTTTCATTCGCTTTATTTTGTTTCTTTTCTTCTGACGGTAGAATAGTTAGATAGGCAGTGTTTTGATTCTGTAGTGTAGCAATCGTGAATAAATGCATGTTTTATGAACATTATTCCGCCTAAATCATCTGTGTTTCCGAGTGGATTATTATTCTTTTGTTAGTACAACGAACCACTGAATATCGAGTGTGGCGACTTTAGATTATCAATGACTGATGAAAGGATTTTGGTCGTTGTTTGCTCCTGTTAACCCAAAGCAAAAACAACGTGGTGCCCCAGAGGTTATCGAGGTAAATACAATTTACCTCTGTAACGTCCAGATTATTAATTCGTCCAAAAGACGACCCAATTATCGCTACATAATGGTGCCGGCCGTGTGAGGCTACAAAACATAAGAAGATCCACTCGAAAATACAAGACTTTGGACGTGAAAAGTAAAACACATTTCACGTAGTGTACCTAATCATTTGTCTCTGTGTAAAAAGGTAAACATTTCTTCTTACATAGAACTGTACTGACTTTCCCCTTCAGCTTTGAATCGAGCGTCTGTTAAGCCGCCATATTGCGTGTGTCACCACCGCAGTGGCTTGCGATAAGTAAACGAGAGTAACGGGATTGATTGTTGGAAGATAAGTAAGAGCCGGTCACCGTTTGAGAAAATAGTGGCTTGTATTTGAAAACGTACGTGATTGAGCTCGAGTTGTGCAACTTTTAGATTTCAGCTGGCTGAATTTGAAGTTGTTTGTCTTTGTGTTGTTGTGTTTCCGGAAATTGTGGGAAGTCAGGTGACAGCCGATGTGCGTCGCTTTGACCCGACTCGAGTTACGTGCTTCGGAGTAGCTAACCGCGAGCAACGTAAACGACGTCCGAGTCACTTTCCCCGTGTTCCTCCTACACCTAGCTTGTGGGAGAAGTTTGAGTCGTGACTGAGCTTTTGTAGCCGCCGACTCAAAGTTTCAGCTCGTGGCGAGCGGATTAACAGAGCGCTAAGACGTTAGCTGCTTACCTGTACCGTGTACGCATTTCCACAAGGTGGCGCCATAGTCCTTGTGAAGAGCTGTGTGGCTCGTGGAGGCGTGGTTGAGTACCTCCCCCTCCCTTCTCGTTGGCGAGTTTAGGCCACGCCTGCAGACGCCCCGAAGGGGAGTGAGTCCTGCAGGCTGTCAGCTGTCAGTCAGTGTTGGGAGTGACACAGATCACTCGAGCTTGCTCCACTGTCAATAGACAACTGACCCCCCACTGCTGCTTTAACGCCGGTGGTCCTTGCTCCGCGATAATTCTGATTCAATGTCACTTCACATTGCTTTTTGAATTGTTTTCCGTGTCGAGCGTTGTACTTAGTGATTGTCGTCACTGTTAGTACGCAAGGATAATAAAAGAATTATCCACGTCCGATTAAACGCATTTGTAGGCTCAATTGACTCCTTGCGTTTAATGATTATAGTAATAGCCGACCGCATTCTAGCCTTTTACGCTGCCTAGCGTGAGAGCAATTACGGTTGCATCAACAAAACATACTGCTGGGTCAAATTAATATAAAGGAACTATTTACACTGTTGTGTTTTTCTCTTTTTTCTCTTTTTTTCATATTCCCTCTTATCCAGTTTCATACTAGGCTAACTAGCTGTATTCTCGACTTAACATTCTACTTAATTTAGGGTTTTGTGTTTGTTTAGTTGGTTTGGTAGACCTAGTATTATTATTATTATTTTCTTCCCTTTTATTTGTTTTTCTTCTCATTTTTATCCATTATTTTTAATTTTGTTGTTTTTGTTTGTTCTTTTGTTTTTGTTTTTCGGTTGTGTCTAGTTAATAAGAAGGTGTGAGTTCGAATGAGCTATTATTAGAGAGGCAGCTCTAATATTTCTGTATAGTTTTGCAGTTTTTGTGTCCCAAAAACCCCGTCCACAAGACATTTGCATAAAACTGTACTGACACTGTAATCAGTCATTTGACTAAGACTATTAACCCCTTTTAAGTTTATTTTCCCCTTTTTCTGCTTTGTTGTTAAATTAATTTAATTTTAATTTCAACTTTTAACTCGACTTCCAAAAAAAAAAAGTTTTTTTTTTTAAATTTTTTTTTTGATTTAGCTTTTGGGATTGACCGCTGTAACATTTCAGAGTTACCCTGTCCCTCATTTCAGCTATTCTTTGCTGAGTGAATCAAGTTGAAGTTAGTATTATTAATTTTTTTTATTTTTATTTATTTATTATTTTATTTTTGTTGCTGTTTGTTTTTGTTTGTTTTGATAACTGAAATTGATTTTTCACAACTATAGTGTAAGCTGTGGGTTGCATAGCCCACTACAAATCTTTTGCTTTTGTGGCAATTTCCCTTTGATAATTTGAACCCAGTGTGTATTGTTGACGATAATACTTGATAGCGGTAGTTAGCTAACTGCGTACGCTAATTAACTAACTATTAAACGCTAGTACAAGTTTGATCGTTTAAAAAAGCTATTGACAATATGGCAGCATCCGGTCACGTCCGGCTGAGTGAACGCTGAGTGAACGCTGGTGTGTTTTTTTGTTTTTTTTGTTGAACGCCACTATTTCTCCGTTATTTTGTTGGAAAGTGTGAACTTTGGAAAGTTTCAAGAAGAAACTAGAGACTGCACAAGGCGACTGCATTGTTCCCCTAAAACGGACCGCGTGGTGACACCCCCCACGCCGTTCAAGGCGAATATGTCTGCACTTACCCCACCGAGGACTTGCGACTACTGCATCCACCTGTCCCAGACCATTGTCGAGCTTCAGGAACGGATCTCAATGCTTCATAAAATCCATGACGATGAGAGGTTCCTCGACTCCATGGTTATACTTGGTGCAGCCTCTTCTGCTGCACCTGGCATCGAATTGGACTCCACAGTGCCCATCCAACCTCTGGAAGACGGCCGTTGGAACGAGCTTGGAGCCAAACCTAAAAGAGTGGGGTGTGTTTCTCTCACTCCGAGTCCTAACATCCAGTCCTCCACTCCCCACTCCGACTGGCAAACTGCCCATAATAACAGGTCGAGTAAATCGCCTCATCTGCCCGACCCGTTGAATCCACGCGATATCCAGCTCTCTAACCGTTTTGGGGTCTTCCATGAGGAGGACTTCCCGCCGCTTGACCGCCATTATGGGTCGGGTAGCCGGGACCAGAGGGGGAATCAGCCGCGCTCTCCCGGAGCCCGTCCAGCGCAAGGCCGTCCGCGGTCTCCGTGTTCGCCGTCGGCAGCCGGATCCGCAGTGACCAAGGCTACACCCGCCGTGACCAAGCGTAGCCGTAACCGGAGGGGAAATAAGCCACGCTCTCCCGGAGCCCGTCCACCGCAAGGCTGTCAGCGGCTTCCGTGCTCGCCCTCAGCAGCCGGATCCGCAGTGACCAAGGCTACACCCGCCGTGACCAAGGGTAGCCGCAACCGGAGGGGAAATAAGCCACGCTCTCCCGGAGCCCGTCCAGCGCAAGGCTGTCAGCGGCTTCCGTGCTCGCCGTCAGCAGCCGGATCCGCTGTGACTAAGGCTACCCCCGCCGTGACCGAGGCTGCCGTAACTACTCGGGGAACGCGACCGGTGAGTCCCACGTCCATGGCTCGTGTCACAGCAGCTCCGACCACTCTCATCATCTGAGATTCGATCGTGAGGAACTTGAGAGCGGAATCCACCATCACGCGCTGTTACCCTGGTGCCAGAGTTCGTAATATTTTAGAGCGGTTTCCTAGCATGTTGGCTAAATATCCTTATGTTCGGAACATCGTAATACATGTTGGAGCCAACGACACTTCTCTCCGTCAGTCCGAACTTCTAAAGCAAGATTTTATTGATTTGTTGGAAGCCATTAAAGACTGTGGGAAACATGTTTTTATTTCGGGTCCGATTCCTACTCTGGGCCGAGGAAGCGAGCGCTTTAGCCGACTTTTGAGCCTCCATTCTTGGCTACAGTCTGAATGCTGTTTTTATAATATAATTTGTTTTGGGAGCGGGCATCTTATTTTAGAAATGATGGTATTCACCCCTCAATACTCGGTGCTCGGAAATTAGCCGAGAACATTGTTTATTCGTTACATGTGTTTCGTCAATGACGAACTGCCCCCTCGGTGTCTGAAGTTCTGTATCCAATTCCTACAATTAGTACAGTCACTACAGTTAGAATGCATACAGATAACAGTTTCCCAATTTCTACTATCACAGGCAGACGATTTCCCCCCACACACAAACAAAACATTTTTAACATTAATAATCTTTTATATGTTAACAATTCTTTTAATTGTGACTATGAGCGCACATTCGGCACAAACATTAAATTGGCTGTGCTGAATGTGCGCTCTCTTTTAAACAAAACTTTTATTATAAATGACCTGATCTTAGACAACAACCTAGAAGGTATTCTTCTATCAGAGACATGGCTCGGCACAGATGCCCCAGTTGTTCTCACCGAGGCTTGCCCATCCAATTTTAACTT
The DNA here is from genome assembly GCF_051991245.1 of Festucalex cinctus. Classification (NCBI taxonomy): domain Eukaryota; kingdom Metazoa; phylum Chordata; class Actinopteri; order Syngnathiformes; family Syngnathidae; genus Festucalex; species Festucalex cinctus. Next base: position 279,861 of record NC_135426.1, on the reverse strand, counting down.
TTTATTTTCTAACAGGGATGGTAAACGTGGAGGTGGGACTGCATCCATTTTTAAAGTCACTTTAGCTTCAAGGGAAGTTATTTTTAATACTTATCTATCATTTGAGTATCATGCTTTTGTTTGTAGCAATCCTCCTATTCTCTGTGTTTTAGTTTATAGACCTCCCCATCATTCTACTTCTTTTATTAGTGAGTTTTCAGAGTTCCTATCGATTTTACTTACTACTTATAATCGAATTTTAGTAACTGGCGATTTTAATGTCCACGTTGATAATATCTCGGACCCATTGTCCAGAGAATTTTTAAACCTTTTAAACTGTCTTGATTTTAAACAGCATGTCACACAGCCGACTCACAACAGAGGACACACTTTGGACTTGGTCATAACCTATGGCCTGTCCATTGGTGTGTCCTCTGTTGTTGACCTGGCTGTGTCTGACCACTATTGTGTATTTTTTAACATCGCCAGTTTTAATCATCAGGATGCCCCGGTGAGAACAGTGAGGAAACGCTACCTAACTTCTGAGGTGGCTGCAAATTTTATTGAAAATCTTAAGAGAATCCCTGCAGACTTTCTACCTGCTTCATGTGATTTTATTGTTGATAATTTTAATAAGAACTTAAGAACAACTTTGGATGAAGTAGCTACACTTTTAACCAAAACTATAAAATTAAAGACTATTCCCCCGTGGAGAAATGACGAGATTAAAAAATTAAAACGAAAATGCAGGTGTGCTGAAAGGAGGTGGAGAAAAACTAAACTTTCAATACATTATGAAATTTTACGTGAACAACTTAAATCCTACAATAAAACAGTCAAACAGGCAAGAATATCTTATTTCTCAAATTTAATCGCAGTTCATTCAAAAGATCCTAAATTTCTTTTCTCCACTTTCGATCTTTTAACCAATCCTGATTTTAAAAAGCCATCACAGACTCCATCAAACACTCTCTGTGATGGCTTTGCAGACCACTTCAGAAGTAAAATTGATGGCATTAGGTCCAGTCTTTTAGTTGATCAAAATATAATTTTTAATAAATATGGACAGTTACTTTTACCTGAGGAAACACTGGAAAGTTTTACCCTGGTTGATGCAAGGACACTTGGTCGAGTTTTCTCCCAGGTCAACCCAACAACCTGCCTTTTAGATCCGATTCCCACATCACTTTTTAAGACATTTTATGGATTTTTTGAGGAACAGATTTTAACTATAGTCAATTGCTCTCTTCAGACGGGTGTCTTTCCTGCCGCCTTTAAAACGGCGGTGGTGAAGCCCCTTCTGAAGAAAAGCAATTTGGACCCCAGCAGTTTTAATAGTTATCGACCTATATCCAACTTACCCTTTTTAAGTAAGATTTTAGAAAAAATTGTTTTTATTCAATTTATTCATTTTTAGATACAAATAATATTTTAGAGAAATATCAGTCTGGTTTTAGGATGAACCACAGTACCGAGACTGCCCTTTTAAAGATTTTAAATGATATCAGGTGTAATGAAGATATGAAAAAGCTTACAGTCTTGGTGCTACTGGATTTAAGTGCTGCCTTTGATACAGTAGATCACCACACTTTATTAAACAGACTTAGAAGCCTGGTGGGCATCTCTGGTACAGTTTTTAACTGGTTTTATTCCTATCTCACACACCGATATTTCTTTGCAAGTATGGATACATGTTCCTCTGAAACCCATGAAATTAAATGTGGGGTTCCCCAAGGCTCAATCTTAGGCCCATTACTTTTTAATCTTTATATGCTTCCCCTTGGGGAAGTCATCAGGAGACACTGCGTCAACTTCCACAGTTACGCTGATGATACACAGCTGTATATCGCCGTGTCACCTGATGACATGGGGCCTATTGATACCCTTTTAAATTGTATTTTAGATATTAAGTCATGGATGGCAGAAAATTTCCTGCAGCTCAACCAGGACAAAACAGAGGTTTTAGTCATCGGTCCTGAAGGTCAGAGAGAGAAACTTTTACCTAAACTACAAGATTTTAAACCCACGCAATGTGTAAAGAATTTGGGCGTCCTTTTTGACTCTGAGCTAACTTTTAATCCTCATATTAAAAATGTAGCCAAGATCGGTTTTTACCATCTTAAGAATATTGGCAGAGTCCGCCCGTTTCTCTCACAGGCCAACACGGAGGTGCTGATGCATGCTTTTATTTCTTGTCGTTTAGATTATTGTAATTCCCTGCTCTCTGGTCTTCCCAAAAAGAATATTTCAGTCCTACAGCTCCTTCAGAACTTAGCTGCACGTGTGCTGACGGGGACAGGAGGGCGGGAGCACATTACACCAGTTTTAAAATCGCTGCATTGGCTCTCCGTGCGTTTCAGGATTGATTTTAAGGTGCTTTTATTAGTTTTTAAATGTCTTAACGGTCTTGGCCCATCTTATTTATCTGACTTGCTTTTACCCTATTACCCCTCGCGGCCTCTGAGGTCTTCTGGCAGCGGCCTTTTAACTATTCCAAAGGTGAGGACCAAGACACATGGTGAAGCTGCCTTTAGCCACTATGGTCCTCACCTATGGAATGGCCTGCCAGAGAGCATCAGGTCTGCAGAGAATATTTATGTTTTTAAGAGGAGGCTTAAGACTTACTTTTTTAGTTTGGCATTTGATTGACCTTTTTTATTTTTATTTTATTTTATTTTATTTTATTTTATTTATTATTATTTTTATTTTTTTTATCCCCTTTTATTTATTTAACTTTTAATCTATATTGTCTTGTAGCTTTGTTTTTATTTATTTATTTTTTCTATCGTGTTTAACCGTTTTCTTTTAGTGTTTAAATGTTTTTATTTGGTAGTTATAAATTTTTTTAGCTTCAGTGTTTTCTCATGGGAGAGCCTCCACAGTGAGAGGGATGCTTGGTCTTCATCCATCTCACTGTGGATGAACTCCTCCTGGGTGCCTTTCCTTACAGGGTACATCTGTGCCCCGCCATGTTGTGGTTTTCATGTGTTTGTTGGGTTTTGGGTGTGTCTGTGGGTACGATCATGGGGATGGGGGGGCTTTTTCTTTCTTTTATTTTATTGCATTATGGATGTCCAGCACTTTGAGTTGCATTTTAAATGTATGAAAGGTGCTATATAAATAAAGTTGATTGATTGATTGATTGATCCCGAGAGACTTCCAGCCCCTGTGAGAGCTTAGAGACCTTAGCTCAACTGGTGCAGAAGCTGACCAAGGACTTCTTACCTGGATACGCTGAGTCTATTAGGGATGCGGATGTCAATACGCTAAATGATAACCTCGCGCAGCTCATGAGTGACGCTGAGACAAAAGCCCCAAAGGACAAGTCACTCATTCGAATGCTCGGATTTCTGACTTTGAACCTTGCCGCGCAGTTGAAGCTGAGCGATGCCGAGGACTGTCAAGTGAAACACCAACTTGACATGGCACGACAGCAGAGCCATGACGCCACGGCACAGCTTGAAGCCGCCCACGACCGAGTGAAGGTCATGGAGACCCAGCTGGATGACGTTAAAGCGCAGCTGGATGAGGCAGAAGCCCGCGCAGATGCGGTGCTAGCCGAAAATCTGGGCAGTGATGCAGATGAGTCTGCTTTCACTCCCGACTCCCAACAAAAGATTGGTGAGTTAACCCAAGCTCTCGCGTCCGCCGAAGAGACAAATCGAGAGCAAGAAAAACTGCTGAGATCCGCGGCAAATGAAATTCACAAACTAAAAGCAGAGGTGACTGACTTGACTGAACGACCGTCAAAAGACCAACTTCGGCTAGCAGAAGCCAATTACTTTCGGGTTAGTTCGTCGCTAGCTCAGTCCACCGATGAAGTGAAGTGCCTCCAAGTTCAGGTACAGACCTTTAGGGAGGAACGTAATGCCGAAGTGGACCGCTCATATGACCTGCGAACCAAATTAGCATTGACTGAAGCCGAGGTTACCCGCCTCCGACAATGCCAGCAGGAATATGAGACAGAGTTAGCTCATATTAAACATGAGTTGCAACGTGCGCAGCAGTCGAATGAGGTCTCCCGAGGAGCCTCCCGGCCGGGAGCTCCACCCCCGCACAGACCTCCTGATCCCAGAGCCACAGCACCACAGCTCAAACTGTCACCTGAGTCCGGAGCCGCCTGGAAGACGCCGCCAGTGACCACCGCCGCTTTAGGCTTGGCACCGCCGATGGCCGCCTCCCCACACGCTTTAGGGCCATCAGGTGATGACAGTTTCCAACGTGGACCCATGTCGACTCCCCCGGTGGAGAGACAAATGGGCGTGGCCTGGAAAGATTTGGACAAGCTGGCTCGAAACATAGCCAAATTCGAACCGAAACCAGCGGGGTCCCACAACACAACAGAGTACTTGAAAGACATCAACTATCATCTCCAGAGGTTCCCAATGGCAACCGTGGAAGATAAGTTGTACTTGATCAAAATGACGTCCAGCCGAGCAGTCAACAGACTGCTGGAACGGCAGCCCGCTGATGTGTTGTCTGACCCCTTGGCACTGCACCAAGCCATCTCACGCGAGTTTGACGGTTCTCCTGGCTTGTCGGGCATGGAAGCCGCCATGTTCGTCAAACAGGGAAAGCAGGAGTCTCCTCAGGCTTTCTATAGTCGTCTTCGCGATGCCTATTTTGGGACTCGTAACGAACCCAGCATGGAGGAAGATCCTGGTTTTAAAACGTTGTTTGTCCGAAACCTCCAACAAAACCTTAACCACTACTTGGGACTGGCTTTGTGTCCTGAGACACTGAATAGCTCGCAGCTACGTGACTTAGCAGCTAGGGGCTATGCAAAGCTAAAATTATCCGCCCCCAAGGTAGGCGACGCAGGAATTTATAAAGTGGACGTGGGTCCTCCTTCAGAGCTGGAGGGAGCTTGCTCCTTTGCTCCGAGGGAAGACCAGACTAAATCAAAAAAGTCAAAACAGTCCCGCGCCCCGCGAAACCGGAAACCGCGCTCCAAAACCGACTACCCGCGTGACGAGAAATCGGACGGAGAAAAGCAAGCTGACGACCGCCGGCGCACCAAATTTGCTAAAGGTAAGCCCGATTCGCGCTATCATCCAAAACGTGATAAAGTCGAACGCGCGCCAGCAACCGATTCCTGCCGCGAGTCCCGGAACCGCCAAGTCGACTCCGAGACTGACCACAACGCAGTTGCCGACGGCATATGGAAGGCACTCCTGAAATTGTCAAAAGACTCGTCAAAAGACCCGCCTTTATGACTGACCGACGGCCGGATGCCCACTGAAGTGACCCACCAGCAGAGGTCACCAGAGGGGCCTCCAGTAGCCGACACTCAGACACCTACTAAACTGCCTTCTGACTCAACAATATTGGTACTGCAGGCTGATCCAAATACAGCAGACCCGCATGTATCGCGATCAACCGATGACGTGAGACCGTTCCAACAGCTTTTAGGTGATCTCACCACCAGGGGGATAGCTCGTAAATTCTATCTGAGCGTCACCCTGGAGCGAGCTCTAACCTACGAAGCCCTTGTAGATCCCGCCGCAGACATCACGGTGATGTCCAACACGGTGTTCGAACAACTCCGCGCCGCGTCACAAGCTAACAGTCGACCGCTCCGCCTACGGCGGTGCCCACTCACCGTTAGCGCCTTCTCACCTACTAACACAAAGCTGGAATCTGTCACGATGGTACACTGGTCCATTGGCCCCATGGAATTCATTCATCCAGTCTATGTGGGACCCATTGAGTCAGTCCCCCTTCTTATTGGCCAAGACCTGTTGTTCCGCTTCCAACCCATCATAGACTACCAGAGACTCCAGATTTGGGCCCAGGTGCGGCAGGCCCTGCCGACATTTCCTTCGGGCCCTGACCAGGCTCAGCTCTGCACTGTGACTCGGGCGCAGCCACCCCACGGGGAAGCAGACGCCCCCACAGGGAGCTGGGACACCACTCAGTCCAAGGCAGGACCCCTCGCGTCCCCGACAAAGGACCGGCTGAGAAGCCATGACACCTTCCTTTGTGACCTTGACCCACCACCGCCTGATGCAGGGTACGCCCCACGCATCATCGGAGGTGCCCACGTGCAAGGTGCACCTGTTCTTGACGCTGTCCTCGCCTTGTGGGCTGACAAATCAGCCATTTCTGCAGCATTCGCTGACAACTTGCGAGATCTCGACCCAAACATTCTTTTCGTCCCCAAGTCTTGCCGGTTTCCGTTGAACACGGAACCCCCTCTTACAATAACTGCAGTGGGCGTGTGCGCCTTAAACCTTCAGTGGAAGCAGCACTCACTGACCCACTACTTTTTGGTTGTCCCGGACGCGCCTCACACCCTTTTTGTGGGTGCAGATTTGCTTGTTCGTCTTGCCGTCCATGTGGACACCATCAACAACGTGCTTTGGTCCCTCACCAACTCGGAACCTCTAGTTTGTGTTCCCAGCCTTCCAAACATGAAGTCCGGGCAGACCATCCCAGATGCTTGCGAAGTCTTAAACGAGGATGAAGTGATCGCTCCGGCGACCACGATCAACATTCCGGTTCGCTTGGTGGCGCGAGCTAACCAGGTCTTGAATGCTAGCTCCGCTTTCTTTCAACCTTCATCGGAGTTCATGAACCTGTCGTTACTCTTGGAGGCCACGCCCATCGTGGACGCCTCCCTCACCACTCTGATCTTGGTTCACAACCCCCTTTCGTACGACGTTCGCATACCAAAAGCGACCCGTCTGGGCCTGCTCATCCGTTCCGACTTCCACGACTTCACTCTAACGGTGCCTGTGGTTGGACACATCCCATCTGACTTGTTCTTGACTGAAGACACCGGTGGCCGAAGACTCACCAGGCCATCTCAGCTTGTTACGGTCAACCCTGCCGGTCCCACCAACGATGAAGACATCGTCCGGGTGGACCTGGGGACAGACCAACAACTGGTGATTTATGCCTTGAGCACGTTGCCTCCAACGCCCTCTAGCATTCCCTCTGGAAACCCAGAGACACCTCAACCAACCACGACTCCAAATGGGGACCTTCAACCATACCCAGAGTTCGAGGCGCACCTCCAAGAAGTTCTGCACCGCGCCGACGCGCTCCGGTCCGAACAGGACCGCGAACGTTTGCGCACCGTGTTAATGAAATACACACCCTCTTTTCTTCTTTTCCTCTTTCTCGCCAGCCGAATTTAACATCTTCCTCAACAAGGCGTGCCCTGACGCCGCCACCAGGGGCAACCTCATTTATGTCGATGACATTATGATGAGGAGCTCCTCTTTGGATGACCACTTGATGGAAATCGACCACGTTCTTGGACAGCTGTCTTCTGCAGGCGCCAAACTGTCCCTCCTGAAAGGTCAGTGGTGTCGCACGAAGGTCAACTACGTGGGGATCTTGGTTGGGCCGAACGGGATTGAACCACAATCCAGCCGTATTCAAGGCCTTCTTGACATCAAAACCCCCACCGATGTGTCAAAATTGCGCAGCTTCCTTGGCGTGTGCAACTATTCGCGCCAGTTCATTGAACACTTTGCTGACATAGCACGCCCTCTTACTAACCTGCTGAAGAAAGATACGCCCTTCGATTGGGGTGACGAACAAAACAACGCGATGAATATGCTAAAACAAAAGCTGGGCTCCGCCCCCTGTCTCGCGTACCCCGATAGCAACAAGGAATTTTTCTTGGAAGCAGGATTCTCCGACCACTGTTTGAGTGCGGGTCTATACCAAATGTACGACCAGGATAAACGCATCGTGGCGTACGCCAGTAAAACGTTGAACGGCCCCGAGTTGAAATACTCCGACTGCGAAAAAGCCCTGCTTTCCACAGTATGGGCAATCAAACATTTCTCAAACTATATTGGATGCCAAAAAGTAACGATTGATACTAACCATCATCCGGTTACCTTTCTTAACAACCAACGCATTCGAGACGGCGTCGTAACGAATGCGCGCATTGCCGGCTGGCTTATGGCGTTACAAAGTTACGATGTTCGAGTCCGGTACACGAAAAATGCAAAGTTACCACTGGGTACCGATCTAGCAATTTGCCAGAACTGTGTGTCAACTTCCCCAACCCCGCCGACAGACGTCACCGTGGCACCGATGCCGGAATTCACGCGTCACCGCTATTTTGAGGAACATGTCTGCAAAGACATGCCTACAGCTTACGTGGATGGCTGCTCTTACCACCACCAAACCCAGCTGCAGGCTGGGGTGGGCATCGCTTGGGTCGACGACACACCGTGCAAACCACTGCAATTCCAATTGGGCCCCCACTCTTCTCAATATGCGGACATCGCTGGCATCCTGATTACACTCAAATTGGCAGTTGAACACGGTGTCACGGTGCTGGTTATCTGCACTGACTCAAACTATGCCCGCCTCGCCTTCACCTGTCATCTACCGGTGTGGCGTCGAAATGGTTTCCTTACGTCAGCGAAGAAACCCGTTAAACACCGCGACCTCATCTTGACATGCGACCATTTGGTTTCCTCCAATGATATGCATGTCTATTGGAAAAAGGTCCGGGGACACTCAAAAGTCCCAGGACCTGACAAACATTTTAACGACCTAACGGACACGTTAGCCAAACAAGGGGCCCTCAACGGGACTCCTTGGACATTTGATACAGCTTGGCTGGGCATCCAGCCCACCCTGGAGGTCCACGTTCTCACGCGCCGCCGCGCTGCGACCGCCGCTGAGTCTCGCGACGCCCCCACACGAACCCCTACGGGGCCCGTGGCGTGCGTACCGCCCATCCGAACCTCCGACTTGGTCGCCCAACAGGCCGGCGACCCCGCGCTTTTCAAAATAATTCAGCACCTTTCTGATCCTGTCGCCAACCCCGTGTCGCCTGACGCGTTGAGTGACGACAGCGACTTCAGAGACTTGCTCTCCGTGCTGCAAAGGCTGCGTCTCGTTAAGGGGCTTCTGGTTTATGACTCCGGGTCTCCGCCTGCCCTGCGGTTGGTGGTTCCACGGAGCCAAAGGGGGGTCTTGCTAACATACGCCCACGACGCGCCTTATGCAGGCCACCGCGGATTCAAGGCCACTGTCACCGCACTACAACAGGTGGCATACTGGCCGCGCATGCATAATGATGTAGCAACCTACATCAAAGGATGCCTGGTTTGCTGCCAATTTCAGCCAGCAAACCCGAGTCACCGAGCACCACTCCAACAGAAAGGAGTCACCTTCCCATGGTCTAATCTCCAAATTGATTGGTTGGGGCCACTGGTCAGATCTCTGAGAGGGAACAAATACTTTCTTACAGTAGTTTGCGCGTTCACCAAGTGGGTAGAATGCCTGCCTGCTCCAAACGACACCGCACACACCACTGCATGCCTGCTGATGAACCACGTGTTCTCCCGCTTTGGGTTGCCCTCACGGGTTAACTCAGACAGGGGAACCCACTTCACAGCCGAGGTAATGCAACAACTTTGGCAAATGCTCGGAATCAAGGCCCAGTTGCATATTAGCCATCACCCGCAGTCATCAGGACAGGTGGAGCGGACTAATCGCACCGTGGTAAATTTGCTGAAAAAGTTTGTTGTTTCCAACCATCGGGACTGGGACACCCGACTCCCACTGATCCTCATGGCGATTCGAGCCACCCCTCACGAATCCACAGGGGTGGCCCCCTTTGAAATGATGACCGGACGGCGAATGACGCTCCCCCTGCACCTGATGTATCAGCCAGGAGAAACAAACCTAGCCACGGCATACACGGCCTCCCAGTACGTGGAGGACTTGCAAGCCCACCTCCGAGCCACGTTTGCATTTGCTCAACAACAGCTTAAGCAAAGTGCAGAAGGTCAGAAAACTACGATAGGAAAGCCTCACGAACCGAGTTCGAAATAGGTGATCGAGTATGGTACTACTTGTTCGCGCAACCAAATGCTAATACTCCGCGTGCCCAGAGGGGCATCGCCCGAAAATTTCTTCCCCGGTGGGCAAGACCATATGAAATTATCGATAAACTGTCACCCGTCGCCTATCAAATTAGGATGAATAAAGGACGTCAGGGGGACCAACTGAGGTGGGTCCACCGAAACCAGATCAAAAGTCACTGCGGGTTTGAACGTCTGAGAACGCGATCGAGCGAATCTCAGGACCAGCATACGCGCGAAACTGACAAAAGGAGGGTCACCAGCTGACTCCGAGTCAGTGACCCGACCGACACCCTCGACAGACGCGCCAAACTCCGTCGACCGACCTAGCTGACTACGATGTTTAAAAGTATCAGACGTGAAAAAGGGGGGTCAACACCCCGCTGCACCTACCAAACCCCTAAGTGATACCACACCGAGCGACGCTAATCCGCTTGTATTTGTTGATTGCGAGAGGATGGTGTGATATGATGACGACCCTGATGTGTGCATGACCGCTGTGGTGAGTTGGCCAGAAACGGTTGAACCCGGACTTGCAGCGGAAATTGCCTTGACTGAATAACCAGGATTGCTTACGAATGATTGCGAGAAGTTAGCATACTGTGTTTGTCTACTTATTTGCAGACGCTTGGTGCAACACTTAAGGATACGGTCCTAGCTGTAACACCGATAGCATTATGCAGAACTAGACTAGACAACTATAAAACGATTTGCAACTTGAATTCAAAAGATTATGTACACTCAAGGTGTTATAATACTTATGAATGGTATGCTGCGTGAAATCAGTTTTTGCTAGCTATAAAAAGCTCCCCCGTACTTAAGGCCTTCAAAAGCAGGTCAGAGTACTCTTTTTAAAGCGTTAGTGAGTCTAGCTAATCTAACTAAGCCCCTTTGCCTTCCTTCCCTTAGTCTAGCGCGAATGCCGAGGATACTCTATACCTCCTCCCTTTTTTTCCCTTTTCCTTCAGTTATTCTTGGATAGCGCACGACTTTTTGGGTGTTTAATTACGCTATAGGAAGATGCGATAACTAAGTACCTAGCAACGATAGTGTCGCGCTAACCGACCTAAGACTTCTCTTTTTTTGACGAACACCCCCAGGGGTGGAGATTTGCACCGACACGCAGGTGCCTGAGACAACCTCCCCATCTTTATAAGAGAGCTATGGCCCGTAATATAGCCCCGGGTTTTTGAGTTTTAGAAGGCGACAGCCTCGTCGTCGTTCTCTCTCTTTTCTTTAATTTGCTGTTCGTTTTCCCCTAGTTACTCATTATATGATACTAGCCTTATAGCCTTAGGAAAAGTTTTCTTCCCTTTTTTGTTTTGTTTGGAATTTCGCGTCTTGCGTCTTTCCCAGGCCCGCGCCTGTTTTGGGACCCGAGTCCCTCAGTTAGCTGACACAGTACCAAGTTAGACACACACTGTTAACTGAATACACATAGAGACACCTTGAAAGCACACAGACATACCCTGCATACACATAACCAGGCAGAGGTTAGAGGAAGGTTGCACCAGTGGTATGTCTTGAGTGTTGCAGCAGAGCGTGAGTGGGACTCCGGCCGTCTGACCGTAGCCTGGACCCTGGCCACGCATCATCTGGACCCGTCAACCTGGACATCCTGAAGATTTCTCCCGCTTGGCGAAGGGGGGTCTGTAACAACTATGGCCGATGGCCCAATCCACCCTTTAATTTTTTTTTTAAAGTTTGCTTCTCCTAAAGCAAATTCTCTGCAGTGCATGAATATTCCACTGCCCAGACAGGATCCAAGCCTGGTCAGCTCTGCAGGTGGTCACCCAGCCACCAACAAAACTCTTTTGAAGCCGCTGACCAGGTGACAAAGGAATTTATGCGTCTGCCGAAGGAGTGTATTCAAGCAGTCTTCTCGGAGCCCGAACAAATGGCTCCAATGGTTTGGGATACACAAATGACCGATCAAAGGAATGTTCATGACTTCTTATCAATCACAAAAGGATATTCTGGCGTCTCGCCCTTCCTGGAACGTCTAGATGGAGCAACAGCACCTCCAAGTGGTGAAACTTGGAACTATCCTTAGTGACAATTCACATAAGTAACCGCATTTTACACATTTATACCATGATAATTCTTGACAGACAACTGAACTACGAATGATTCATGTTATATCTTTGTGTGTATGAACATCCTATTTCATTTGTACTCCATAAAGAATGAAAGATACTCAATATCTCTCAGTTCAGAAGTAGAAGTTACCTCACAAGTTAGTTTATGATGCATTAATTACGATGTGTGTTAAACGGGTTGTGTGGGAAAACTGATTTGCCAGACTGACCAAATTTAATGCCAAATTATTAATCTCTTTAATAATTTTTTTCTTAAAGTCTGCCCGAGCGAGCAGAAGGGTGTGCCACCACCCACTGGAGCCCCGCCCAAAGACTTTAAAAAGGGCGAGGAGACCCTCGCTCACTCTCTTGCTTCTCCTCCTGCTCTCCCGCCTCCTCCAAAAACTCTCTAGCACGACCTGCAAGTGGCCCAGCCTGCTGCGAACTCTTTGTTCCAAGAAACTTGCCAACCACGTGGCCTTTTTTTCTGGCAGCGGAGAGCGGACCCTCGCTCCACGCCACGCCAAAGCAGGTGCAAACTGCAACGCTGACTAAAGACTCTTTTGCTTTTTTTTTGCTTTTTTCTTTGTTCCACCATCGGTGCTTGCCCGCCCGGACTCCGCGGCCCCGGCGTAAACTTGTAACGTAGCGCCGGGCTCAAGGTTGTGCACCTAAGCCGCGCACCTCACGTGCTATTCGGTGGCGCTCCGCCGCAGTGCCAACGCACCTCCAACGGCCGGCCTTCCCCGTACGCAGGCGCGTACTGACCGAGCTGCAACACCTGAACTCGGACAGCTGCCCAGCAAAACCAACCTTGGCGAGAATCAACCTCGCCGGATCGCCGACCAATCAAGGCACGAGCCGCGCACCTACGCCAGGCCCCTGAGCGGTTTCCCCGTGCTCACCTGTGGAATAACTTTTTTTTTTATTTTCTTGCCTTTTTGGAACGAACATTGACTATTTTTCCCCCTTTTTTCAAGACCTTTCTGCTCGTTCGACGCAAACGATGCTCGTAAGTCTGCATTTGATTCCAAAATTGGTACCACTGCGTGCAACTTACGTTTGAAACATATCACAGATCTGGCAGGTCAAATTTCTCTTTTCCCTTGTTTCCTCATTCATTTGCATTCCTTCCTTATTTTCATTCGCTTTATTTTGTTTCTTTTCTTCTGACGGTAGAATAGTTAGATAGGCATTGTTTTGATTCTGTAGTGTAGCAATCGTGAATAAATGCATGTTTTATGAACATTATTCCGCCTAAGTCATCTGTGTTTCCGAGTGGATTATTATTCTTTTGTTAGTACAACGAACCACTGAATATCGAGTGTGGCGACTTTAGATTATCAATGACTGATGAAAGGATTTTGGTCGTTGTTTGCTCCTGTTAACCCAAAGCAAAAACAACGTGGTGCCCCAGAGGTTATCGAGGTAAATACAATTTACCTCTGTAACGTCCAGATTATTAATTCGTCCAAAAGACGACCCAATTATCGCTACACGTTGAACCTATGTATGTAATTGAACCAAGGGTACCCTGGGCCACGCTAATTAATGTTGCATTAGCCCGAGGGGAGATTCCGATGGAAACGTTACCTGATGTCCCACAAGAAAGAGTAGTAAATATTAGTAGCATGTGTAGCAGTTATATAGTAAGGGAAGCTACATTGGATAAAATGGAGTATAAGGCTAAAACAGTAGTAGTGAAGGTGAGTCCAGCGATGTCGCCTCGGAGGGATCCGAGGTCAGACACGGAATACTGGATAAAAGTAAAAGTTATGATAGCTATGAAACCCTATGAGGGTATATACTCTTTGGGAATGGCAGTATCAATGAGTACAGAGGAGGAAGCCAAACGGCTACACCCCAAATGCACTTTTTATGGGGATTGCCTTGGTGGTAAACCGACAAGAAGGTATAGTGGTGAAAATAGAGATGAAGAAATAGAGTCTAGTAGTAATGAGAAGTTGATGGTACTAGCTCAGGTATCCACAGAAGAACTAGAAAAACTTAATGCTAATTCATTAGGGAAGGACGTAAACAAGAAACCCAGGTCAGGGGAAAATTTCGACCTTAGAGGTCGCCCGAGGAAAAGATGGGGGCAAGGATGTCCCTATCCGGGTTGTACTGGTGAAGGAAATATAAACTCTAGCCGCGAGTTCAAAGGCGGAAGGGAGGAAAGGGCCAGATGCAGGAGAGAGCGCCTCCTCTAACGGGGAGGAGCCAGAAGAAAAAGAGTACAAGCTAGAGTTGAGCGATGATAGCGAGGACGACGTGGTAAGAGAACACAAGGTCCTCAAGATAGTCCTGTCACGCTTTTGGAACAGGCACCAGAACCCACAGCCTTCCACATCTACAAAGAAGTAACAACAAGAGGGAGATGGAAGATGAAATTGCTGAGCTGAAGGATCGAGTAACCAGGTTAGAGGCAAGTAGAGAATTGGTAGAAAATTTCCTAAGAGAATTAATACCGGCTCTACACAATCTTTTCATAGATCTTGGGCAATTTAGGCCATATTGGGTGTCTTTAGTTCAGCAATTCCATGAAAGTGACGCTGTGCAAAGAGAATTGAGAGAAAAAATTAAACAATTGGAAAAGAAAATCGGGGAAGTAGAAGCCAAGGTGCAGAGGTTCAAGCAGACCCCCGTGAACCTTGAGCAGGAGGAGTCACCAGGACCCTCAACGGCCCTGTTGTTTGATTATCAAGAATTTCTGCGGAATCAGATGCAAGAAAGATTGGCTGAATTGCGGGCCGAGCATAATGAAGATAAGTAATCAATAGACTAAGCAACGCTAGGAAAATTGATTACCAGTAAAATAAAAACCCCTCTTATTTGAAAATAAATGAATTTGGCTCAGTGGGCTGTAGAGACAATTTGAAAATAAATATAAAAGATAACTGTGTAATGAAAGCCAACCCCCAAGGAAAGGAGGAGGAGCTAAAGAGATATCAATACACAGCAGTCCTCAAAGGACAAAACCAAAGAACGAAAGGCATGAAACGAGGCTACGAAGAGGCGATGGAGGAAGAGCAAGATTTCGGTGGTAGCGGTGGCAAGTTAGTAATACCTGGAAAACTTTGTTCAGCCGAGGCAAAGGAACGACTCGAGCGCCAAGGATGGAATCTTCCTGGATACGAAACCCCGGTGTATGACATACCCCGACCTGCGACTCTAAACGTGCCGCACCCCCTGACACTAGAGGTAGGAGAAGGGCCGCATGTCTACTCCGATGGAGGAACGATTACACGACAACCAAAGCGCAAAAGGTTAGAGAACCACTACGATACTCCAGCAAATGAAGATCCGCTGGACACAGTTCACGAACAACCCGAAGCTGACAGAGTGTACATGAACTTTCGTGTCAACCGCCAGCGACAACGTTGGGGGTATGGAAGAGTTTGGTTGACTACCATACTTTGTTTCGCGGTAATATCCTTGATATATTGTTTGTTAGCGCTGCGAGCAGGGATGAGACGAAAAGCTAGCATCGACAGCGTGGCCCCAATTAATCCCATCGACCTAGTAGAAATACGGCATGGCGCCACTAAAATAACTAACCAGACGTGCTGGAAAGTGGAGGAGAAGCATGTCTGCGAAGAATGGAAAAGGAAGAAGGGAAAGAATAGGGCAGCCTGCGGTGCCGGAACGGAAAACCCCTGTGAGATAGGATGGAGAAGGGAGAAGATAGCAATGATAAATTCCTATCTTAGAACCTTCGACCAAACGAATTATAATGAATCCCTAAAAATTTTGAAAAGAAGTACAACATACCCTGCAAAGTCAAAAGCCGAGTGTAGAATTCGAGTGATTCGACGGGTTGATAGTACAGCAAACGACTCTACAGTCAATATTACCCTATTATGCCTGGAGAAGCAAGAACAAAGGATCATCAGAGCAAACTGGGTCCAGATCGGAGAGGAAGATCCTGCTTGGTATTTCAATGAACATTGTGCAAGACTACCGGATGCAACAGGAGGATACTGGTTGAAGACGGACCAGGACGCCCCTGATTTCACCTACCCGGCGGCCCCACGAAATGACACTTGTACCGAATTTCGCCCAGCATGGGAACAATGTTGGAACTGCATAACATTTCGGTACGAGGAGCCAGGGACCAACGGGACCGCTGATTACCTGCCAGGTACTCCTGCTCCATCAATGGATAAGTCACCTAAATTTCTTAAGCTACGCGGAGGGGTGTTTGGAAAATTTAGGAAGCCGGAAGCAGTAAAGATTACACGCTAGAAAGTACTAAAGCAACTAATGTGAGATGGGGGAGGTGGGAAGATATCCTGCTTGACCCTGATTTAGAGATAGGACCAGCAAAATCCATATCTAAAAAACAGGCGAAAATAGTAAATGGTGAGGAGAAACCATATGAATGGGTTCTATACACGGATGGGTCCAAAAAGGGTGCAGACCAGCAAGCCCACTGGGGCTTCATCCTGAAACACAATGGTAAAGAGATAAGCCGCCGGAAAGGTCAGACTCCTGGCAGTGCCCAAGCAGGAGAGGCTACAGCGGTGTTAGAAGGATTGTTAGAAGCCATAAAACTACACGTGAGTCGAGTAAGACTTATAACCGATAGTCACTATTGCGCTCAGGCGCTCAAAGAAGACTTATCCATTTGGGAAGAAAATGGGTTTGAAGGAGCGAGGAGTAAAGAAATCGCTCATGCTGAGTTGTGGAAGAAAATAGCCGAGTTAAGGTTAAATATGACTATCGATGTTGTTCACCAGAAAGCCCACGTTAAAGAGGGGGGGTCACTGGAGAGGAAATGATGAAATAGATAAATACGTCCAGGAGAGAAGATTGGTAATTGTAGGAGCAGAAAAATGGGACAATACCCCCAAAGGAGGAAAAGTGGTCCCGAATGAGTTTGTGTGTGAGGTCACTAAGGCCGTACATGAAGCGCTAGGCCATGGAGGTGCCTTGCCCACAAAGAGGGAGCTGGAGAAACTGGAACTTTGGATCCCAGAAAAGAAAATCCGTTCAGTTATACGAGATTGCGATTTGTGTAATAAGTATAATGCAGGACGCCGAGGACAACGAGTGGACGGATTGACGATTAAAAGCACT
Organism: Festucalex cinctus; assembly: GCF_051991245.1. NCBI lineage: Eukaryota > Metazoa > Chordata > Actinopteri > Syngnathiformes > Syngnathidae > Festucalex > Festucalex cinctus. The sequence goes on along the minus strand of NC_135426.1, from coordinate 262,883 downwards.
GTTCCATGGGCATCAGTTTGCATGGACGTAGCAGGCCCCATGGGAGTAAACGGCACTAAAGGTGAGAAATATCTTGTTGTGCTTGTTGATTCGATGTCAGGACATTTTGGATTAAAAGCGGTACGTAACGCGAATGCTAATAGCGTGTTAAAAACGCTGGAAGAGGGTTGTATGTGGTTAGGCATACCGAGGGAGTTAAGAACTGACATTCGAACTCATTTAAAAAACGCTACAATAGACAGGTGGTGTCAAAAGTGGGGAATAATAAGAACTTATTCGCCGCCTTACACCCCTCAAGCTAATGGCGTGGCTGAAAGAACCATTGGTCTAGTTAAAAGTTGGCTCGGGAAAAATGCTAATGGAAAAGAATGGAGTGAGAAATTGGTGGAGTTGGTCAAGGACCTGAATGGGAGGAGCAGAGCAGACAGACCTTCCCCTTCAGAGGAATTGAACCAGCGCCCCTTTGTCGCTCCTGAGGTAGGACGGATGCAAAGCACAGAGAACCCTCAGAAAGGAAAGTGCCCATTTCAGGTTGGACAGAGAGTGTGGATTAAATCTCATGGTCCATCTGATAACCAGGCAGTAAAAGTGAAGTATGATCAGTTTGACATCGTTGAAGACGTTTTGGACAGAAATACAGTGCGATTGAAGAATAAGGGACTCCAAGGGGTAGAGCAGCTAAAACCGATACCAGTTAATTCAGCCTGAAGCTAAGGAGTAAGACAAATAATAAAAAAATGGAACAAGTCACTCCGCCCTTTGTCAAGCTCGTTATGGTGAAAGGAGCTGTCATTGTGCGGAGGACTGAAAAGGAAATAATGGTTGGTAAGGCATTTAAGCTGTGGATGAATGCAGTAAGAGGATATATTAGTAATAGAGTAGAAGGTTTTAGTTGGCGATCGGCTATCTTGCCCTGCGTAATTTGTGGTGGGGACGAGGAGTCGATGAGCCAGTGGAATATACCCGACGAAGGCTGGTTAGACGGTCTTAAGCCGGATTTAAGTGAGGTAGGCTCGGCTAAGGTACTTGAAATACAGGTATGTGGATATTGTAGAATAAAGAGCCTACCTAGAATAAAAGTGTATGCGCAGTGGGATTTGGCCCCGCAAGAGAATACGGAGGCGCAGTTTTGTGAATGTTTGTGGGACGGAGAGAGCATACTGTATTGCCAACATTGCAGGATGAGAATGGGGAAAGGTTCACTGATAAAAGCAGGGGAAGCCGAAGGGTGGCAGCTAACTAGAGCAGAAACCCCGATAAAGTCGCTGAGTTCCGATTTGCTGACCTATTGGCCGATGGAGATAAACAAGAGGACGTGCAACCCGAGATTTCAGGCACTGCTCTACAACAACTGGCCGCCAAAAGGAGGTGAGTATTGCTCGGCTCCGCTGATTGCTGGCTCGGAAGCGACGGCAACTTTGATTCACGTTTGTAACAACTATGGCCGATGGCCCAATCCACCCTCTAATTTTTTTTTTAGCAGTCTTCTCGGAGCCCGAACAAATGGCTCCAATGGTTTGGGATACACAAATGACCGATCAAAGGAATGTTCATGACTTCTTATCAATCACAAAAGGATATTCTGGCGTCTCGCCCTTCCTGGAACGTCTAGATGGAGCAACAGCACCTCCAAGTGGTGAAACTTGGAACTATCCTTAGTGACAATTCACATAAGTAACCGCATTTTACACATTTATACCATGATAATTCTTGACAGACAACTGAACTACGAATGATTCATGTTATATCTTTGTGTGTATGAACATCCTATTTCATTTGTACTCCATAAAGAATGAAAGATAATCAATATCTCTCAGTTCAGTCAGATTAGACAAGTAGAAGTTACCTCACAAGTTAGTTTATAATGCATTAATTACGATGTGTGTTAAACGGGTTGTGTGGGAAAACTGATTTGCCAGACTGACCAAATTTAATGCCAAATTATTAATCTCTTTAATAATTTTTTTCTTAAAGTCTGCCCGAGCGAGCAGAAGGGTGTGCCACCACCCACTGGAGCCCCGCCCAAAGACTTTAAAAAGGGCGAGGAGACCCTCGCTCACTCTCTTGCTTCTCCTCCTGCTCTCCCGCCTCCTCCAAAAACTCTCTAGCACGATCTGCAAGTGGCCCAGCCTGCTGCGAACTCTTTGTTCCAAGAAACTTGCCAACCACGTGGCCTTTTTTTCTGGCAGCAGAGAGCGGACCCTCGCTCCACGCCACGCCAAAGCAGGTGCAAACTGCAACGCTGAATAAAGACTCTTTTGCTTTTTTTTTTGTTTTTTTTCTTTGTTCCACCATCGGTGCTTGCCCGCCCGGACTCCGCGGCCCCGGCGTAAACTTGTAACGTAGCGCCGGGCTCAAGGTTGTGCACCTAAGCCGCGCACCTCACGTGCTATTCGGTGGCGCTCCGCCGCAGTGCCAACGCACCTCCAACGGCCGGCCTTCCCCGTACGCAGGCGCGTACTGACCGAGCTGAAACACCTGAACTCGGACAGCTGCCCAGCAAAACCAACCTTGGCGAGAATCAACCTCGCCGGATCGCCGACCAATCAAGGCACGAGCCGCGCACCTACGCCAGGCCCCTGAGCGGTTTCCCCGTGCTCACCTGTGGAATAACTTTTTTTTTTTATTTTCTTGCCTTTTTGGAACGAACATTGACTATTTTTCCCCCTTTTTTCAAGACCTTTCTGCTCGTTCGACGCAAACGATGCTCGTAAGTCTGCATTTGATTCCAAAATTGGTACCACTGCGTGCAACTTACGTTTGAAACATATCACAGATCTGGCATGTCAAATTTCTCTTTTCCCTTGTTTCCTCATTCATTTGCATTCCTTCCTTATTTTCATTCGCTTTATTTTGTTTCTTTTCTTCTGACGGTAGAATAGTTAGATAGGCAGTGTTTTGATTCTGTAGTGTAGCAATCGTGAATAAATGCATGTTTTATGAACATTATTCCGCCTAAATCATCTGTGTTTCCGAGTGGATTATTATTCTTTTGTTAGTACAACGAACCACTGAATATCGAGTGTGGCGACTTTAGATTATCAATGACTGATGAAAGGATTTTGGTCGTTGTTTGCTCCTGTTAACCCAAAGCAAAAACAACGTGGTGCCCCAGAGGTTATCGAGGTAAATACAATTTACCTCTGTAACGTCCAGATTATTAATTCGTCCAAAAGACGACCCAATTATCGCTACATAATGGTGCCGGCCGTGTGAGGCTACAAAACATAAGAAGATCCACTCGAAAATACAAGACTTTGGACGTGAAAAGTAAAACACATTTCACGTAGTGTACCTAATCATTTGTCTCTGTGTAAAAAGGTAAACATTTCTTCTTACATAGAACTGTACTGACTTTCCCCTTCAGCTTTGAATCGAGCGTCTGTTAAGCCGCCATATTGCGTGTGTCACCACCGCAGTGGCTTGCGATAAGTAAACGAGAGTAACGGGATTGATTGTTGGAAGATAAGTAAGAGCCGGTCACCGTTTGAGAAAATAGTGGCTTGTATTTGAAAACGTACGTGATTGAGCTCGAGTTGTGCAACTTTTAGATTTCAGCTGGCTGAATTTGAAGTTGTTTGTCTTTGTGTTGTTGTGTTTCCGGAAATTGTGGGAAGTCAGGTGACAGCCGATGTGCGTCGCTTTGACCCGACTCGAGTTACGTGCTTCGGAGTAGCTAACCGCGAGCAACGTAAACGACGTCCGAGTCACTTTCCCCGTGTTCCTCCTACACCTAGCTTGTGGGAGAAGTTTGAGTCGTGACTGAGCTTTTGTAGCCGCCGACTCAAAGTTTCAGCTCGTGGCGAGCGGATTAACAGAGCGCTAAGACGTTAGCTGCTTACCTGTACCGTGTACGCATTTCCACAAGGTGGCGCCATAGTCCTTGTGAAGAGCTGTGTGGCTCGTGGAGGCGTGGTTGAGTACCTCCCCCTCCCTTCTCGTTGGCGAGTTTAGGCCACGCCTGCAGACGCCCCGAAGGGGAGTGAGTCCTGCAGGCTGTCAGCTGTCAGTCAGTGTTGGGAGTGACACAGATCACTCGAGCTTGCTCCACTGTCAATAGACAACTGACCCCCCACTGCTGCTTTAACGCCGGTGGTCCTTGCTCCGCGATAATTCTGATTCAATGTCACTTCACATTGCTTTTTGAATTGTTTTCCGTGTCGAGCGTTGTACTTAGTGATTGTCGTCACTGTTAGTACGCAAGGATAATAAAAGAATTATCCACGTCCGATTAAACGCATTTGTAGGCTCAATTGACTCCTTGCGTTTAATGATTATAGTAATAGCCGACCGCATTCTAGCCTTTTACGCTGCCTAGCGTGAGAGCAATTACGGTTGCATCAACAAAACATACTGCTGGGTCAAATTAATATAAAGGAACTATTTACACTGTTGTGTTTTTCTCTTTTTTCTCTTTTTTTCATATTCCCTCTTATCCAGTTTCATACTAGGCTAACTAGCTGTATTCTCGACTTAACATTCTACTTAATTTAGGGTTTTGTGTTTGTTTAGTTGGTTTGGTAGACCTAGTATTATTATTATTATTTTCTTCCCTTTTATTTGTTTTTCTTCTCATTTTTATCCATTATTTTTAATTTTGTTGTTTTTGTTTGTTCTTTTGTTTTTGTTTTTCGGTTGTGTCTAGTTAATAAGAAGGTGTGAGTTCGAATGAGCTATTATTAGAGAGGCAGCTCTAATATTTCTGTATAGTTTTGCAGTTTTTGTGTCCCAAAAACCCCGTCCACAAGACATTTGCATAAAACTGTACTGACACTGTAATCAGTCATTTGACTAAGACTATTAACCCCTTTTAAGTTTATTTTCCCCTTTTTCTGCTTTGTTGTTAAATTAATTTAATTTTAATTTCAACTTTTAACTCGACTTCCAAAAAAAAAAAGTTTTTTTTTTTAAATTTTTTTTTTGATTTAGCTTTTGGGATTGACCGCTGTAACATTTCAGAGTTACCCTGTCCCTCATTTCAGCTATTCTTTGCTGAGTGAATCAAGTTGAAGTTAGTATTATTAATTTTTTTTATTTTTATTTATTTATTATTTTATTTTTGTTGCTGTTTGTTTTTGTTTGTTTTGATAACTGAAATTGATTTTTCACAACTATAGTGTAAGCTGTGGGTTGCATAGCCCACTACAAATCTTTTGCTTTTGTGGCAATTTCCCTTTGATAATTTGAACCCAGTGTGTATTGTTGACGATAATACTTGATAGCGGTAGTTAGCTAACTGCGTACGCTAATTAACTAACTATTAAACGCTAGTACAAGTTTGATCGTTTAAAAAAGCTATTGACAATATGGCAGCATCCGGTCACGTCCGGCTGAGTGAACGCTGAGTGAACGCTGGTGTGTTTTTTTGTTTTTTTTGTTGAACGCCACTATTTCTCCGTTATTTTGTTGGAAAGTGTGAACTTTGGAAAGTTTCAAGAAGAAACTAGAGACTGCACAAGGCGACTGCATTGTTCCCCTAAAACGGACCGCGTGGTGACACCCCCCACGCCGTTCAAGGCGAATATGTCTGCACTTACCCCACCGAGGACTTGCGACTACTGCATCCACCTGTCCCAGACCATTGTCGAGCTTCAGGAACGGATCTCAATGCTTCATAAAATCCATGACGATGAGAGGTTCCTCGACTCCATGGTTATACTTGGTGCAGCCTCTTCTGCTGCACCTGGCATCGAATTGGACTCCACAGTGCCCATCCAACCTCTGGAAGACGGCCGTTGGAACGAGCTTGGAGCCAAACCTAAAAGAGTGGGGTGTGTTTCTCTCACTCCGAGTCCTAACATCCAGTCCTCCACTCCCCACTCCGACTGGCAAACTGCCCATAATAACAGGTCGAGTAAATCGCCTCATCTGCCCGACCCGTTGAATCCACGCGATATCCAGCTCTCTAACCGTTTTGGGGTCTTCCATGAGGAGGACTTCCCGCCGCTTGACCGCCATTATGGGTCGGGTAGCCGGGACCAGAGGGGGAATCAGCCGCGCTCTCCCGGAGCCCGTCCAGCGCAAGGCCGTCCGCGGTCTCCGTGTTCGCCGTCGGCAGCCGGATCCGCAGTGACCAAGGCTACACCCGCCGTGACCAAGCGTAGCCGTAACCGGAGGGGAAATAAGCCACGCTCTCCCGGAGCCCGTCCACCGCAAGGCTGTCAGCGGCTTCCGTGCTCGCCCTCAGCAGCCGGATCCGCAGTGACCAAGGCTACACCCGCCGTGACCAAGGGTAGCCGCAACCGGAGGGGAAATAAGCCACGCTCTCCCGGAGCCCGTCCAGCGCAAGGCTGTCAGCGGCTTCCGTGCTCGCCGTCAGCAGCCGGATCCGCTGTGACTAAGGCTACCCCCGCCGTGACCGAGGCTGCCGTAACTACTCGGGGAACGCGACCGGTGAGTCCCACGTCCATGGCTCGTGTCACAGCAGCTCCGACCACTCTCATCATCTGAGATTCGATCGTGAGGAACTTGAGAGCGGAATCCACCATCACGCGCTGTTACCCTGGTGCCAGAGTTCGTAATATTTTAGAGCGGTTTCCTAGCATGTTGGCTAAATATCCTTATGTTCGGAACATCGTAATACATGTTGGAGCCAACGACACTTCTCTCCGTCAGTCCGAACTTCTAAAGCAAGATTTTATTGATTTGTTGGAAGCCATTAAAGACTGTGGGAAACATGTTTTTATTTCGGGTCCGATTCCTACTCTGGGCCGAGGAAGCGAGCGCTTTAGCCGACTTTTGAGCCTCCATTCTTGGCTACAGTCTGAATGCTGTTTTTATAATATAATTTGTTTTGGGAGCGGGCATCTTATTTTAGAAATGATGGTATTCACCCCTCAATACTCGGTGCTCGGAAATTAGCCGAGAACATTGTTTATTCGTTACATGTGTTTCGTCAATGACGAACTGCCCCCTCGGTGTCTGAAGTTCTGTATCCAATTCCTACAATTAGTACAGTCACTACAGTTAGAATGCATACAGATAACAGTTTCCCAATTTCTACTATCACAGGCAGACGATTTCCCCCCACACACAAACAAAACATTTTTAACATTAATAATCTTTTATATGTTAACAATTCTTTTAATTGTGACTATGAGCGCACATTCGGCACAAACATTAAATTGGCTGTGCTGAATGTGCGCTCTCTTTTAAACAAAACTTTTATTATAAATGACCTGATCTTAGACAACAACCTAGAAGGTATTCTTCTATCAGAGACATGGCTCGGCACAGATGCCCCAGTTGTTCTCACCGAGGCTTGCCCATCCAATTTTAACTTTTTATTTTCTAACAGGGATGGTAAACGTGGAGGTGGGACTGCATCCATTTTTAAAGTCACTTTAGCTTCAAGGGAAGTTATTTTTAATACTTATCTATCATTTGAGTATCATGCTTTTGTTTGTAGCAATCCTCCTATTCTCTGTGTTTTAGTTTATAGACCTCCCCATCATTCTACTTCTTTTATTAGTGAGTTTTCAGAGTTCCTATCGATTTTACTTACTACTTATAATCGAATTTTAGTAACTGGCGATTTTAATGTCCACGTTGATAATATCTCGGACCCATTGTCCAGAGAATTTTTAAACCTTTTAAACTGTCTTGATTTTAAACAGCATGTCACACAGCCGACTCACAACAGAGGACACACTTTGGACTTGGTCATAACCTATGGCCTGTCCATTGGTGTGTCCTCTGTTGTTGACCTGGCTGTGTCTGACCACTATTGTGTATTTTTTAACATCGCCAGTTTTAATCATCAGGATGCCCCGGTGAGAACAGTGAGGAAACGCTACCTAACTTCTGAGGTGGCTGCAAATTTTATTGAAAATCTTAAGAGAATCCCTGCAGACTTTCTACCTGCTTCATGTGATTTTATTGTTGATAATTTTAATAAGAACTTAAGAACAACTTTGGATGAAGTAGCTCCACTTTTAACCAAAACTATAAAATTAAAGACTATTCCCCCGTGGAGAAATGACGAGATTAAAAAATTAAAACGAAAATGCAGGTGTGCTGAAAGGAGGTGGAGAAAAACTAAACTTTCAATACATTATGAAATTTTACGTGAACAACTTAAATCCTACAATAAAACAGTCAAACAGGCAAGAATATCTTATTTCTCAAATTTAATCGCAGTTCATTCAAAAGATCCTAAATTTCTTTTCTCCACTTTCGATCTTTTAACCAATCCTGATTTTAAAAAGCCATCACAGACTCCATCAAACACTCTCTGTGATGGCTTTGCAGACCACTTCAGAAGTAAAATTGATGGCATTAGGTCCAGTCTTTTAGTTGATCAAAATATAATTTTTAATAAATATGGACAGTTACTTTTACCTGAGGAAACACTGGAAAGTTTTACCCTGGTTGATGCAAGGACACTTGGTCGAGTTTTCTCCCAGGTCAACCCAACAACCTGCCTTTTAGATCCGATTCCCACATCACTTTTTAAGACATTTTATGGATTTTTTGAGGAACAGATTTTAACTATAGTCAATTGCTCTCTTCAGACGGGTGTCTTTCCTGCCGCCTTTAAAACGGCGGTGGTGAAGCCCCTTCTGAAGAAAAGCAATTTGGACCCCAGCAGTTTTAATAGTTATCGACCTATATCCAACTTACCCTTTTTAAGTAAGATTTTAGAAAAAATTGTTTTTATTCAATTTATTCATTTTTAGATACAAATAATATTTTAGAGAAATATCAGTCTGGTTTTAGGATGAACCACAGTACCGAGACTGCCCTTTTAAAGATTTTAAATGATATCAGGTGTAATGAAGATATGAAAAAGCTTACAGTCTTGGTGCTACTGGATTTAAGTGCTGCCTTTGATACAGTAGATCACCACACTTTATTAAACAGACTTAGAAGCCTGGTGGGCATCTCTGGTACAGTTTTTAACTGGTTTTATTCCTATCTCACACACCGATATTTCTTTGCAAGTATGGATACATGTTCCTCTGAAACCCATGAAATTAAATGTGGGGTTCCCCAAGGCTCAATCTTAGGCCCATTACTTTTTAATCTTTATATGCTTCCCCTTGGGGAAGTCATCAGGAGACACTGCGTCAACTTCCACAGTTACGCTGATGATACACAGCTGTATATCGCCGTGTCACCTGATGACATGGGGCCTATTGATACCCTTTTAAATTGTATTTTAGATATTAAGTCATGGATGGCAGAAAATTTCCTGCAGCTCAACCAGGACAAAACAGAGGTTTTAGTCATCGGTCCTGAAGGTCAGAGAGAGAAACTTTTACCTAAACTACAAGATTTTAAACCCACGCAATGTGTAAAGAATTTGGGCGTCCTTTTTGACTCTGAGCTAACTTTTAATCCTCATATTAAAAATGTAGCCAAGATCGGTTTTTACCATCTTAAGAATATTGGCAGAGTCCGCCCGTTTCTCTCACAGGCCAACACGGAGGTGCTGATGCATGCTTCTATTTCTTGTCGTTTAGATTATTGTAATTCCCTGCTCTCTGGTCTTCCCAAAAAGAATATTTCAGTCCTACAGCTCCTTCAGAACTTAGCTGCACGTGTGCTGACGGGGACAGGAGGGCGGGAGCACATTACACCAGTTTTAAAATCGCTGCATTGGCTCTCCGTGCGTTTCAGGATTGATTTTAAGGTGCTTTTATTAGTTTTTAAATGTCTTAACGGTCTTGGCCCATCTTATTTATCTGACTTGCTTTTACCCTATTACCCCTCGCGGCCTCTGAGGTCTTCTGGCAGCGGCCTTTTAACTATTCCAAAGGTGAGGACCAAGACACATGGTGAAGCTGCCTTTAGCCACTATGGTCCTCACCTATGGAATGGCCTGCCAGAGAGCATCAGGTCTGCAGAGAATATTTATGTTTTTAAGAGGAGGCTTAAGACTTACTTTTTTAGTTTGGCATTTGATTGACCTTTTTTATTTTTATTTTATTTTATTTTATTTTATTTTATTTATTATTATTTTTATTTTTTTTATCCCCTTTTATTTATTTAACTTTTAATCTATATTGTCTTGTAGCTTTGTTTTTATTTATTTATTTTTTCTATCGTGTTTAACCGTTTTCTTTTAGTGTTTAAATGTTTTTATTTGGTAGTTATAATTTTTTTTAGCTTCAGTGTTTTCTCATGGGAGAGCCTCCACAGTGAGAGGGATGCTTGGTCTTCATCCATCTCACTGTGGATGAACTCCTCCTGGGTGCCTTTCCTTACAGGGTACATCTGTGCCCCGCCATGTTGTGGTTTTCATGTGTTTGTTGGGTTTTGGGTGTGTCTGTGGGTACGATCATGGGGATGGGGGGGCTTTTTCTTTCTTTTATTTTATTGCATTATGGATGTCCAGCACTTTGAGTTGCATTTTAAATGTATGAAAGGTGCTATATAAATAAAGTTGATTGATTGATTGATTGATCCCGAGAGACTTCCAGCCCCTGTGAGAGCTTAGAGACCTTAGCTCAACTGGTGCAGAAGCTGACCAAGGACTTCTTACCTGGATACGCTGAGTCTATTAGGGATGCGGATGTCAATACGCTAAATGATAACCTCGCGCAGCTCATGAGTGACGCTGAGACAAAAGCCCCAAAGGACAAGTCACTCATTCGAATGCTCGGATTTCTGACTTTGAACCTTGCCGCGCAGTTGAAGCTGAGCGATGCCGAGGACTGTCAAGTGAAACACCAACTTGACATGGCACGACAGCAGAGCCATGACGCCACGGCACAGCTTGAAGCCGCCCACGACCGAGTGAAGGTCATGGAGACCCAGCTGGATGACGTTAAAGCGCAGCTGGATGAGGCAGAAGCCCGCGCAGATGCGGTGCTAGCCGAAAATCTGGGCAGTGATGCAGATGAGTCTGCTTTCACTCCCGACTCCCAACAAAAGATTGGTGAGTTAACCCAAGCTCTCGCGTCCGCCGAAGAGACAAATCGAGAGCAAGAAAAACTGCTGAGATCCGCGGCAAATGAAATTCACAAACTAAAAGCAGAGGTGACTGACTTGACTGAACGACCGTCAAAAGACCAACTTCGGCTAGCAGAAGCCAATTACTTTCGGGTTAGTTCGTCGCTAGCTCAGTCCACCGATGAAGTGAAGTGCCTCCAAGTTCAGGTACAGACCTTTAGGGAGGAACGTAATGCCGAAGTGGACCGCTCATATGACCTGCGAACCAAATTAGCATTGACTGAAGCCGAGGTTACCCGCCTCCGACAATGCCAGCAGGAATATGAGACAGAGTTAGCTCATATTAAACATGAGTTGCAACGTGCGCAGCAGTCGAATGAGGTCTCCCGAGGAGCCTCCCGGCCGGGAGCTCCACCCCCGCACAGACCTCCTGATCCCAGAGCCACAGCACCACAGCTCAAACTGTCACCTGAGTCCGGAGCCGCCTGGAAGACGCCGCCAGTGACCACCGCCGCTTTAGGCTTGGCACCGCCGATGGCCGCCTCCCCACACGCTTTAGGGCCATCAGGTGATGACAGTTTCCAACGTGGACCCATGTCGACTCCCCCGGTGGAGAGACAAATGGGCGTGGCCTGGAAAGATTTGGACAAGCTGGCTCGAAACATAGCCAAATTCGAACCGAAACCAGCGGGGTCCCACAACACAACAGAGTACTTGAAAGACATCAACTATCATCTCCAGAGGTTCCCAATGGCAACCGTGGAAGATAAGTTGTACTTGATCAAAATGACGTCCAGCCGAGCAGTCAACAGACTGCTGGAACGGCAGCCCGCTGATGTGTTGTCTGACCCCTTGGCACTGCACCAAGCCATCTCACGCGAGTTTGACGGTTCTCCTGGCTTGTCGGGCATGGAAGCCGCCATGTTCGTCAAACAGGGAAAGCAGGAGTCTCCTCAGGCTTTCTATAGTCGTCTTCGCGATGCCTATTTTGGGACTCGTAACGAACCCAGCATGGAGGAAGATCCTGGTTTTAAAACGTTGTTTGTCCGAAACCTCCAACAAAACCTTAACCACTACTTGGGACTGGCTTTGTGTCCTGAGACACTGAATAGCTCGCAGCTACGTGACTTAGCAGCTAGGGGCTATGCAAAGCTAAAATTATCCGCCCCCAAGGTAGGCGACGCAGGAATTTATAAAGTGGACGTGGGTCCTCCTTCAGAGCTGGAGGGAGCTTGCTCCTTTGCTCCGAGGGAAGACCAGACTAAATCAAAAAAGTCAAAACAGTCCCGCGCCCCGCGAAACCGGAAACCGCGCTCCAAAACCGACTACCCGCGTGACGAGAAATCGGACGGAGAAAAGCAAGCTGACGACCGCCGGCGCACCAAATTTGCTAAAGGTAAGCCCGATTCGCGCTATCATCCAAAACGTGATAAAGTCGAACGCGCGCCAGCAACCGATTCCTGCCGCGAGTCCCGGAACCGCCAAGTCGACTCCGAGACTGACCACAACGCAGTTGCCGACGGCATATGGAAGGCACTCCTGAAATTGTCAAAAGACTCGTCAAAAGACCCGCCTTTATGACTGACCGACGGCCGGATGCCCACTGAAGTGACCCACCAGCAGAGGTCACCAGAGGGGCCTCCAGTAGCCGACACTCAGACACCTACTAAACTGCCTTCTGACTCAACAATATTGGTACTGCAGGCTGATCCAAATACAGCAGACCCGCATGTATCGCGATCAACCGATGACGTGAGACCGTTCCAACAGCTTTTAGGTGATCTCACCACCAGGGGGATAGCTCGTAAATTCTATCTGAGCGTCACCCTGGAGCGAGCTCTAACCTACGAAGCCCTTGTAGATCCCGCCGCAGACATCACGGTGATGTCCAACACGGTGTTCGAACAACTCCGCGCCGCGTCACAAGCTAACAGTCGACCGCTCCGCCTACGGCGGTGCCCACTCACCGTTAGCGCCTTCTCACCTACTAACACAAAGCTGGAATCTGTCACGATGGTACACTGGTCCATTGGCCCCATGGAATTCATTCATCCAGTCTATGTGGGACCCATTGAGTCAGTCCCCCTTCTTATTGGCCAAGACCTGTTGTTCCGCTTCCAACCCATCATAGACTACCAGAGACTCCAGATTTGGGCCCAGGTGCGGCAGGCCCTGCCGACATTTCCTTCGGGCCCTGACCAGGCTCAGCTCTGCACTGTGACTCGGGCGCAGCCACCCCACGGGGAAGCAGACGCCCCCACAGGGAGCTGGGACACCACTCAGTCCAAGGCAGGACCCCTCGCGTCCCCGACAAAGGACCGGCTGAGAAGCCATGACACCTTCCTTTGTGACCTTGACCCACCACCGCCTGATGCAGGGTACGCCCCACGCATCATCGGAGGTGCCCACGTGCAAGGTGCACCTGTTCTTGACGCTGTCCTCGCCTTGTGGGCTGACAAATCAGCCATTTCTGCAGCATTCGCTGACAACTTGCGAGATCTCGACCCAAACATTCTTTTCGTCCCCAAGTCTTGCCGGTTTCCGTTGAACACGGAACCCCCTCTTACAATAACTGCAGTGGGCGTGTGCGCCTTAAACCTTCAGTGGAAGCAGCACTCACTGACCCACTACTTTTTGGTTGTCCCGGACGCGCCTCACACCCTTTTTGTGGGTGCAGATTTGCTTGTTCGTCTTGCCGTCCATGTGGACACCATCAACAACGTGCTTTGGTCCCTCACCAACTCGGAACCTCTAGTTTGTGTTCCCAGCCTTCCAAACATGAAGTCCGGGCAGACCATCCCAGATGCTTGCGAAGTCTTAAACGAGGATGAAGTGATCGCTCCGGCGACCACGATCAACATTCCGGTTCGCTTGGTGGCGCGAGCTAACCAGGTCTTGAATGCTAGCTCCGCTTTCTTTCAACCTTCATCGGAGTTCATGAACCTGTCGTTACTCTTGGAGGCCACGCCCATCGTGGACGCCTCCCTCACCACTCTGATCTTGGTTCACAACCCCCTTTCGTACGACGTTCGCATACCAAAAGCGACCCGTCTGGGCCTGCTCATCCGTTCCGACTTCCACGACTTCACTCTAACGGTGCCTGTGGTTGGACACATCCCATCTGACTTGTTCTTGACTGAAGACACCGGTGGCCGAAGACTCACCAGGCCATCTCAGCTTGTTACGGTCAACCCTGCCGGTCCCACCAACGATGAAGACATCGTCCGGGTGGACCTGGGGACAGACCAACAACTGGTGATTTATGCCTTGAGCACGTTGCCTCCAACGCCCTCTAGCATTCCCTCTGGAAACCCAGAGACACCTCAACCAACCACGACTCCAAATGGGGACCTTCAACCATACCCAGAGTTCGAGGCGCACCTCCAAGAAGTTCTGCACCGCGCCGACGCGCTCCGGTCCGAACAGGACCGCGAACGTTTGCGCACCGTGTTAATGAAATACACACCCTCTTTTCTTCTTTTCCTCTTTCTCGCCAGCCGAATTTAACATCTTCCTCAACAAGGCGTGCCCTGACGCCGCCACCAGGGGCAACCTCATTTATGTCGATGACATTATGATGAGGAGCTCCTCTTTGGATGACCACTTGATGGAAATCGACCACGTTCTTGGACAGCTGTCTTCTGCAGGCGCCAAACTGTCCCTCCTGAAAGGTCAGTGGTGTCGCACGAAGGTCAACTACGTGGGGATCTTGGTTGGGCCGAACGGGATTGAACCACAATCCAGCCGTATTCAAGGCCTTCTTGACATCAAAACCCCCACCGATGTGTCAAAATTGCGCAGCTTCCTTGGCGTGTGCAACTATTCGCGCCAGTTCATTGAACACTTTGCTGACATAGCACGCCCTCTTACTAACCTGCTGAAGAAAGATACGCCCTTCGATTGGGGTGACGAACAAAACAACGCGATGAATATGCTAAAACAAAAGCTGGGCTCCGCCCCCTGTCTCGCGTACCCCGATAGCAACAAGGAATTTTTCTTGGAAGCAGGATTCTCCGACCACTGTTTGAGTGCGGGTCTATACCAAATGTACGACCAGGATAAACGCATCGTGGCGTACGCCAGTAAAACGTTGAACGGCCCCGAGTTGAAATACTCCGACTGCGAAAAAGCCCTGCTTTCCACAGTATGGGCAATCAAACATTTCTCAAACTATATTGGATGCCAAAAAGTAACGATTGATACTAACCATCATCCGGTTACCTTTCTTAACAACCAACGCATTCGAGACGGCGTCGTAACGAATGCGCGCATTGCCGGCTGGCTTATGGCGTTACAAAGTTACGATGTTCGAGTCCGGTACACGAAAAATGCAAAGTTACCACTGGGTACCGATCTAGCAATTTGCCAGAACTGTGTGTCAACTTCCCCAACCCCGCCGACAGACGTCACCGTGGCACCGATGCCGGAATTCACGCGTCACCGCTATTTTGAGGAACATGTCTGCAAAGACATGCCTACAGCTTACGTGGATGGCTGCTCTTACCACCACCAAACCCAGCTGCAGGCTGGGGTGGGCATCGCTTGGGTCGACGACACACCGTGCAAACCACTGCAATTCCAATTGGGCCCCCACTCTTCTCAATATGCGGACATCGCTGGCATCCTGATTACACTCAAATTGGCAGTTGAACACGGTGTCACGGTGCTGGTTATCTGCACTGACTCAAACTATGCCCGCCTCGCCTTCACCTGTCATCTACCGGTGTGGCGTCGAAATGGTTTCCTTACGTCAGCGAAGAAACCCGTTAAACACCGCGACCTCATCTTGACATGCGACCATTTGGTTTCCTCCAATGATATGCATGTCTATTGGAAAAAGGTCCGGGGACACTCAAAAGTCCCAGGACCTGACAAACATTTTAACGACCTAACGGACACGTTAGCCAAACAAGGGGCCCTCAACGGGACTCCTTGGACATTTGATACAGCTTGGCTGGGCATCCAGCCCACCCTGGAGGTCCACGTTCTCACGCGCCGCCGCGCTGCGACCGCCGCTGAGTCTCGCGACGCCCCCACACGAACCCCTACGGGGCCCGTGGCGTGCGTACCGCCCATCCGAACCTCCGACTTGGTCGCCCAACAGGCCGGCGACCCCGCGCTTTTCAAAATAATTCAGCACCTTTCTGATCCTGTCGCCAACCCCGTGTCGCCTGACGCGTTGAGTGACGACAGCGACTTCAGAGACTTGCTCTCCGTGCTGCAAAGGCTGCGTCTCGTTAAGGGGCTTCTGGTTTATGACTCCGGGTCTCCGCCTGCCCTGCGGTTGGTGGTTCCACGGAGCCAAAGGGGGGTCTTGCTAACATACGCCCACGACGCGCCTTATGCAGGCCACCGCGGATTCAAGGCCACTGTCACCGCACTACAACAGGTGGCATACTGGCCGCGCATGCATAATGATGTAGCAACCTACATCAAAGGATGCCTGGTTTGCTGCCAATTTCAGCCAGCAAACCCGAGTCACCGAGCACCACTCCAACAGAAAGGAGTCACCTTCCCATGGTCTAATCTCCAAATTGATTGGTTGGGGCCACTGGTCAGATCTCTGAGAGGGAACAAATACTTTCTTACAGTAGTTTGCGCGTTCACCAAGTGGGTAGAATGCCTGCCTGCTCCAAACGACACCGCACACACCACTGCATGCCTGCTGATGAACCACGTGTTCTCCCGCTTTGGGTTGCCCTCACGGGTTAACTCAGACAGGGGAACCCACTTCACAGCCGAGGTAATGCAACAACTTTGGCAAATGCTCGGAATCAAGGCCCAGTTGCATATTAGCCATCACCCGCAGTCATCAGGACAGGTGGAGCGGACTAATCGCACCGTGGTAAATTTGCTGAAAAAGTTTGTTGTTTCCAACCATCGGGACTGGGACACCCGACTCCCACTGATCCTCATGGCGATTCGAGCCACCCCTCACGAATCCACAGGGGTGGCCCCCTTTGAAATGATGACCGGACGGCGAATGACGCTCCCCCTGCACCTGATGTATCAGCCAGGAGAAACAAACCTAGCCACGGCATACACGGCCTCCCAGTACGTGGAGGACTTGCAAGCCCACCTCCGAGCCACGTTTGCATTTGCTCAACAACAGCTTAAGCAAAGTGCAGAAGGTCAGAAAACTACGATAGGAAAGCCTCACGAACCGAGTTCGAAATAGGTGATCGAGTATGGTACTACTTGTTCGCGCAACCAAATGCTAATACTCCGCGTGCCCAGAGGGGCATCGCCCGAAAATTTCTTCCCCGGTGGGCAAGACCATATGAAATTATCGATAAACTGTCACCCGTCGCCTATCAAATTAGGATGAATAAAGGACGTCAGGGGGACCAACTGAGGTGGGTCCACCGAAACCAGATCAAAAGTCACTGCGGGTTTGAACGTCTGAGAACGCGATCGAGCGAATCTCAGGACCAGCATACGCGCGAAACTGACAAAAGGAGGGTCACCAGCTGACTCCGAGTCAGTGACCCGACCGACACCCTCGACAGACGCGCCAAACTCCGTCGACCGACCTAGCTGACTACGATGTTTAAAAGTATCAGACGTGAAAAAGGGGGGTCAACACCCCGCTGCACCTACCAAACCCCTAAGTGATACCACACCGAGCGACGCTAATCCGCTTGTATTTGTTGATTGCGAGAGGATGGTGTGATATGATGACGACCCTGATGTGTGCATGACCGCTGTGGTGAGTTGGCCAGAAACGGTTGAACCCGGACTTGCAGCGGAAATTGCCTTGACTGAATAACCAGGATTGCTTACGAATGATTGCGAGAAGTTAGCATACTGTGTTTGTCTACTTATTTGCAGACGCTTGGTGCAACACTTAAGGATACGGTCCTAGCTGTAACACCGATAGCATTATGCAGAACTAGACTAGACAACTATAAAACGATTTGCAACTTGAATTCAAAAGATTATGTACACTCAAGGTGTTATAATACTTATGAATGGTATGCTGCGTGAAATCAGTTTTTGCTAGCTATAAAAAGCTCCCCCGTACTTAAGGCCTTCAAAAGCAGGTCAGAGTACTCTTTTTAAAGCGTTAGTGAGTCTAGCTAATCTAACTAAGCCCCTTTGCCTTCCTTCCCTTAGTCTAGCGCGAATGCCGAGGATACTCTATACCTCCTCCCTTTTTTTCCCTTTTCCTTCAGTTATTCTTGGATAGCGCACGACTTTTTGGGTGTTTAATTACGCTATAGGAAGATGCGATAACTAAGTACCTAGCAACGATAGTGTCGCGCTAACCGACCTAAGACTTCTCTTTTTTTGACGAACACCCCCAGGGGTGGAGATTTGCACCGACACGCAGGTGCCTGAGACAACCTCCCCATCTTTATAAGAGAGCTATGGCCCGTAATATAGCCCCGGGTTTTTGAGTTTTAGAAGGCGACAGCCTCGTCGTCGTTCTCTCTCTTTTCTTTAATTTGCTGTTCGTTTTCCCCTAGTTACTCATTATATGATACTAGCCTTATAGCCTTAGGAAAAGTTTTCTTCCCTTTTTTGTTTTGTTTGGAATTTCGCGTCTTGCGTCTTTCCCAGGCCCGCGCCTGTTTTGGGACCCGAGTCCCTCAGTTAGCTGACACAGTACCAAGTTAGACACACACTGTTAACTGAATACACATAGAGACACCTTGAAAGCACACAGACATACCCTGCATACACATAACCAGGCAGAGGTTAGAGGAAGGTTGCACCAGTGGTATGTCTTGAGTGTTGCAGCAGAGCGTGAGTGGGACTCCGGCCGTCTGACCGTAGCCTGGACCCTGGCCACGCATCATCTGGACCCGTCAACCTGGACATCCTGAAGATTTCTCCCGCTTGGCGAAGGGGGGTCTGTAACAACTATGGCCGATGGCCCAATCCACCCTTTAATTTTTTTTTTAAAGTTTGCTTCTCCTAAAGCAAATTCTCTGCAGTGCATGAATATTCCACTGCCCAGACAGGATCCAAGCCTGGTCAGCTCTGCAGGTGGTCACCCAGCCACCAACAAAACTCTTTTGAAGCCGCTGACCAGGTGACAAAGGAATTTATGCGTCTGCCGAAGGAGTGTATTCAAGCAGTCTTCTCGGAGCCCGAACAAATGGCTCCAATGGTTTGGGATACACAAATGACCGATCAAAGGAATGTTCATGACTTCTTATCAATCACAAAAGGATATTCTGGCGTCTCGCCCTTCCTGGAACGTCTAGATGGAGCAACAGCACCTCCAAGTGGTGAAACTTGGAACTATCCTTAGTGACAATTCACATAAGTAACCGCATTTTACACATTTATACCATGATAATTCTTGACAGACAACTGAACTACGAATGATTCATGTTATATCTTTGTGTGTATGAACATCCTATTTCATTTGTACTCCATAAAGAATGAAAGATACTCAATATCTCTCAGTTCAGAAGTAGAAGTTACCTCACAAGTTAGTTTATGATGCATTAATTACGATGTGTGTTAAACGGGTTGTGTGGGAAAACTGATTTGCCAGACTGACCAAATTTAATGCCAAATTATTAATCTCTTTAATAATTTTTTTCTTAAAGTCTGCCCGAGCGAGCAGAAGGGTGTGCCACCACCCACTGGAGCCCCGCCCAAAGACTTTAAAAAGGGCGAGGAGACCCTCGCTCACTCTCTTGCTTCTCCTCCTGCTCTCCCGCCTCCTCCAAAAACTCTCTAGCACGACCTGCAAGTGGCCCAGCCTGCTGCGAACTCTTTGTTCCAAGAAACTTGCCAACCACGTGGCCTTTTTTTCTGGCAGCGGAGAGCGGACCCTCGCTCCACGCCACGCCAAAGCAGGTGCAAACTGCAACGCTGACTAAAGACTCTTTTGCTTTTTTTTTGCTTTTTTCTTTGTTCCACCATCGGTGCTTGCCCGCCCGGACTCCGCGGCCCCGGCGTAAACTTGTAACGTAGCGCCGGGCTCAAGGTTGTGCACCTAAGCCGCGCACCTCACGTGCTATTCGGTGGCGCTCCGCCGCAGTGCCAACGCACCTCCAACGGCCGGCCTTCCCCGTACGCAGGCGCGTACTGACCGAGCTGCAACACCTGAACTCGGACAGCTGCCCAGCAAAACCAACCTTGGCGAGAATCAACCTCGCCGGATCGCCGACCAATCAAGGCACGAGCCGCGCACCTACGCCAGGCCCCTGAGCGGTTTCCCCGTGCTCACCTGTGGAATAACTTTTTTTTTTATTTTCTTGCCTTTTTGGAACGAACATTGACTATTTTTCCCCCTTTTTTCAAGACCTTTCTGCTCGTTCGACGCAAACGATGCTCGTAAGTCTGCATTTGATTCCAAAATTGGTACCACTGCGTGCAACTTACGTTTGAAACATATCACAGATCTGGCAGGTCAAATTTCTCTTTTCCCTTGTTTCCTCATTCATTTGCATTCCTTCCTTATTTTCATTCGCTTTATTTTGTTTCTTTTCTTCTGACGGTAGAATAGTTAGATAGGCATTGTTTTGATTCTGTAGTGTAGCAATCGTGAATAAATGCATGTTTTATGAACATTATTCCGCCTAAGTCATCTGTGTTTCCGAGTGGATTATTATTCTTTTGTTAGTACAACGAACCACTGAATATCGAGTGTGGCGACTTTAGATTATCAATGACTGATGAAAGGATTTTGGTCGTTGTTTGCTCCTGTTAACCCAAAGCAAAAACAACGTGGTGCCCCAGAGGTTATCGAGGTAAATACAATTTACCTCTGTAACGTCCAGATTATTAATTCGTCCAAAAGACGACCCAATTATCGCTACACGTTGAACCTATGTATGTAATTGAACCAAGGGTACCCTGGGCCACGCTAATTAATGTTGCATTAGCCCGAGGGGAGATTCCGATGGAAACGTTACCTGATGTCCCACAAGAAAGAGTAGTAAATATTAGTAGCATGTGTAGCAGTTATATAGTAAGGGAAGCTACATTGGATAAAATGGAGTATAAGGCTAAAACAGTAGTAGTGAAGGTGAGTCCAGCGATGTCGCCTCGGAGGGATCCGAGGTCAGACACGGAATACTGGATAAAAGTAAAAGTTATGATAGCTATGAAACCCTATGAGGGTATATACTCTTTGGGAATGGCAGTATCAATGAGTACAGAGGAGGAAGCCAAACGGCTACACCCCAAATGCACTTTTTATGGGGATTGCCTTGGTGGTAAACCGACAAGAAGGTATAGTGGTGAAAATAGAGATGAAGAAATAGAGTCTAGTAGTAATGAGAAGTTGATGGTACTAGCTCAGGTATCCACAGAAGAACTAGAAAAACTTAATGCTAATTCATTAGGGAAGGACGTAAACAAGAAACCCAGGTCAGGGGAAAATTTCGACCTTAGAGGTCGCCCGAGGAAAAGATGGGGGCAAGGATGTCCCTATCCGGGTTGTACTGGTGAAGGAAATATAAACTCTAGCCGCGAGTTCAAAGGCGGAAGGGAGGAAAGGGCCAGATGCAGGAGAGAGCGCCTCCTCTAACGGGGAGGAGCCAGAAGAAAAAGAGTACAAGCTAGAGTTGAGCGATGATAGCGAGGACGACGTGGTAAGAGAACACAAGGTCCTCAAGATAGTCCTGTCACGCTTTTGGAACAGGCACCAGAACCCACAGCCTTCCACATCTACAAAGAAGTAACAACAAGAGGGAGATGGAAGATGAAATTGCTGAGCTGAAGGATCGAATAACCAGGTTAGAGGCAAGTAGAGAATTGGTAGAAAATTTCCTAAGAGAATTAATACCGGCTCTACACAATCTTTTCATAGATCTTGGGCAATTTAGGCCATATTGGGTGTCTTTAGTTCAGCAATTCCATGAAAGTGACGCTGTGCAAAGAGAATTGAGAGAAAAAATTAAACAATTGAAAAAGAAAATCGGGGAAGTAGAAGCCAAGGTGCAGAGGTTCAAGCAGACCCCCGTGAACCTTGAGCAGGAGGAGTCACCAGGACCCTCAACGGCCTTGTTGTTTGATTATCAAGAATTTCTGCGGAATCAGATGCAAGAAAGATTGGCTGAATTGCGGGCCGAGCATAATGAAGATAAGTAATCAATAGACTAAGCAACGCTAGGAAAATTGATTACCAGTAAAATAAAAACCCCTCTTATTTGAAAATAAATGAATTTGGCTCAGTGGGCTGTAGAGACAATTTGAAAATAAATATAAAAGATAACTGTGTAATGAAAGCCAACCCCCAAGGAAAGGAGGAGGAGCTAAAGAGATATCAATACACAGCAGTCCTCAAAGGACAAAACCAAAGAACGAAAGGCATGAAACGAGGCTACGAAGAGGCGATGGAGGAAGAGCAAGATTTCGGTGGTAGCGGTGGCAAGTTAGTAATACCTGGAAAACTTTGTTCAGCCGAGGCAAAGGAACGACTCGAGCGCCAAGGATGGAATCTTCCTGGATACGAAACCCCGGTGTATGACATACCCCGACCTGCGACTCTAAACGTGCCGCACCCCCTGACACTAGAGGTAGGAGAAGGGCCGCATGTCTACTCCGATGGAGGAACGATTACACGACAACCAAAGCGCAAAAGGTTAGAGAACCACTACGATACTCCAGCAAATGAAGATCCGCTGGACACAGTTCACGAACAACCCGAAGCTGACAGAGTGTACATGAACTTTCGTGTCAACCGCCAGCGACAACGTTGGGGGTATGGAAGAGTTTGGTTGACTACCATACTTTGTTTCGCGGTAATATCCTTGATATATTGTTTGTTAGCGCTGCGAGCAGGGATGAGACGAAAAGCTAGCATCGACAGCGTGGCCCCAATTAATCCCATCGACCTAGTAGAAATACGGCATGGCGCCACTAAAATAACTAACCAGACGTGCTGGAAAGTGGAGGAGAAGCATGTCTGCGAAGAATGGAAAAGGAAGAA
This sequence comes from Festucalex cinctus, assembly GCF_051991245.1. NCBI lineage: Eukaryota > Metazoa > Chordata > Actinopteri > Syngnathiformes > Syngnathidae > Festucalex > Festucalex cinctus. Next base: position 240,088 of record NC_135426.1, on the reverse strand, counting down.
GGGAAAGAATAGGGCAGCCTGCGGTGCCGGAACGGAAAACCCCTGTGAGATAGGATGGAGAAGGGAGAAGATAGCAATGATAAATTCCTATCTTAGAACCTTCGACCAAACGAATTATAATGAATCCCTAAAAATTTTGAAAAGAAGTACAACATACCCTGCAAAGTCAAAAGCCGAGTGTAGAATTCGAGTGATTCGACGGGTTGATAGTACAGCAAACGACTCTACAGTCAATATTACCCTATTATGCCTGGAGAAGCAAGAACAAAGGATCATCAGAGCAAACTGGGTCCAGATCGGAGAGGAAGATCCTGCTTGGTATTTCAATGAACATTGTGCAAGACTACCGGATGCAACAGGAGGATACTGGTTGAAGACGGACCAGGACGCCCCTGATTTCACCTACCCGGCGGCCCCACGAAATGACACTTGTACCGAATTTCGCCCAGCATGGGAACCATGTTGGAACTGCATAACATTTCGGTGCGAGGAGCCAGGGACCAACGGGACCGCTGATTACCTGCCAGGTACTCCTGCTCCATCAATGGATAAGTCACCTAAATTTCTTAAGCTACGCGGAGGGGTGTTTGGAATATTTAGGAAGCCGGAAGCAGTAAAGATTACACGCTAGAAAGTACTAAAGCAACTAATGTGAGATGGGGGAGGTGGGAAGATATCCTGCTTGACCCTGATTTAGAGATAGGACCAGCAAAATCCATATCTAAAAAACAGGCGAAAATAGTAAATGGTGAGGAGAAACCATATGAATGGGTTCTATACACGGATGGGTCCAAAAAGGGTGAAGACCAGCAAGCCCACTGGGGCTTCATCCTGAAACACAATGGTAAAGAGATAAGCCGCCGGAAAGGTCAGACTCCTGGCAGTGCCCATGCAGGAGAGGCTACAGCGGTGTTAGAAGGATTGTTAGAAGCCATAAAACTACACGTGAGTCGAGTAAGACTTATAACCGATAGTCACTATTGCGCTCAGGCGCTCAAAGAAGACTTATCCATTTGGGAAGAAAATGGGTTTGAAGGAGCGAGGAGTAAAGAAATCGCTCATGCTGAGTTGTGGAAGAAAATAGCCGAGTTAAGGTTAAATATGACTATCGATGTTGTTCACCAGAAAGCCCACGTTAAAGAGGGGGCTCACTGGAGAGGAAATGATGAAATAGATAAATACGTCCAGGAGAGAAGATTGGTAATTGTAGGAGCAGAAAAATGGGACAATACCCCCAAAGGAGGAAAAGTGGTCCCGAATGAGTTTGTGTGTGAGGTCACTAAGGCCGTACATGAAGCGCTAGGCCATGGAGGTGCCTTGCCCACAAAGAGGGAGCTGGAGAAACTGGAACTTTGGATCCCAGAAAAGAAAATCCGTTCAGTTATACGAGATTGCGATTTGTGTAATAAGTATAATGCAGGACGCCGAGGACAACGAGTGGACGGATTGACGATTAAAAGCACTGTTCCATGGGCATCAGTTTGCATGGACGTAGCAGGCCCCATGGGAGTAAACGGCACTAAAGGTGAGAAATATCTTGTTGTGCTTGTTGATTCGATGTCAGGACATTTTGGATTAAAAGCGGTACGTAACGCGAATGCTAATAGCGTGTTAAAAACGCTGGAAGAGGGTTGTATGTGGTTAGGCATACCGAGGGAGTTAAGAACTGACATTCGAACTCATTTAAAAAACGCTACAATAGACAGGTGGTGTCAAAAGTGTGGAATAATAAGAACTTATTCGCCGCCTTACACCCCTCAAGCTAATGGCGTGGCTGAAAGAACCATTGGTCTAGTTAAAAGTTGGCTTGGGAAAAATGCTAATGGAAAAGAATGGAGTGAGAAATTGGTGGAGTTGGTCAAGGACCTGAATGGGAGGAGCAGAGCAGATAGACCTTCCCCTTCAGAGTTATTGAACCAGCGCCCCTTTGTCGCTCCTGAGGTAGGACGGATGCAAAGCACAGAGAACCCTCAGAAAGGAAAGTGCCCATTTCAGGTTGGACAGAGAGTGTGGATTAAATCTCATGGTCCATCTGATAACCAGGCAGTAAAAGTGAAGTATGATCAGTTTGACATCGTTGAAGAAGTTTTGGACAGAAATACAGTGCGATGGAAGAATAAGGGACTCCAAGGGGTAGAGCAGCTAAAACCGATACCAGTTAATTCAGCCTGAAGCTAAGGAGTAAGACAAATAATTAAAAAATGGAACAAGTCACTCCGCCCTTTGTCAAGCTCGTTATGGTGAAAGGAGCTGTCATTGTGCGGAGGACTGAAAAGGAAATAATGGTTGGTAAGGCATTTAAGCTGTGGATGAATGCAGTAAGAGGATATATTAGTAATAGAGTAGAAGGTTTTAGTTGGCGATCGGCTATCTTGCCCTGCGTAATTTGTGGTGGGGACGAGGAGTCGATGAGCCAGTGGAATATACCCGACGAAGGCTGGTTAGACGGTCTTAAGCCGGATTTAAGTGAGGTAGGCTCGGCTAAGGTACTTGAAATACAGGTATGTGGATATTGTAGAATAAAGAGCCTACCTAGAATAAAAGTGTATGCGCAGTGGGATTTGGCCCCGCAAGAGAATACGGAGGCGCAGTTTTGTGAATGTTTGTGGGACGGAGAGAGCATACTGTATTGCCAACATTGCAGGATGAGAATGGGGAAAGGTTCACTGATAAAAGCAGGGGAAGCCGAAGGGTGGCAGCTAACTAGAGCAGAAACCCCGATAAAGTCGCTGAGTTCCGATTTGCTGACCTATTGGCCGATGGAGATAAACAAGAGGACGTGCAACCCGAGATTTCAGGCACTGCTCTACAACAACTGGCCGCCAAAAGGAGGTGAGTATTGCTCGGCTCCGCTGATTGCTGGCTCGGAAGCGACGCCAACTTTGATTCACGTTTGTAACAACTATGGCCGATGGCCCAATCCACCCTCTAATTTTTTTTTTAGCAGTCTTCTCGGAGCCCGAACAAATGGCTCCAATGGTTTGGGATACACAAATGACCGATCAAAGGAATGTTCATGACTTCTTATCAATCACAAAAGGATATTCTGGCGTCTCGCCCTTCCTGGAACGTCTAGATGGAGCAACAGCACCTCCAAGTGGTGAAACTTGGAACTATCCTTAGTGACAATTCACATAAGTAACCGCATTTTACACATTTATACCATGATAATTCTTGACAGACAACTGAACTACGAATGATTCATGTTATATCTTTGTGTGTATGAACATCCTATTTCATTTGTACTCCATAAAGAATGAAAGATAATCAATATCTCTCAGTTCAGTCAGATTAGACAAGTAGAAGTTACCTCACAAGTTAGTTTATAATGCATTAATTACGATGTGTGTTAAACGGGTTGTGTGGGAAAACTGATTTGCCAGACTGACCAAATTTAATGCCAAATTATTAATCTCTTTAATAATTTTTTTCTTAAAGTCTGCCCGAGCGAGCAGAAGGGTGTGCCACCACCCACTGGAGCCCCGCCCAAAGACTTTAAAAAGGGCGAGGAGACCCTCGCTCACTCTCTTGCTTCTCCTCCTGCTCTCCCGCCTCCTCCAAAAACTCTCTAGCACGATCTGCAAGTGGCCCAGCCTGCTGCGAACTCTTTGTTCCAAGAAACTTGCCAACCACGTGGCCTTTTTTTCTGGCAGCAGAGAGCGGACCCTCGCTCCACGCCACGCCAAAGCAGGTGCAAACTGCAACGCTGAATAAAGACTCTTTTGCTTTTTTTTTTGTTTTTTTTCTTTGTTCCACCATCGGTGCTTGCCCGCCCGGACTCCGCGGCCCCGGCGTAAACTTGTAACGTAGCGCCGGGCTCAAGGTTGTGCACCTAAGCCGCGCACCTCACGTGCTATTCGGTGGCGCTCCGCCGCAGTGCCAACGCACCTCCAACGGCCGGCCTTCCCCGTACGCAGGCGCGTACTGACCGAGCTGAAACACCTGAACTCGGACAGCTGCCCAGCAAAACCAACCTTGGCGAGAATCAACCTCGCCGGATCGCCGACCAATCAAGGCACGAGCCGCGCACCTACGCCAGGCCCCTGAGCGGTTTCCCCGTGCTCACCTGTGGAATAACTTTTTTTTTTTATTTTCTTGCCTTTTTTGGAACGAACATTGACTATTTTTCCCCCTTTTTTCAAGACCTTTCTGCTCGTTCGACGCAAACGATGCTCGTAAGTCTGCATTTGATTCCAAAATTGGTACCACTGCGTGCAACTTACGTTTGAAACATATCACAGATCTGGCATGTCAAATTTCTCTTTTCCCTTGTTTCCTCATTCATTTGCATTCCTTCCTTATTTTCATTCGCTTTATTTTGTTTCTTTTCTTCTGACGGTAGAATAGTTAGATAGGCAGTGTTTTGATTCTGTAGTGTAGAAATCGTGAATAAATGCATGTTTTATGGACATTATTCCGCCTAAATCATCTGTGTTTCCGAGTGGATTATTATTCTTTTGTTAGTACAACGAACCACTGAATATCGAGTGTGGCGACTTTAGATTATCAATGACTGATGAAAGGATTTTGGTCGTTGTTTGCTCCTGTTAACCCAAAGCAAAAACAACGTGGTGCCCCAGAGGTTATCGAGGTAAATACAATTTACCTCTGTAACGTCCAGATTATTAATTCGTCCAAAAGACGACCCAATTATCGCTACATAATGGTGCCGGCCGTGTGAGGCTACAAAACATAAGAAGATCCACTCGAAAATACAAGACTTTGGACGTGAAAAGTAAAACACATTTCACGTAGTGTACCTAATCATTTGTCTCTGTGTAAAAAGGTAAACATTTCTTCTTACATAGAACTGTACTGACTTTCCCCTTCAGCTTTGAATCGAGCGTCTGTTAAGCCGCCATATTGCGTGTGTCACCACCGCAGTGGCTTGCGATAAGTAAACGAGAGTAACGGGATTGATTGTTGGAAGATAAGTAAGAGCCGGTCACCGTTTGAGAAAATAGTGGCTTGTATTTGAAAACGTACGTGATTGAGCTCGAGTTGTGCAACTTTTAGATTTCAGCTGGCTGAATTTGAAGTTGTTTGTCTTTGTGTTGTTGTGTTTCCGGAAATTGTGGGAAGTCAGGTGACAGCCGATGTGCGTCGCTTTGACCCGACTCGAGTTACGTGCTTCGGAGTAGCTAACCGCGAGCAACGTAAACGACGTCCGAGTCACTTTCCCCGTGTTCCTCCTACACCTAGCTTGTGGGAGAAGTTTGAGTCGTGACTGAGCTTTTGTAGCCGCCGACTCAAAGTTTCAGCTCGTGGCGAGCGGATTAACAGAGCGCTAAGACGTTAGCTGCTTACCTGTACCGTGTACGCATTTCCACAAGGTGGCGCCATAGTCCTTGTGAAGAGCTGTGTGGCTCGTGGAGGCGTGGTTGAGTACCTCCCCCTCCCTTCTCGTTGGCGAGTTTGAGCCACGCCTGCAGACGCCCCGAAGGGGAGTGAGTCCTGCAGGCTGTCAGCTGTCAGTCAGTGTTGGGAGTGACACAGATCACTCGAGCTTGCTCCACTGTCAATAGACAACTGACCCCCCACTGCTGCTTTAACGCCGGTGGTCCTTGCTCCGCGATAATTCTGATTCAATGTCACTTCACATTGCTTTTTGAATTGTTTTCCGTGTCGAGCGTTGTACTTAGTGATTGTCGTCACTGTTAGTACGCAAGGATAATAAAAGAATTATCCACGTCCGATTAAACGCATTTGTAGGCTCAATTGACTCCTTGCGTTTAATGATTATAGTAATAGCCGACCGCATTCTAGCCTTTTACGCTGCCTAGCGTGAGAGCAATTACGGTTGCATCAACAAAACATACTGCTGGGTCAAATTAATATAAAGGAACTATTTACACTGTTGTGTTTTTCTCTTTTTTCTCTTTTTTTCATATTCCCTCTTATCCAGTTTCATACTAGGCTAACTAGCTGTATTCTCGACTTAACATTCTACTTAATTTAGGGTTTTGTGTTTGTTTAGTTGGTTTGGTAGACCTAGTATTATTATTATTATTTTCTTCCCTTTTATTTGTTTTTCTTCTCATTTTTATCCATTATTTTTAATTTTGTTGTTTTTGTTTGTTCTTTTGTTTTTGTTTTTCGGTTGTGTCTAGTTAATAAGAAGGTGTGAGTTCGAATGAGCTATTATTAGAGAGGCAGCTCTAATATTTCTGTATAGTTTTGCAGTTTTTGTGTCCCAAAAACCCCGTCCACAAGACATTTGCATAAAACTGTACTGACACTGTAATCAGTCATTTGACTAAGACTATTAACCCCTTTTAAGTTTATTTTCCCCTTTTTCTGCTTTGTTGTTAAATTAATTTAATTTTAATTTCAACTTTTAACTCGACTTCCAAAAAAAAAAAGTTTTTTTTTTAAATTTTTTTTTTTGATTTAGCTTTTGGGATTGACCGCTGTAACATTTCAGAGTTACCCTGTCCCTCATTTCAGCTATTCTTTGCTGAGTGAATCAAGTTGAAGTTAGTATTATTAATTTTTTTTATTTTTATTTATTTATTATTTTATTTTTGTTGCTGTTTGTTTTTGTTTGTTTTGATAACTGAAATTGATTTTTCACAACTATAGTGTAAGCTGTGGGTTGCATAGCCCACTACAAATCTTTTGCTTTTGTGGCAATTTCCCTTTGATAATTTGAACCCAGTGTGTATTGTTGACGATAATACTTGATAGCGGTAGTTAGCTAACTGCGTACGCTAATTAACTAACTATTAAACGCTAGTACAAGTTTGATCGTTTAAAAAAGCTATTGACAATATGGCAGCATCCGGTCACGTCCGGCTGAGTGAACGCTGAGTGAACGCTGGTGTGTTTTTTTGTTTTTTTTGTTGAACGCCACTATTTCTCCGTTATTTTGTTGGAAAGTGTGAACTTTGGAAAGTTTCAAGAAGAAACTAGAGACTGCACAAGGCGACTGCATTGTTCCCCTAAAACGGACCGCGTGGTGACACCCCCCACGCCGTTCAAGGCGAATATGTCTGCACTTACCCCACCGAGGACTTGCGACTACTGCATCCACCTGTCCCAGACCATTGTCGAGCTTCAGGAACGGATCTCAATGCTTCATAAAATCCATGACGATGAGAGGTTCCTCGACTCCATGGTTATACTTGGTGCAGCCTCTTCTGCTGCACCTGGCATCGAATTGGACTCCACAGTGCCCATCCAACCTCTGGAAGACGGCCGTTGGAACGAGCTTGGAGCCAAACCTAAAAGAGTGGGGTGTGTTTCTCTCACTCCGAGTCCTAACATCCAGTCCTCCACTCCCCACTCCGACTGGCAAACTGCCCATAATAACAGGTCGAGTAAATCGCCTCATCTGCCCGACCCGTTGAATCCACGCGATATCCAGCTCTCTAACCGTTTTGGGGTCTTCCATGAGGAGGACTTCCCGCCGCTTGACCGCCATTATGGGTCGGGTAGCCGGGACCAGAGGGGGAATCAGCCGCGCTCTCCCGGAGCCCGTCCAGCGCAAGGCCGTCCGCGGTCTCCGTGTTCGCCGTCGGCAGCCGGATCCGCAGTGACCAAGGCTACACCCGCCGTGACCAAGCGTAGCCGTAACCGGAGGGGAAATAAGCCACGCTCTCCCGGAGCCCGTCCACCGCAAGGCTGTCAGCGGCTTCCGTGCTCGCCCTCAGCAGCCGGATCCGCAGTGACCAAGGCTACACCCGCCGTGACCAAGGGTAGCCGCAACCGGAGGGGAAATAAGCCACGCTCTCCCGGAGCCCGTCCAGCGCAAGGCTGTCAGCGGCTTCCGTGCTCGCCGTCAGCAGCCGGATCCGCTGTGACTAAGGCTACCCCCGCCGTGACCGAGGCTGCCGTAACTACTCGGGGAACGCGACCGGTGAGTCCCACGTCCATGGCTCGTGTCACAGCAGCTCCGACCACTCTCATCATCTGAGATTCGATCGTGAGGAACTTGAGAGCGGAATCCACCATCACGCGCTGTTACCCTGGTGCCAGAGTTCGTAATATTTTAGAGCGGTTTCCTAGCATGTTGGCTAAATATCCTTATGTTCGGAACATCGTAATACATGTTGGAGCCAACGACACTTCTCTCCGTCAGTCCGAACTTCTAAAGCAAGATTTTATTGATTTGTTGGAAGCCATTAAAGACTGTGGGAAACATGTTTTTATTTCGGGTCCGATTCCTACTCTGGGCCGAGGAAGCGAGCGCTTTAGCCGACTTTTGAGCCTCCATTCTTGGCTACAGTCTGAATGCTGTTTTTATAATATGTCTTTTATTGATAATTTTAATTTGTTTTGGGAGCGGGCATCTTATTTTAGAAATGATGGTATTCACCCCTCAATACTCGGTGCTCGGAAATTAGCCGAGAACATTGTTTATTCGTTACATGTGTTTCGTCAATGACGAACTGCCCCCTCGGTGTCTGAAGTTCTGTATCCAATTCCTACAATTAGTACAGTCACTACAGTTAGAATGCATACAGATAACAGTTTCCCAATTTCTACTATCACAGGCAGACGATTTCCCCCCACACACAAACAAAACATTTTTAACATTAATAATCTTTTATATGTTAACAATTCTTTTAATTGTGACTATGAGCGCACATTCGGCACAAACATTAAATTGGCTGTGCTGAATGTGCGCTCTCTTTTAAACAAAACTTTTATTATAAATGACCTGATCTTAGACAACAACCTAGAAGGTATTCTTCTATCAGAGACATGGCTCGGCACAGATGCCCCAGTTGTTCTCACCGAGGCTTGCCCATCCAATTTTAACTTTTTATTTTCTAACAGGGATGGTAAACGTGGAGGTGGGACTGCATCCATTTTTAAAGTCACTTTAGCTTCAAGGGAAGTTATTTTTAATACTTATCTATCATTTGAGTATCATGCTTTTGTTTGTAGCAATCCTCCTATTCTCTGTGTTTTAGTTTATAGACCTCCCCATCATTCTACTTCTTTTATTAGTGAGTTTTCAGAGTTCCTATCGATTTTACTTACTACTTATAATCGAATTTTAGTAACTGGCGATTTTAATGTCCACGTTGATAATATCTCGGACCCATTGTCCAGAGAATTTTTAAACCTTTTAAACTGTCTTGATTTTAAACAGCATGTCACACAGCCGACTCACAACAGAGGACACACTTTGGACTTGGTCATAACCTATGGCCTGTCCATTGGTGTGTCCTCTGTTGTTGACCTGGCTGTGTCTGACCACTATTGTGTATTTTTTAACATCGCCAGTTTTAATCATCAGGATGCCCCGGTGAGAACAGTGAGGAAACGCTACCTAACTTCTGAGGTGGCTGCAAATTTTATTGAAAATCTTAAGAGAATCCCTGCAGACTTTCTACCTGCTTCATGTGATTTTATTGTTGATAATTTTAATAAGAACTTAAGAACAACTTTGGATGAAGTAGCTCCACTTTTAACCAAAACTATAAAATTAAAGACTATTCCCCCGTGGAGAAATGACGAGATTAAAAAATTAAAACGAAAATGCAGGTGTGCTGAAAGGAGGTGGAGAAAAACTAAACTTTCAATACATTATGAAATTTTACGTGAACAACTTAAATCCTACAATAAAACAGTCAAACAGGCAAGAATATCTTATTTCTCAAATTTAATCGCAGTTCATTCAAAAGATCCTAAATTTCTTTTCTCCACTTTCGATCTTTTAACCAATCCTGATTTTAAAAAGCCATCACAGACTCCATCAAACACTCTCTGTGATGGCTTTGCAGACCACTTCAGAAGTAAAATTGATGGCATTAGGTCCAGTCTTTTAGTTGATCAAAATATAATTTTTAATAAATATGGACAGTTACTTTTACCTGAGGAAACACTGGAAAGTTTTACCCTGGTTGATGCAAGGACACTTGGTCGAGTTTTCTCCCAGGTCAACCCAACAACCTGCCTTTTAGATCCGATTCCCACATCACTTTTTAAGACATTTTATGGATTTTTTGAGGAACAGATTTTAACTATAGTCAATTGCTCTCTTCAGACGGGTGTCTTTCCTGCCGCCTTTAAAACGGCGGTGGTGAAGCCCCTTCTGAAGAAAAGCAATTTGGACCCCAGCAGTTTTAATAGTTATCGACCTATATCCAACTTACCCTTTTTAAGTAAGATTTTAGAAAAAATTGTTTTTATTCAATTTATTCATTTTTAGATACAAATAATATTTTAGAGAAATATCAGTCTGGTTTTAGGATGAACCACAGTACCGAGACTGCCCTTTTAAAGATTTTAAATGATATCAGGTGTAATGAAGATATGAAAAAGCTTACAGTCTTGGTGCTACTGGATTTAAGTGCTGCCTTTGATACAGTAGATCACCACACTTTATTAAACAGACTTAGAAGCCTGGTGGGCATCTCTGGTACAGTTTTTAACTGGTTTTATTCCTATCTCACACACCGATATTTCTTTGCAAGTATGGATACATGTTCCTCTGAAACCCATGAAATTAAATGTGGGGTTCCCCAAGGCTCAATCTTAGGCCCATTACTTTTTAATCTTTATATGCTTCCCCTTGGGGAAGTCATCAGGAGACACTGCGTCAACTTCCACAGTTACGCTGATGATACACAGCTGTATATCGCCGTGTCACCTGATGACATGGGGCCTATTGATACCCTTTTAAATTGTATTTTAGATATTAAGTCATGGATGGCAGAAAATTTCCTGCAGCTCAACCAGGACAAAACAGAGGTTTTAGTCATCGGTCCTGAAGGTCAGAGAGAGAAACTTTTACCTAAACTACAAGATTTTAAACCCACGCAATGTGTAAAGAATTTGGGCGTCCTTTTTGACTCTGAGCTAACTTTTAATCCTCATATTAAAAATGTAGCCAAGATCGGTTTTTACCATCTTAAGAATATTGGCAGAGTCCGCCCGTTTCTCTCACAGGCCAACACGGAGGTGCTGATGCATGCTTTTATTTCTTGTCGTTTAGATTATTGTAATTCCCTGCTCTCTGGTCTTCCCAAAAAGAATATTTCAGTCCTACAGCTCCTTCAGAACTTAGCTGCACGTGTGCTGACGGGGACAGGAGGGCGGGAGCACATTACACCAGTTTTAAAATCGCTGCATTGGCTCTCCGTGCGTTTCAGGATTGATTTTAAGGTGCTTTTATTAGTTTTTAAATGTCTTAACGGTCTTGGCCCATCTTATTTATCTGACTTGCTTTTACCCTATTACCCCTCGCGGCCTCTGAGGTCTTCTGGCAGCGGCCTTTTAACTATTCCAAAGGTGAGGACCAAGACACATGGTGAAGCTGCCTTTAGCCACTATGGTCCTCACCTATGGAATGGCCTGCCAGAGAGCATCAGGTCTGCAGAGAATATTTATGTTTTTAAGAGGAGGCTTAAGACTTACTTTTTTAGTTTGGCATTTGATTGACCTTTTTTATTTTTATTTTATTTTATTTTATTTTATTTTATTTATTATTATTTTTATTTTTTTTATCCCCTTTTATTTATTTAACTTTTAATCTATATTGTCTTGTAGCTTTGTTTTTATTTATTTATTTTTTCTATCGTGTTTAACCGTTTTCTTTTAGTGTTTAAATGTTTTTATTTGGTAGTTATAAATTTTTTTAGCTTCAGTGTTTTCTCATGGGAGAGCCTCCACAGTGAGAGGGATGCTTGGTCTTCATCCATCTCACTGTGGATGAACTCCTCCTGGGTGCCTTTCCTTACAGGGTACATCTGTGCCCCGCCATGTTGTGGTTTTCATGTGTTTGTTGGGTTTTGGGTGTGTCTGTGGGTACGATCATGGGGATGGGGGGGCTTTTTCTTTCTTTTATTTTATTGCATTATGGATGTCCAGCACTTTGAGTTGCATTTTAAATGTATGAAAGGTGCTATATAAATAAAGTTGATTGATTGATTGATTGATCCCGAGAGACTTCCAGCCCCTGTGAGAGCTTAGAGACCTTAGCTCAACTGGTGCAGAAGCTGACCAAGGACTTCTTACCTGGATACGCTGAGTCTATTAGGGATGCGGATGTCAATACGCTAAATGATAACCTCGCGCAGCTCATGAGTGACGCTGAGACAAAAGCCCCAAAGGACAAGTCACTCATTCGAATGCTCGGATTTCTGACTTTGAACCTTGCCGCGCAGTTGAAGCTGAGCGATGCCGAGGACTGTCAAGTGAAACACCAACTTGACATGGCACGACAGCAGAGCCATGACGCCACGGCACAGCTTGAAGCCGCCCACGACCGAGTGAAGGTCATGGAGACCCAGCTGGATGACGTTAAAGCGCAGCTGGATGAGGCAGAAGCCCGCGCAGATGCGGTGCTAGCCGAAAATCTGGGCAGTGATGCAGATGAGTCTGCTTTCACTCCCGACTCCCAACAAAAGATTGGTGAGTTAACCCAAGCTCTCGCGTCCGCCGAAGAGACAAATCGAGAGCAAGAAAAACTGCTGAGATCCGCGGCAAATGAAATTCACAAACTAAAAGCAGAGGTGACTGACTTGACTGAACGACCGTCAAAAGACCAACTTCGGCTAGCAGAAGCCAATTACTTTCGGGTTAGTTCGTCGCTAGCTCAGTCCACCGATGAAGTGAAGTGCCTCCAAGTTCAGGTACAGACCTTTAGGGAGGAACGTAATGCCGAAGTGGACCGCTCATATGACCTGCGAACCAAATTAGCATTGACTGAAGCCGAGGTTACCCGCCTCCGACAATGCCAGCAGGAATATGAGACAGAGTTAGCTCATATTAAACATGAGTTGCAACGTGCGCAGCAGTCGAATGAGGTCTCCCGAGGAGCCTCCCGGCCGGGAGCTCCACCCCCGCACAGACCTCCTGATCCCAGAGCCACAGCACCACAGCTCAAACTGTCACCTGAGTCCGGAGCCGCCTGGAAGACGCCGCCAGTGACCACCGCCGCTTTAGGCTTGGCACCGCCGATGGCCGCCTCCCCACACGCTTTAGGGCCATCAGGTGATGACAGTTTCCAACGTGGACCCATGTCGACTCCCCCGGTGGAGAGACAAATGGGCGTGGCCTGGAAAGATTTGGACAAGCTGGCTCGAAACATAGCCAAATTCGAACCGAAACCAGCGGGGTCCCACAACACAACAGAGTACTTGAAAGACATCAACTATCATCTCCAGAGGTTCCCAATGGCAACCGTGGAAGATAAGTTGTACTTGATCAAAATGACGTCCAGCCGAGCAGTCAACAGACTGCTGGAACGGCAGCCCGCTGATGTGTTGTCTGACCCCTTGGCACTGCACCAAGCCATCTCACGCGAGTTTGACGGTTCTCCTGGCTTGTCGGGCATGGAAGCCGCCATGTTCGTCAAACAGGGAAAGCAGGAGTCTCCTCAGGCTTTCTATAGTCGTCTTCGCGATGCCTATTTTGGGACTCGTAACGAACCCAGCATGGAGGAAGATCCTGGTTTTAAAACGTTGTTTGTCCGAAACCTCCAACAAAACCTTAACCACTACTTGGGACTGGCTTTGTGTCCTGAGACACTGAATAGCTCGCAGCTACGTGACTTAGCAGCTAGGGGCTATGCAAAGCTAAAATTATCCGCCCCCAAGGTAGGCGACGCAGGAATTTATAAAGTGGACGTGGGTCCTCCTTCAGAGCTGGAGGGAGCTTGCTCCTTTGCTCCGAGGGAAGACCAGACTAAATCAAAAAAGTCAAAACAGTCCCGCGCCCCGCGAAACCGGAAACCGCGCTCCAAAACCGACTACCCGCGTGACGAGAAATCGGACGGAGAAAAGCAAGCTGACGACCGCCGGCGCACCAAATTTGCTAAAGGTAAGCCCGATTCGCGCTATCATCCAAAACGTGATAAAGTCGAACGCGCGCCAGCAACCGATTCCTGCCGCGAGTCCCGGAACCGCCAAGTCGACTCCGAGACTGACCACAACGCAGTTGCCGACGGCATATGGAAGGCACTCCTGAAATTGTCAAAAGACTCGTCAAAAGACCCGCCTTTATGACTGACCGACGGCCGGATGCCCACTGAAGTGACCCACCAGCAGAGGTCACCAGAGGGGCCTCCAGTAGCCGACACTCAGACACCTACTAAACTGCCTTCTGACTCAACAATATTGGTACTGCAGGCTGATCCAAATACAGCAGACCCGCATGTATCGCGATCAACCGATGACGTGAGACCGTTCCAACAGCTTTTAGGTGATCTCACCACCAGGGGGATAGCTCGTAAATTCTATCTGAGCGTCACCCTGGAGCGAGCTCTAACCTACGAAGCCCTTGTAGATCCCGCCGCAGACATCACGGTGATGTCCAACACGGTGTTCGAACAACTCCGCGCCGCGTCACAAGCTAACAGTCGACCGCTCCGCCTACGGCGGTGCCCACTCACCGTTAGCGCCTTCTCACCTACTAACACAAAGCTGGAATCTGTCACGATGGTACACTGGTCCATTGGCCCCATGGAATTCATTCATCCAGTCTATGTGGGACCCATTGAGTCAGTCCCCCTTCTTATTGGCCAAGACCTGTTGTTCCGCTTCCAACCCATCATAGACTACCAGAGACTCCAGATTTGGGCCCAGGTGCGGCAGGCCCTGCCGACATTTCCTTCGGGCCCTGACCAGGCTCAGCTCTGCACTGTGACTCGGGCGCAGCCACCCCACGGGGAAGCAGACGCCCCCACAGGGAGCTGGGACACCACTCAGTCCAAGGCAGGACCCCTCGCGTCCCCGACAAAGGACCGGCTGAGAAGCCATGACACCTTCCTTTGTGACCTTGACCCACCACCGCCTGATGCAGGGTACGCCCCACGCATCATCGGAGGTGCCCACGTGCAAGGTGCACCTGTTCTTGACGCTGTCCTCGCCTTGTGGGCTGACAAATCAGCCATTTCTGCAGCATTCGCTGACAACTTGCGAGATCTCGACCCAAACATTCTTTTCGTCCCCAAGTCTTGCCGGTTTCCGTTGAACACGGAACCCCCTCTTACAATAACTGCAGTGGGCGTGTGCGCCTTAAACCTTCAGTGGAAGCAGCACTCACTGACCCACTACTTTTTGGTTGTCCCGGACGCGCCTCACACCCTTTTTGTGGGTGCAGATTTGCTTGTTCGTCTTGCCGTCCATGTGGACACCATCAACAACGTGCTTTGGTCCCTCACCAACTCGGAACCTCTAGTTTGTGTTCCCAGCCTTCCAAACATGAAGTCCGGGCAGACCATCCCAGATGCTTGCGAAGTCTTAAACGAGGATGAAGTGATCGCTCCGGCGACCACGATCAACATTCCGGTTCGCTTGGTGGCGCGAGCTAACCAGGTCTTGAATGCTAGCTCCGCTTTCTTTCAACCTTCATCGGAGTTCATGAACCTGTCGTTACTCTTGGAGGCCACGCCCATCGTGGACGCCTCCCTCACCACTCTGATCTTGGTTCACAACCCCCTTTCGTACGACGTTCGCATACCAAAAGCGACCCGTCTGGGCCTGCTCATCCGTTCCGACTTCCACGACTTCACTCTAACGGTGCCTGTGGTTGGACACATCCCATCTGACTTGTTCTTGACTGAAGACACCGGTGGCCGAAGACTCACCAGGCCATCTCAGCTTGTTACGGTCAACCCTGCCGGTCCCACCAACGATGAAGACATCGTCCGGGTGGACCTGGGGACAGACCAACAACTGGTGATTTATGCCTTGAGCACGTTGCCTCCAACGCCCTCTAGCATTCCCTCTGGAAACCCAGAGACACCTCAACCAACCACGACTCCAAATGGGGACCTTCAACCGTACCCAGAGTTCGAGGCGCACCTCCAAGAAGTTCTGCACCGCGCCGACGCGCTCCGGTCCGAACAGGACCGCGAACGTTTGCGCACCGTGTTAATGAAATACACACCCTCTTTTCTTCTTTTCCTCTTTCTCGCCAGCCGAATTTAACATCTTCCTCAACAAGGCGTGCCCTGACGCCGCCACCAGGGGCAACCTCATTTATGTCGATGACATTATGATGAGGAGCTCCTCTTTGGATGACCACTTGATGGAAATCGACCACGTTCTTGGACAGCTGTCTTCTGCAGGCGCCAAACTGTCCCTCCTGAAAGGTCAGTGGTGTCGCACGAAGGTCAACTACGTGGGGATCTTGGTTGGGCCGAACGGGATTGAACCACAATCCAGCCGTATTCAAGGCCTTCTTGACATCAAAACCCCCACCGATGTGTCAAAATTGCGCAGCTTCCTTGGCGTGTGCAACTATTCGCGCCAGTTCATTGAACACTTTGCTGACATAGCACGCCCTCTTACTAACCTGCTGAAGAAAGATACGCCCTTCGATTGGGGTGACGAACAAAACAACGCGATGAATATGCTAAAACAAAAGCTGGGCTCCGCCCCCTGTCTCGCGTACCCCGATAGCAACAAGGAATTTTTCTTGGAAGCAGGATTCTCCGACCACTGTTTGAGTGCGGGTCTATACCAAATGTACGACCAGGATAAACGCGTCGTGGCGTACGCCAGTAAAACGTTGAACCGCCCCGAGTTGAAATACTCCGACTGCGAAAAAGCCCTGCTTTCCACAGTATGGGCAATCAAACATTTCTCAAACTATATTGGATGCCAAAAAGTAACGATTGATACTAACCATCATCCGGTTACCTTTCTTAACAACCAACGCTTTCGAGACGGCGTCGTAATGAACGCGCGCATTGCCGGCTGGCTTATGGCGTTACAAAGTTACGATGTTCGAGTCCGGTACACGAAAAATGCAAAGTTACCACTGGGTACCGATCTAGCAATTTGCCAGAACTGTGTGTCAACTTCCCCAACCCCGCCGACAGACGTCGCCGTGGCACCGATGCCGGAATTCACGCGTCACCGCTATTTTGAGGAACATGTCTGCAAAGACATGCCTACAGCTTACGTGGATGGCTGCTCTTACCACCACCAAACCCAGCTGCAGGCTGGGGTGGGCATCGCTTGGGTCGACGACACACCGTGCAAACCACTGCAATTCCAATTGGGCCCCCACTCTTCTCAATATGCGGACATCGCTGGCATCCTGATTACACTCAAATTGGCAGTTGAACACGGTGTCACGGTGCTGGTTATCTGCACTGACTCAAACTATGCCCGCCTCGCCTTCACCTGTCATCTACCGGTGTGGCGTCGAAATGGTTTCCTTACGTCAGCGAAGAAACCCGTTAAACACCGCGACCTCATCTTGACATGCGACCATTTGGTTTCCTCCAATGATATGCATGTCTATTGGAAAAAGGTCCGGGGGCAATCAAAAGTCCCAGGACCTGACAAACATTTTAACGACCTAACGGACACGTTAGCCAAACAAGGGGCCCTCAACGGGACTCCTTGGACATTTGATACAGCTTGGCTGCCCACCCGGCCCACCCTGGAGGTCCACGTTCTCACGCACCGCCGCGCTGCGACCGCCGCTGAGTCTCGCGACGCCGCCACACGAACCCCTACGGGGCCCGTGGTGTGCGTACCGCCCATCCGAACCTCCGACTTGGTCGCCCAACAGGCCGGCGACCCCGCGCTTTTCCAAATAATTCAGCACCTTTCTGATCCTGTCGCCAACCCCGTGTCGCCTGACGCGTTGAGTAACGACAGCGACTTCAGAGACTTGCTCTCCGTGCTGCAAAGGCTGCGTCTCGTTAAGGGCCTTCTGGTTTATGACTCCGGGTCTCCGCCTGCCCTGCGGTTGGTGGTTCCACGGAGCCAAAGGGGGGTCTTGCTAACATACGCCCACGACGCGCCTTATGCAGGCCACCGCAGATTCAAGGCCACTGTCACCGCACTACAACAGGTGGCATACTGGCCGCGCATGCATAATGATGTAGCAACCTACATCAAAGGATGCCTGGTTTGCTGCCAATTTCAGCCAGCAAACCCGAGTCACCGAGCACCACTCCAACAGAAAGGAGTCACCTTCCCATGGTCTGATCTCCAAATTGATTGGTTGGGGCCACTGGTCAGATCTCTGAGAGGGAACAAATACTTTCTTACAGTAGTTTGCGCGTTCACCAAGTGGGTAGAATGCCTGCCTGCTCCAAACGACACCGCACACACCACTGCATGCCTGCTGATGAACCACGTGTTCTCCCGCTTTGGGTTGCCCTCACGGGTTAACTCAGACAGGGGAACCCACTTCACAGCCGAGGTAATGCAACAACTTTGGCAAATGCTCGGAATCAAGGCCCAGTTGCATATTAGCCATCACCCGCAGTCATCAGGACAGGTGGAGCGGACTAATCGCACCGTGGTAAATTTGCTGAAAAAGTTTGTTGTTTCCAACCATCGGGACTGGGACACCCGACTCCCACTGATCCTCATGGCGATTCGAGCCACCCCTCACGAATCCACAGGGGTGGCCCCCTTTGAAATGATGACCGGACGGCGAATGACGCTCCCCCTGCACCTGATGTATCAGCCAGGAGAAACAAACCTAGCCACGGCATACACGGCCTCCCAGTACGTGGAGGACTTGCAAGCCCACCTCCGAGCCACGTTTGCATTTGCTCAACAACAGCTTAAGCAAAGTGCAGAAGGTCAGAAAACCTACTACGATAGGAAAGCCTCACGAACCGAGTTCGAAATAGGTGATCGAGTATGGTACTACTTGTTCGCGCAACCAAATGCTAATACTCCGCGTGCCCAGAGGGGCATCGCCCGAAAATTTCTTCCCCGGTGGGCAGGACCATATGAAATTATCGATAAACTGTCACCCGTCGCCTATCAAATTAGGATGAATAAAGGACGTCAGGGGGACCAACTGAGGTGGGTCCACCGAAACCAGATCAAAAGTCACTGCGGGTTTGAACGTCTGAGAACGCGATCGAGCGAATCTCAGGACCAGCATACGCGCGAAACTGACAAAAGGAGGGTCACCAGCTGACTCCGAGTCAGTGACCCGACCGACACCCTCGACAGACGCGCCAAACTCCGTCGACCGACCTAGCTGACTACGATGTTTAAAAGTATCAGACGTGAAAAAGGGGGGTCAACACCCCGCTGCACCTACCAAACCCCTAAGTGATACCACACCGAGCGACGCTAATCCGCTTGTCTTTGTTGATTGCGAGAGGATGGTGTGATATGATGACGACCCTGATGTGTGCATGACCGCTGTGGTGAGTTGGCCAGAAACGGTTGAACCCGGACTTGCAGCGGAAATTGCCTTGACTGAATAACCAGGATTGCTTACGAATGATTGCGAGAAGTTAGCATACTGTGTTTGTCTACTTATTTGCAGACGCTTGGTGCAACACTTAAGGATACGGTCCTAGCTGTAACACCGATAGCATTATGCAGAACTAGACTAGACAACTATAAAACGATTTGCAACTTGAATTCAAAAGATTATGTACACTCAAGGTGTTATAATACTTATGAATGGTATGCTGCGTGAAATCAGTTTTTGCTAGCTATAAAAAGCTCCCCCGTACTTAAGGCCTTCAAAAGCAGGTCAGAGTACTCTTTTTAAAGCGTTAGTGAGTCTAGCTAATCTAACTAAGCCCCTTTGCCTTCCTTCCCTTAGTCTAGCGCGACTGCCGAGGATACTCTGATTTTTTTTTTCCTTTCATTTCTTTTTCTCCCCTCCTCCCTTTTTTTCCCTTTTCCTTCAGTTATTCTTGGATAGCGCACGACTTTTTGGGTGTTTAATTACGCTATAGGAAGATGCGATAGCTAAGTACCTAGCAACGATAGTGTCGCGCTAACCGACGTAAGACTTCTCTTTTTTTGACGAACACCCCCAGGGGTGGAGATTTGCACCGACACGCAGGTGCCTGAGACAACCTCCCCATCTTTATAAGAGAGCTATGGCCCGTAATATAGCCCCGGGTTTTTGAGTTTTAGAAGGCGACAGCCTCTTCGTCGTTCTCTCTCTTTTCTTTAATTTGCTGTTCGTTTTCCCCTAGTTACTCATTATATGATACTAGCCTTATAGCCTTAGGAAAGGTTTTCTTCCCTTTTTTGTTTTGTTTGGAATTTCGCGTCTTGCGTCTTTCCGAGGCCCGCGCCTGTTTTGGGACCCGAGTCCCTCAGTTAGCTGACACAGTACCAAGTTAGACACACACTGTTAACTGAATACACATAGAGACACCTTGAAAGCACACAGACATACCCTGCATACACATAACCAGGCAGAGGTTAGAGGAAAGTTGCACCAGTGGTATGTCTTGAGTGTTGCAGCAGAGCGTGAGTGGGACTCCGGCCGTCTGACCGTAGCCTGGACCCTGGCCACGCATCATCTGGACCCGTCAACCTGGACATCCTGAAGATTCATCCCGCTTGGCGAAGGGGGGTCTGTAACAACTATGGCCGATGGCCCAATACACCCTCTAATTTATTTTTTAAAGTTTGCTTCTCCTAAAGCAAATTCTCTGCAGTGCATGAATATTCCACTGCCCAGACAGGATCCAAGCCTGGTCAGCTCTGCAGGTGGTCACCCAGCCACCAACAAAACTCTTTTGAAGCCGCTGACCAGGTGACAAAGGAATTTATGCGTCTGCCGAAGGAGTGTATTCAAGCAGTCTTTTCGGAGCCCGAACAAATGGCTCCAATGGTTTGGGATACACAAATGACCGATCAAAGGAATGTTCATGACTTCTTATCAATCACAAAAGGATATTCTGGTGTCTCGCCCTTCCTGGAACGTCTAGATGGAGCAACAGCACCTCCAAGTGGTGAAACTTGGAACTATCCTTAGTGACAATTCACATAAGTAACCGCATTTTACACATTTATACCATGATAATTCTTGACAGACAACTGAACTACGAATGATTCATGTTATATCTTTGTGTGTATGAACATCCTATTTCATTTGTACTCCATAAAGAATGAAAGATAATCAATATCTCTCAGTTCAGTCAGATTAGACAAGTAGAAGTTACCTCACAAGTTAGTTTATGATGCATTAATTACGATGTGTGTTAAACGGGTTGTGTGGGAAAACTGATTTGCCAGACTGACCAAATTTAATGCCAAATTATTAATCTCTTTAATAATTTTTTTCTTAAAGTCTGCCCGAGCGAGCAGAAGGGTGTGCCACCACCCACTGGAGCCCCGCCCAAAGACTTTAAAAAGGGCGAGGAGACCCTCGCTCACTCTCTTGCTTCTCCTCCTGCTCTCCCGCCTCCTCCAAAAACTCTCTAGCACGACCTGCAAGTGGCCCAGCCTGCTGCGAACTCTTTGTTCCAAGAAACTTGCCAACCACGTGGCCTTTTTTTCTGGCAGCAGAGAGCGGACCCTCGCTCCACGCCACGCCAAAGCAGGTGCAAACTGCAACGCTGACTAAAGACTCTTTTGCTTTTTTTTTGTTTTTTTCTTTGTTCCACGATCGGTGCTTGCCCGCCCGGACTCCGCGGCCCCGGCGTAAACTTGTAACGTAGCGCCGGGCTCAAGGTTGTGCACCTAAGCCGCGCACCTCACGTGCTATTCGGTGGCGCTCCGCCGCAGTGCCAACGCACCTCCAACGGCCGGCCTTCCCCGTACGCAGGCGCGTACTGACCGAGCTGCAACACCTGAACTCGGACAGCTGCCCAGCAAAACCAACCTTGGCGAGAATCAACCTCGCCGGATCGCCGACCAATCAAGGCACGAGCCGCGCACCTACGCCAGGCCCCTGAGCGGTTTCCCCGTGCTCACCTGTGGAATAACTTTTTTTTTTATTTTCTTGCCTTTTTGGAACGAACATTGACTATTTTTCCCCCTTTTTTCAAGACCTTTCTGCTCGTTCGACGCAAACGATGCTCGTAAGTCTGCATTTGATTCCAAAATTGGTACCACTGCGTGCAACTTACGTTTGAAACATATCACAGATCTGGCAGGTCAAATTTCTCTTTTCCCTTGTTTCCTCATTCATTTGCATTCCTTCCTTATTTTCATTCGCTTTATTTTGTTTCTTTTCTTCTGACGGTAGAATAGTTAGATAGGCAGTGTTTTGATTCTGTAGTGTAGCAATCGTGAATAAATGCATGTTTTATGAACATTATTCCGCCTAAATCATCTGTGTTTCCGAGTGGATTATTATTCTTTTGTTAGTACAACGAACCACTGAATATCGAGTGTGGCGACTTTAGATTATCAATGACTGATGAAAGGATTTTGGTCGTTGTTTGCTCCTGTTAACCCAAAGCAAAAACAACGTGGTGCCCCAGAGGTTATCGAGGTAAATACAATTTACCTCTATAACGTCCAGATTATTAATTCGTCCAAAAGATGACCCAATTATCGCTACACGTTGAACCTATGTATGTAATTGAACCAAGGGTACCCTGGGCCACGCTAATTAATGTTGCATTGGCCCGAGGGGAGATTCCGATGGAAACGTTACCTGATGTCCCACAAGAAAGAGTAGTAAATATTAGTAGCATGTGTAGCAGTTATATAGTAAGGGAAGCTACATTGGATAAAATGGAGTATAAGGCTAAAACAGTAGTAGTGAAGGTGAGTCCAGCGATGTCGCCTCGGAGGGATCCGAGGTCAGACACGGAATACTGGATAAAAGTAAAAGTTATGATAGCTATGAAACCCTATGAGGGTATATACTCTTTGGGAATGGCAGTATCAATGAGTACAGAGGAGGAAGCCAAACGGCTACACCCCAAATGCACTTTTTATGGGGATTGCCTTGGTGGTAAACCGACAAGAAGGTATAGTGGTGAAAATAGAGATGAAGAAATAGAGTCTAGTAGTAATGAGAAGTTGATGGTACTAGCTCAGGTATCCACAGAAGAACTAGAAAAACTTAATGCTAATTCATTAGGGAAGGACGTAAACAAGAAACCCAGGTCAGGGGAAAATTTCGACCTTAGAGGTCGCCCGAGGAAAAGATGGGGGCAAGGATGTCCCTATCCGGGTTGTACTGGTGAAGGAAATATGGTCGGCGACCACAAAAGGCATTGGTCGCTACGGGGATGCCCTAGTTTTAACAAGGCAAACCCATGGAGGTATAATAATTCACCTAAATGGAAGAAGCTAGTAAAAATGTGTAGAAAGGCCCCCCCATTCCGTTCTTCCCCGAGAGGAACAGATGGAAATGGGAGAAGTACTGGAAACTCTAGCCGCGAGTTCAAAGGCGGAAGGGAGGAAAGGGCCAGATGCAGGAGAGAGCGCCTCCTCTAACGGGGAGGAGCCAGAAGAAAAAGAGTACAAGCTAGAGTTGAGCGATGATAGCGAGGACGACGTGGTAAGAGAACACAAGGTCCTCAAGATAGTCCTGTCACGCTTTTGGAACAGGCACCAGAACCCACAGCCTTCCACATCTACAAAGAAGTAGCAACAAGAGGGAGATGGAAGATGAAATTGCTGAGCTGAAGGATCGAGTAACCAGGTTAGAGGCAAGTAGAGAATTGGTAGAAAATTTCCTAAGAGAATTAATACCGGCTCTACACAATCTTTTCATAGATCTTGGGCAATTTAGGCCATATTGGGTGTCTTTAGTTCAGCAATTCCATGAAAGTGACGCTGTGCAAAGAGAATTGAGAGAAAAAATTAAACAATTGGAAAAGAAAATCGGGGAAGTAGAAGCCAAGGTGCAGAGGTTCAAGCAGACCCCCGTGAACCTTGAGCAGGAGGAGTCACCAGGACCCTCAACGGCCCTGTTGTTTGATTATCAAGAATTTCTGCGGAATCAGATGCAAGAAAGATTGGCTGAATTGCGGGCCGAGCATAATGAAGATAAGTAATCAATAGACTAAGCAACGCTAGGAAAATTGATTACCAGTAAAATAAAAACCCCTCTTATTTGAAAATAAATGAATTTGGCTCAGTGGGCTGTAGAGTCAATTTGAAAATAAATATAAAAGATAACTGTGTAATGAAAGCCAACCCCCAAGGAAAGGAGGAGGAGCTAAAGAGATATCAATACACAGCAGTCCTCAAAGGACAAAACCAAAGAACGAAAGGCATGAAACAAGGCTACGAAGAGGCGATGGAGGAAGAGCAAGATTTCGGTGGTAGCGGTGGCAAGTTAGTAATACCTGGAAAACTTTGTTCAGCCGAGGCAAAGGAACGACTCGAGCGCCAAGGATGGAATCTTCCTGGATACGAAACCCCGGTGTATGACATACCCCGACCTGCGACTCTAAACGTGCCGCACCCCCTGACACTGGAGGTAGGAGAAGGGCCGCATGTCTACTCCGATGGAGGAACGATTACACGACAACCAAAGCGCAAAAGGTTAGAGAACCACTACGATACTCCAGCAAATGAAGATCCGCTGGACACAGTTCACGAACAACCCGAAGCTGACAGAGTGTACATGAACTTTCGTGTCAACCGCCAGCGACAACGTTGGGGGTATGGAAGAGTTTGGTTGACTACCATACTTTGTTTCGCGGTAATATCCTTGATATATTGTTTGTTAGCGCTGCGAGCAGGGATGAGACGAAAAGCTAGCATCGACAGCGTGGCCCCAATTAATCCCATCGACCTAGTAGAAATACGGCATGGCGCCACTAAAATAACTAACCAGACGTGCTGGAAAGTGGAGGAGAAGCATGTCTGCGAAGAATGGAAAAGGAAGAAGGGAAAGAATAGGGCAGCCTGCGGTGCCGGAACGGAAAACCCCTGTGAGATAGGATGGAGAAGGGAGAAGATAGCAATGATAAATTCCTATCTTAGAACCTTCGACCAAACGAATTATAATGAATCCCTAAAAATTTTGAAAAGAAGTACAACATACCCTGCAAAGTCAAAAGCCGAGTGTAGAATTCGAGTGATTCGACGGGTTGATAGTACAGCAAACGACTCTACAGTCAATATTACCCTATTATGCCTGGAGAAGCAAGAACAAAGGATCATCAGAGCAAACTGGGTCCAGATCGGAGAGGAAGATCCTGCTTGGTATTTCAATGAACATTGTGCAAGACTACCGGATGCAACAGGAGGATACTGGTTGAAGACGGACCAGGACGCCCCTGATTTCACCTACCCGGCGGCCCCACGAAATGACACTTGTACCGAATTTCGCCCAGCATGGGAACCATGTTGGAACTGCATAACATTTCGGTGCGAGGAGCCAGGGACCAACGGGACCGCTGATTACCTGCCAGGTACTCCTGCTCCATCAATGGGTAAGTCACCTAAATTTCTTAAGCTACGCGGAGGGGTGTTTGGAAAATTTAGGAAGCCGGAAGCAGTAAAGATTACTAAACTAGTAATAACGCGACGGCCAGGATGCAAGTTAAAGTTAAGAAAGGCCCAGTCGTATGATGATAGCCATTGTGATTGGAATATGATGAAATATTGTCCTGAGCCCTATCATATGTTTTGCTATGCGGATGAGGGTAATAGAATCACCCTCTCCGATGTAGGGCTCATGGCTGATGCGAGTGGGATTTTGAAACCCTTTATTAGGCTATATACTGGGGACGCGCTATTTGAAAAGAAAATAGCAGTGGGACACGAACCTTGGTTGAATGACTCCTTTCCATGGATATGGAAAAGAAGTGCATCCATTTTGAAATCAACCTTTAATAAAACCTTGGGAATAAATGTGTTACAAGAAGTACAGGTACAGTTATGGGCTCAACGTATTCCCACACCAGATGACCTACATAATGCCCCGAAGGGTGATTTTAATAAAATTGACCAATGTGTAGCATTAAAAATGTATGATAGATTACATGGGACAGAGTGGAAAAGTGGAATTACACCGCGATGCCCCTTGGTGGAAACGGGGACACCACCTTTCACTCATTGGTATTATAACTGTACAGGGTTAAAAACAAACCAAACGGTTAAAGGGGTGCTACAAGCATGGAAAGAAGGACATACGAGAGATGAAAGTAAGACATGGTGGGGGCTTAATGAACACGAAATGGCTCATGATGTGATACCTTGCTTAGGGAAGTCAGAGAATTATTGGGTTAAATACCAATATATGGCGACGGTGTACTCTAAAGAGTCCGATATTTGGCCTAATATTAGCGTATAAATTTATACGCTAATCCAAGGCCATGGAGGATGTGGTGTAAGGGAGGAAATTCCGTGTCAAGTTTTAATAATTGTACAATTATATTAGCACGTATACCCTGTTCTTTGGTCCCCCGGTTTCAGAGTTTTTGTAATCCACGTTACCGCGATGAGGAATACGCTAATTATGAGGGAGCGGTGTGGATTAAAGATAATAGTGATCGATGGATCCGGAGTCAAGCTGCAGGTAGGGAATATTGTACGAGATGGGACAATGATAATGACTTGTCCAAAATGGTAGGACTGAAAATTCTCCCCAAAACCCCTGACTCTATTATGCAAATTTTAGAGGGTCATGCATTTAGGAGGAACCTTTGTAAGGGGTACGTAATTACGGGGTTTGATTGGGTAGGATTCAATCAAATATATGGCCCTGGCACATGCCATGAACCTGCTGAGAGATGGCTGCATTGTGGACACAGTTACGAGGCGGATGAAAAAGGGGACCATGTATGTACATGGTATGAAAGAATAGGATTGGCAGTTAAAAGTGTAGTAAAAACTGTGGCCACAACAGCCGTTGAAATTGTAGAAGATGTAGCGGAGACGGCGGTTACTGAGATAGGTACAGGATTATATAATTTAGTACATGAAGTAGGACTTTGGTTCCTGCTAGGTTTAGGAATTGTCCTATCTGCGGTGATAGCTTTTGCAATTGTCAAAAGAGGAACTTTGTCGTTATTTCCTCATCAAAATCATAAAGAGAAAACCTTACCAAATAAGGTTAAAGCTCAGTTATTGGCCAACGAGCTGCAGGCAAATTGGGGAGGGGCGACAAAGGGGAGGTTACTGAGCATTGGGGAAGGGCTACAGAAAAGGGCGGGATCGACCCAACTATAAATACCACGCCCTAGCCCCGACTTCCTCACTTCTCACTGAAATCTTTTGGCGGAACAGTAAAACAACATCTAACCATGGCATGCAATGCCCCGGTTAATGGTACTAAGGGGAGACCAGGCGCCCTTCAAAATGTGAGTAATGAAGCTGAATATTGGATTATTTTCGTAATATGGCTTCTTTACTGTTGTACAGGACAATGGGATATATGGCAACTAACTCGACCCATTATTTTGATAATATCTGTTATCAAGGTATTGGTGTTGCGATTCGTGTTTTGTACATACACGCTGGGACTGGGATGCTTCATTGTGTATATGCGTGGCCGAATTAAAATTGATTATAAAACTCCAAGAGGGGTAGCTGAAACTTTCCTCTTGGTTTGCTGGATTTGTTTAGATATGACCTCTATAAAAGTCTTTGAGGTTGTATACGGAGCTGTTGTGATAGAAGGTGTATTAGCCATTGCTTTGGCCCTCTACATCATGAATATGGTAACTCGCCTTCAGAAAAACCCTGTGGCTACAGGCAGCAGGGTTTGGATTTGGCGAACAGCTAAACTAATATTGTGGGGTATAGATTGGGGAATAATTTCAATTCTCCTTTGGTTACGCCTGGTCGACCAATTGGTTTTAGTGATTTGTTTTTTTACCTATGTAGCTTTCTTTACTCTCCCGCCAAAAGGTTCCGCTACTCGGAGAGCGACCACATCCTCGCTCTACCGTAGTAGAGGTGTTCCGCATTCTCTCGATAGAGCGGGTGCGGATGATGACTTTGATATAGATCGAAACGTGTATACCGGGAGCCGCAATGTTCTAGGCTCCCCTCAGATCTAAGAATGATTGTATATGCCGGGGGCCGCGATGTTGTAAGCTCCCCTCAGGTCTAAGAATTGTCGAATTGTGTTTGTGTGTTTGACAGGATAACCAGGATGAGCCGCGGTGTGTCTTCTGTGGAAGCGATCTCCTCACGTCCGCATGGGTGGTGGGGGACGCTTACTACGGGCACTGCTGCCATCCTTTGCCCGCAGATGATGAGAGTAGAGAAATGTGGCTCATCCCTGACGGGCTTTTTCTAAATTTCGTTTTTGATCTCTTCACGGATATCCACTGTGGTTCCTGGGTATGGCCTGGCTTTGCTGACCTCGCGAGCTCAAGTAAGTTGGAAGGTTTGGTTCAAAGTAACATGAAGAAAATACGTTATTTTGTTAACAATGAGGGTGAACTCATCGGGAGAACTTTCCCTTTGATGCGTATGATATGGCGCCTGCCTGACGGTACTCAACGCCTGACTTTCAACACGCCGGCTGGCTTTTGTGTAGCCGCTACTCCTTTGAGACAGGTCAGACCTAATCGGGACGAGTGGCCCTACGCGCCTGTAACACCCTCCTCGCCCGTCCTGGACCGGGTTGACAAGCCTGGGGAACCCAGTGCCGCCCGTCAGGACGTCCCAGTTGGTAAGGTTATGCCACTGGTGAAGCTTGTGACTCCCTCTCCGAAGGTTACATCATCTGTTGATGACCCGGAGGGTGTGCCAGGCGAGGATGGGGGTGGAACGGGGTCGTCTCCTTCCCTGATGGTAGGTGAGTTGGGCCTGTGGTCTCCTCTTGCTGATCCTCCGTCGGGCTCCTTGCCTTTTGAATCCCCGGTGTCTCCGTTGCCGGATGACATAGGGGGGTTGGATGAAGTTGATTGGTTGGAGCTGAGTGACGGGCTTATGCGGTTGATCAGTATGGACACCATTGATCTCTAGGAGGGGGTGTCGAATTGAGTGGATTGAGTGGGTTCAGATGAAACGCCATATCATGTAAAATGAGATAACAAATTAATGGACTAGACTCAATTCTTAGTTCGAGACCAATTGGTGTCTACATGAGTGAAAACCAAACCAAATGGCCTCTGTGTGTAGCTCCCTAAAGCAACCACCAGATGCCGCCAAACCTGTGCAACCAAGCCGCACTCAGTACAGCCCGGACATCCCATATAAGGAAGTGGAAGTGGCCAATTACAATTTAAGTGTAAATAAATGGGATCCTGAACTAAGTAATAATACACATATACATGATCTGTATTCGACAATTGTTATCCTGATTTATGGATCAATAATCACAGCACATTGATGCCAACTATGAAGTTTTGCTGTCTTTTCTTTTCTTTTTCTTTACGAGCGATACTGTCTTAATCGCTGATGATATTGCTGTAACTGCATTGAGTGAAAAGATTACCTGTATGTATTGTCCTCTCAACAACGACATGCATGATGTGAAACAAGAACTACAACTAACCTGTTAAGTCTCCCTGAGAGAATTTGGGATTAACATGTCATGTATATACATGTTATTCATGCTTGCTTAGTCATGTTTAGAACATTACTATATATGATGTTATTGATTTTAATGTTTATGATTGTTGAATAAGAGCCAAGACCATTGACATATGTATTATGAGTAGAACAGAGGAGTCAGAATGAAGCTTTTGGCCCCAAGTTGAATTCCTTTTGAAAACAGGAACTGGTCGCGCTCTGTGGTGTGCGCAGCCTAGCAACCAGTTTCCTGTATGTGTTTATTCAACGTTATGCGCGTATGACTCAGGAGTGTGGAAAGTACCGAGAGCAAAAAGTCCCCTTGCGCATTGATATGTGAAAGGACTGGAAATCCCCCAAGCGCGCGGAAGTACACACTCACAATGATGAAACCAGTGGCACGCACCCAAGTTTATAAGAGGCCCTCCTCGACGAGGACCGAGGCTCTTTCTTCGTCACCCTGCGATGTGATCTGTATGGAGTGTGTTGCTGAAGACTGATTCGCGGCTTCGTGGGACTTAGGTTTCTTCATGAAAGGACTTTGACTTTTTGCCGTGAGTGGATCATTCTTCAAAGATTGGGTAAAGTACAAAACTTTTATTAATAAGGTGTTTAAGATGAAGATATGAAAGATTAATCGCGTGTAGGGTAAGAGCCATTTAACCACTCCCATATCTTTAGTTTATTTTTGGCCAAAAACGCCTTATTCTGATTCGGGTCTTGAGCTCCTCTGAGAAATGATCAATCTTAGAAAGATCTTATAAAAGGATTAAATATTCTTCTTGATTTCCCGTTTCCTATTTCATTTTATTTTTATTGATTTTACGTTTTATTTCTAAATGTGATTTTTATGAAATATATTTGCTATATCAATATTGTCAATAAAATTATTAAAAGACTATTTGTGAATTAATTAATTTGTTTCTTTTCATTTTTATTTTATTTCTTTTGGACACTTTATAAGTCCAAGGTCATTTTATAAGACCAAATAAAATAATTGAAAAACCAGTTATGAATTAATTATTTCATTTGTTCCTTTACATTTGATTTTATTCTTTTTGGTCATTTTATAAGTCAGCCTTATTTTTCTTCGAGACGGACACAACAGCAACGGACGTCCGGAAAGAGGTAAGTGCACTCGAATGACATCTAACCAGTGTTTCCATCTGCATTAATAAAGTCAAATACTCCAGCTTGATATGAAACAAGTCCGTATGATCCTCACAAGGATTATTAAATGACTAGGTCAATAACAAATGCAAACAACTCAGAGAAGTGGAGATGCCAATGTAAGTGAGGTGTTCAGACTATTATTCCTGGGCTCTGTGTGGTTATTCACTCAGGATTGATAGGTGGATGAAGACGGATTGGCCTCATAAGAAGACAGTGAACAAACCTAGGTGAATCCACTTTGACATATCGGCTTAACTAATTCCCGTCTCCTCACGCTGACGCCTTAGAGCCGGTGAGGGAAAAGGGGAATTTCTAACCCTTTGATTGGAGAGTCGATCAGGACATATTTCCCGATTTAAGTCCTGCGGGTAAGCGGAAGTTGACAGCACACAGGCACACACTTTTGCCAATTTGCCAAATGCTATTACATGGCTTTATCAGCAATATTAACAAATATACTCAACAGTGAAGAATCAAGTCAACCAATGATCAACAAGTTTTCTTAAATTGGTGTTTTTATCCCTAATATTCAACGCTCTTTTTGTTTTTGTTTTTTTAAAACTATAAATTGAATAAGTGAAATGCTTGCGGCCCAGTGTCTAAGCAGTGTACACAGTGTCGTATTGGCCACCATAAATGTTGGGCATTGGATTTAAAATAAAAATCCTGGAACAATCAGTGTTACAGGGGTTACAGAATTTTTGAAGACTGAATGTGAAGGTCATTATGAAGAAAACAACTTTGGGTGTTCCTCTTTTTTTTTAGGCAAAAATGGCCGGAATGATTTCTGAAGCAAAATACAGATGAATCGACGATCCGCAACATTTGCCAGCGTTTTTTTTCTTTCATGTGGCCCATCTGTAAATCGAATCTATAAAATACATAACATCAAAGTCACAATAAACTGACTGCCAAACCAAACCTTGTGTCTTGTGTCCCACAGACGTCCGTGAAAAATACTGTCCTGAGCGGCAGGAGCACGAGTTCTAGTAAAAGAGGAGGAGGACTTGGACCCTCAAGTTAAAGAAGAGGAGCAGCCTCCAAACACAAAGAGGAGAACTCGCCACCATACATTAAAGAGGAGGATTTCACATAGGGATGTCACAATATCCAAATTTCACGATACGATATTATCACGATACGATAATTATCACGATATTGTGAGTTGGTTGGTGATATTATTAAAAACTCACGATACTGTATAAAAGCTCACAATATTGAAAAAAAAAAAAAAAGAATAAATAACATAGTGGCAGGGTGGGTGACACAATATTGTTTTTGTTTTTTTTCCCTTAACATCAGTGACAATGAAATAGGCTTGGCCAGAAGTCATTTTATTGTCATTTTACTTTTTTAATCATGACCGCAGAAAATCACTTGGTGATTCAATAGTGCAACATTCAAGTCAAGT
The DNA here is from genome assembly GCF_051991245.1 of Festucalex cinctus. Taxonomy (NCBI): domain Eukaryota; kingdom Metazoa; phylum Chordata; class Actinopteri; order Syngnathiformes; family Syngnathidae; genus Festucalex; species Festucalex cinctus. Next base: position 208,420 of record NC_135426.1, on the reverse strand, counting down.
CAGGAACAATGAAGCAGCCAGTAATAGCTATGGCTACCCTAAGAGATTTTCCTTTTTAGGTGAAACGTACAACTGTAAACCTATTGGGAAGGTCAAGTCACTTAATGTGATTCCCTGTGCAAACAAGTTCAAGTAGGCTACAACACCACCACAAAGGAACAAATAAACATGTGCAACATAAACACAAAATAGTCTGCTGGAACTCGCAAGTCAGTCAAATAAAATAATCAGGCAAAAAATAGCCTGTCAAGATGGCTCAAAACAAAAATGTCATGTGTAAACACTAATCTACCATTTAGCTTGTTTTTAGGTTTTTCTTTAAAAAGATCAGTAAGTCAACATTACAAGGGAGAAGAAGAGACCTCTTAGCATTGACAACATCCCCTGCTATTGAGAATACCCTCTTACTGGGCACTGAGGTAGCTGGTATGCACAGATACTGTATGTCTTTGCTAAGGAGGAAAGAAGAGGGTACTTCCCTGCATTACTCCTCCACCACGTCAGAGGACATGATGACAAAGAAACCATGGGTTCTAACGCCATTCTTTGTTTCGTTGTAGAGAGTAGGAAAAACAGCTTGACAAAAATGTGCTCGTGGTGGGATTTTATATCTTGGCTCCAGTTTAGCTACTAACCTCTTAAATCCCGTGCATTCTACTGAAGAAAACGGTCGCAAATCAGTCGCTATGTGTTCGGCGATGTACCTTGTTATTTCTTGAGCCCTTGCGCTGTTATGAGGCATCGTTGTCAAAAATGATTCCTGTAGAGTTTTTTTTTTTTTTTTTATCCAGACGGGACTTCCTTACTGGGTTCCTGATACTTTTCTGTGTGATGAACTGCCAAATGACTTCGCATGTTGCGATTGTGGCAAAGTGGCTTAATTAGTGGGGGACAACGCCACCTGGGGACTTGCACCCCAGGAGTCTAAAACACGCTTCACAACTAAAAGGCACGCAGGTTAAACATCCACAGGACAAGATGTGACTCCAAAATATTCTGAGTTTATTAAATTAAAAGCTTAAAAAAAGACAACAACCTGACAACAAAAGAAAGTGGTGTGGGACTGCTAAAAACACCACAGGACTGGGGGACTTACCACGACAGCGGTACCAAAAAAAAAAGGGGGAACTCCAAACACTACACAGCACCCGTGACACAGCAAACCAAATAAGTGGGAAAAACGGGACCACCACCAGGGGGACCGCTGCCGCAAGGTGCCCTCAGTACCTGGCAACGATAAAAAAACAAATTAAAAAAAGCAAACAACCCACACCGCTTCACCCAAAGTCATCTGGCAGAGCAAAAATAAAAACAATCGTAAACATATAAAATACCCATACTGGTAAAAGAAACTAACAAAAAAAAACTATTAATATAAAACAAAGAATCCAAACAGATAAAAATGTTAAAGGAATTAGAAGGGCTCCGCGGCGGCAACACTTCGCCTGGGTCGGTCCTAACAGTTCAGCTGACCCAGGTCGCCGCCCAGACAGGAGGGGAAGTTGTCAGGAAGGTAACGTGTTTAAAATCCAGTTTTAAGATGTTAAAAAGCCAAGACAACAGTATAACCCGGGGTAGTGCCAAACTGGAAGACAAATTAATCAATTACAAATGAATTAGAAATATAAAAAAAAAGGTCTTCCCAACTAATACAAAAAAAAAAAAAAAAAGGAATTCATATTCCTTACCGGAGCGCACAATAGCAAGGTCATGGCGTGGGGAGGAGATACCCAGCGCGGCTCCACAATTTAATGGCTGGACAACAGGGTAAAAGCAATTAAAGCTTGTTCCCCTGCCCCGCCCTTGCACAAGGCCGACAGCCAACGCCCTACCTGCAGGAAGCGCCGCGCACCCACCCGGACACCAGGGAACAGTCACGCTCCAACATATGCCACGTTGCTGTAACCAAGCAGTACTAGATTAAGTTTCTAAAATCATGAATGGGCCAAGTCAACAAAAGCACGCATACCTTCACTTGGGACCGACACCACCCGCACACAGACCACATCAGCGCACGTCTGTCAACTCCGTCAAGGAGGCAAAGGAAGTGGAGGAAAGACAGACTGGCGCTGCGCTGACCTATTTATAGGCACCTGCTTAATTAGGGGCACTCTGCCCCCTTGTGGCAAGGGGCATCTATTCTGCCACATCTACCCCCAGGTTTTGAATCGTCGCCCCGACGATTGACACTAACACCAAGGTCTAAAAACAGCCATCTGAACATTGGACACCGGATATGCTTGCTGTGTATGGCGTTCATGCTGGCCTGCAGGCAACGGAAGATGGTGCACATTAGAGTGGTGGCCAGCGTTTGAACGAAGTCCATCCATCCATCCATCCATCCATCTTCTTCCGCTTATCCGGGGTCGGGTCGCGGGGGCAGCAGCTTCAGGAGGGAAACCCAGACTTCCCTCTCCCCAGCCACTTCAACCAGCTCCTCCGGTGGGATCCCAAGGCGTTCCCAGGCCAGCCGAGAGACATAGTCTCTCCAGCGTGTCCTGGGTCGTCCCCGGGGCCTCCCACCGGTGGGACATGCCCGGAACACCTCCCCAGGGAGGCGTCCAGGAGGCATCCGAACCAGATGCCCGAGCCACCTCAGCTGGCTCCTCTCAACGCGGAGGAGCAGCGGCTCGACTCTGAGTCCCTCCCGGATGACCGAGCTTCTCACCCTCTCTCTAAGGGAGAGCCCGGACACCCTGCGGAGGAAACTCATTTCGGCCGCTTGTATCCGGGATCTCGTTCTTTCGGTCACGACCCACAGCTCGTGACTATAGGTGAGGGTTGGAACGTAGATCGACCGGTAAATCGAGAGCTTTGCCTTTTGGCTCAGCTCTTTCTTCACCACGACGGACCGATACAGAGTCCGCATCACTGCAGACGCTGCACCGATCCGCCTGTCGATCTCCCGCTCCATCCTACCCTCACTCGTGAACAAGACCCCAAGATACTTGAACTCCTCCACTTGGGGCAGGATCTCATCCCCGACCTGAAGACGACACTCCACCCTTTTCCGACTGAGGACCATGGTCTCGGATTTGGAGGTGCTGATCCTCATCCCAGCCGCTTCACACTCGGCTGCGAACCGCTCCAGTGAGAGCTGAAGGTCCCGGCCTGATGAAGCCAACAGCACCACATCATCTGCAAAGAGCAGAGATGCAATGCTGAGGCCACCAAACCGGAACCCCTCCACTCCTCGGCTGCGCCTAGAAATTCTGTCCATAAAAGTTATGAACAGAATCGGTGACAAAGGGCAACCTTGGCGGAGTCCAACCCTCACCGGAAACGAATCCGACTTACTGCCGGCAATGCGGACCAAACTCTGGCAACGGTCGTACAGGGACCGAACAGCCCGTAACAAGGGGCCCGGCACCCCGTACTCCCGAAGGACCCCCCACAGAACTCCCCGAGGGACACGGTCGAACGCCTTCTCCAGATCCACAAAACACATGTGGACTGGTTGAGCGAACTCCCACGCACCCTCGAGGATCCTGCGGAGGGTGTAGAGCTGGTCCACTGTTCCACGGCCAGGACGAAAACCACACTGCTCCTCCTGGATCCGAGATTCGACCTCCCGACGGACCCTCCTCTCCAGCACCCCTGAATAGACCTTACCAGGGAGGCTGAGGAGTGTGATCCCTCTGTAGTTGGAACACACCCTCCGGTCCCCCTTCTTAAAAAGGGGGACCACCACCCCGGCCTGCCAATCCAGAGGCACTGTCCCCGATGTCCACGCGATGTTGTAGAGGCGTGTCAACCACGACAGCCCCACAACATCCAGAGTCTTTAGGAACTCCGGGCGGATCTCATCCACCCCCGGGGCCCTGCCACCGAGGAGCTTTCCAACCACCTCAGTGACTTCAACCCCAGAGATAGGAGAGCCCACCCCAGAGTCCCCAGACTCTGCTTCCTCAAAAGGAGACGTGTTGGTGGAATTGAGGAGGTCTTCGAAGTATTCCCCCCACCGCTTCACGACGTCCCGAGTCGAGGTCAGCAGCACCCCATCGCCACTATACACAGTGTTAATGGTGCACTGCTTTCCTCTCCTGAGACGCCGGATGGTGGACCAGAATTTCCTCGAAGCCGTCCGGAAGTCGTTTTCCATGGCCTCACCGAACTCCTCCCATGTCCGAGTTTTTGCCTCAGCAACCGCCGAAGCCGCGTTCCGCTTGGCCATCCGGTACCTGTCAGCTGCCTCCGGAGTCCGATAGGCCAGAAAGGCCCGATAGGACTCCTTCTTCAGCTTGACGGCATCCTTTACCGCTGGTGTCCACCAGCGGGTTCGAAGATTGCCGCCGCGACAGGCACCGACCACCTTACGGCCACAGCTCCGATCGGCCGCCTCAACAATGGAGGCGCGGAACATGGTCCATTCGGACTCAATGTCCCCCACCTCCCCCGAGACAAGGGAGAAGCTCTGCCGGAGGTGGGCATTGAAACTCTTTCTGACAGGGGATTCCGCCAGACGTTCCCAGCAAACCCTCACAATACGTTTGGGTCTGCCAGGTCGGACCGGCATCTTCCCCCACCATCGGAGCCAACACACCACCAGGTGGTGATCAGTTGACAGCTCCGCCCCTCTCTTCACCCGAGTGTCCAAAACATGCGGCCGCAAATCCGATGACACGACTACAAAGTCGATCATCGAACTGCGGCCTAGGGTGTCCTGGTGCCAAGTGCACATATGGACACCCTTATGCTTGAACATGGTGTTCGTTATGGACAAACCGTGACGAGCACAGAAGTCCAATAACAGAACACCGCTCGGGTTCCGATCAGGGGGAGCGTTGAAGTCCCCCAGCAGGACGAGGGAGTCCCCAGAGGGAGCGCTCTCCAGCACACCCTCCACGGACTCCAAGAAGGGTGGGTACTCTGAGCTGCTGTTTGGTGCATATGCACAAACAGTCAGGACCCGTCCCCCCACCCGAAGGCGGAGGGAGGCTACCCTCTCGTCCACCGGGGTAAACCCCAACGTACAGGCGCCGAGCCGGGGGGCAATAAGTATGCCCACACCTGCTCTGCGCCTCACACCGTGGGCAACTCCAGAGTGGAAGAGAGTCCAACCCCTCTCAAGAGGACTGGTACCAGAGCCCAAGCCGTGTGTGGAGGCGAGTCCGACTATGTCTAGTCGGAACTTCTCGGCCTCGCACACCAGCTCGGGCTCCTTCCCTGCCAGAGAGGTGACATTCCATGTCCCAAGAGCCAGCTTCTGTAGCCGGGGGTCGGTCCGCCAAGGTCTCCTCCCTTGGCCGCCACCCAGCCCACACTGCACCCGACCCCTTTGGCCCCTCCCACCGGTGGTGAGCCCGTGGGAAGAGGGACCCACGTTGCCCCTTCGGGCTGTGCCCGGCCGGGCCCCATGGGTGCAGGCCCGGCCACCAGGCGCTCGCCAGCGAGCCCCGCCTCCAGGCCTGGCTCCAGAGGGGGGCCCCGGTGACCCGCGTCCGGGCGAGGGAAACGCGTCTCCAAAATTTTTAATCATCATAGGGGTCTTCTGAGCCGTTCTTAGTCCCCTCCCTCCCTCCCTTAGTCTCCGCGAGCCGGCACCTTAACGTGGTGGAGGGGTTTGCGTGTCGCAATGATCCTAGGAGCTATGTTGTCTGGGGCTTTATGCCCCTGGCAGGGTCACCCATGGCAAACAGGTCCTAGGTGAGGGGCCAGACTAAGAACGTTTGAACGAAGTGTCCGACGCAATGCCTGCTGGCTAGTGCACGGTTGTTCTGCTGTAGACAAGGGCGGACCTACTGGTTTCATGCCAGCTAAAGGTGGACTGGATCTAGCCTGACCCACCAAAGGTGTTGCAACAGGACAACTCCTCGGCCCTGCAGAGTCAGAGGGTAAAGATGTTTCAGGTACCAAAAGCCACAAATCACCATCACCAAGGGAATCACTCTCCCCACGTCTTTGGCCACGTGGCGAGAGGGGCCTTGGATCGGGTCCCTGATTTTCAGGCCTGAGGACAGCTTTCACCATGTCTCGATGGACTGTACGCACCCGATGCAAATCTTGTACTGGCGCTACCGTGTACACTGCTCCTTGATCCGTTGGGGCTTTTAGTACCTGATAGACAACAGGACTCCACACATCCTGAATTTTGTGACGACCCCTAACACTATGATCTCTCAAATACACCAATTGACCTACGCGCAAAGGTGCATCACGAACATGTTGGTCATGGCGTACCTTCCTACGGGCAGCGGCGGCAAATAATCTCTCTTTAGCACCTTCAAAAGCTACATGGAGTCGAGCTTGATGCTCGACAACCCAATCCTGTACTTCCCCCCGTACAGGGTCTTGAACTCGCCCTAGAAGGAAATCTATAGGGAGACGAGGCTCTCTGCCAAACATCAGATAAAAGGGTGACTCTCCGGTACTCTGATGTGGTGTGGTATTATAAGCAAATAATACCTGAGGTAGACACGAGACCCAACCCCGTTTTCTGGAAATTGGCAGAGCACGTAGAAGGTTGTGAAGTGTTCTATTAAAGCGCTCGCACTGCCCATTGCCTGCTGGATGATAAGGGGTGGTGCGGGACTTGGCAACCTCGTATAAGCAGCAGAGCTGATGAAGCAAGGCACTTTCAAAGCTCCTACCCTGGTCTGAGTGGAGTCGGCTTGGAACGCCAAACTTGTAAAACCACTCCGTCAGAAGAACATGGGCTACGGTAGAAGCCCTTTGATCCCGGGTAGGAACAGCAATTGTGTATTTACTGAAAACATCAGTCATAACAAGGACATTTTCAAAACCACCACGGGACGGTTCCAACAGGGTAAAATCAATAGCCAAGATCTCATTTGGCTCGGAAGCGAACAAATGACCCATAAAGCTGTGTGGCACTGAACCAGAGTCTTTAGCCACCTGACAGCGGTCACACTGTTGAACCCATTGCTTGATGTCTGAGGCCATTCCTGGCCAGTAACAACGCTGTCTCACCAGGTCAGTGGTTCGATCAATGCCCTGGTGGCCATGGTCCTGATGCAAACAAGTCATTGTCTCCTGCTTAAGGACTGCAGGCAAAACCAGCTGGAGCAATTGAATACCACCATCAGGCTGGAAAATTTGCCGATACAGCACCCCCTCTCTTTCCACCAACCGGTCCCACTGGCGCACCAGTGCCATCACTGCCTTGGAAACCTGAGGTCTCTCCACTGCTGTTGGTTGAGCCTGCCTCCGCCAGAACACCAAAAACTCCTTTATGAGAGGGTCAGCCTCCTGCAGGGTTCGAATATCTGCTGACGAAGATAATGGGCAAGCAGATACTACCCCCTGAGTTGCCACCACCCTCTCCCCTGGGTACACCGCATGCTGGACGCCACTAGGGACGGCAGTGCCGGGCACAATACTTTCCACCCAGCCAGAACTGGACGAGTATTGCCTCGACAAGGCATCAGCATTACGATTACTGCGACCTGTTCGGTACTTGATATCAAAATCAAATGCCGCCAGCTGCGCAGCCCAGCGATGTTCTGTGGCACCCAGCTTGGCAGTCTGCAAATAGCTCAGTGGGTTGTTATCTGTGAAGACCAGGCACTTGTGCCCCAACAGATATTCCCGAAACTTTTCAGTCATGGCCCATTTCAGCGCCAGGAATTCCAATTTCATGGAGCTGTAATTATCCATATTACGCTCAGTAGGTCTAAGGCCACGACTTGCATATGCCACCGGCTGAACTCCCCTGTCAGTTTCTTGTGAAAGCACTGCCCCCAGACCGCTGCAACTAGCGTCAACCTCCAGGATAAAAGGGCGAGAAAAATCAGCATAGGTCAACACTGGTGCCGAAACCAACCTTGCTTTCAAGGCCTCGAAACTGGCCTCACACTGTGCTGTCCAAGCAGCACCAAGGGCCTGCTCTGAACCTCTCCTGGTCTTTTTACTTGTAAGCTCAGCCACTAATCTATGTAAAGGGGCAGCCAATTGTGCAAAGCCCTGAACAAAGCGCCGATAATAGCTTGCAAATCCTAAGAATGAGCGTAGCTCCGAGACACGACTTGGTTGTCTCCACTTGGAAACTGCATCAATCTTGTCAGGATCAGTAGAAACTCCCTCGCTTGAAATGACATGGCCCAAATACTTAACTTCTTTCTGGAAGAAGTTACACTTCTCCAACTTAGCTTTCAGGCCTTCCTTTTGAAGCCGACCAAGCACCAGTTCCAGCCGCTGTAGATGTTGTGCAACTGAGGAGGAGAAGACCACAATATCATCAAGGTACAGTAAGAGTGACTGCCCTTGCTGATCTCCAAACATCCTTTGCATCAGCCGCTGGAACGTACTTGGGGCATTACACAGCCCAAAGGGCATCCGATTGAACTCAAAAAGTCCGAAAGGGGTACAGAAGGCAGTCTTGTGTTGATCCGGTTCAGAAACTGGCACCTGGTTGTACCCGCTTGCGAGGTCAATCGTTGAAAACCAACGAGCTCCACAAAGCGCATCCAAGCTTTCCTCAATGCGTGGCAGTGGGAAAGCATCCTTACGGGTTTTGCTGTTAAGGAGGCGGTAATCAACACACAAGCGCAGGCTTCCATCCTTCTTCCGGACCAAGACAATAGGTGAGGCATAAGGACTACTACTTTCCTTAATGACTTGAGCCTCCAACAGCTGGTTAATGTGGGCCTTCACGTCCTCATATTCTGAGGGAGGAATGCGACGGTATCTTTGTCTAACTGGAACGTCATCAAGGAGTGGAATATTGTGGGAAATTAGATTAGTACAGCCCAAATCTCCATCATGAACTGAAAAGACAGAGCTATACTTTTGCAACACTGATCTTACTTCAACCTGCTCCTCTCCCGTCAGCATTGACAGATCCACTTGAGGGGCCTCTTTAGGTGTTGAAATGGTGGATTCTTGCAAAGAGACTGTAGCCGTGAAAGGCTGCACTTCGCTTACCCCCGTGGGTAGGCTAACAACCTGAGCCCCTCTGAGAACACCAAGAGAAGTCCGTGGGTACAGAAGTATATCCATGGTTCCCACGTTTACCACTGGAACCTGAACCATACCCTGGACAACCTGGACCAAACATGGAGATGCCAGCAACCCCGCTGGCAAGCCAGAATCAGGGGGCTCAAAGAGCACAGTCTGGTTCTCAAAATGTGAGGAGCAGGTACTAGCCACCATTTTCATGAAGCCAGCAGGGATACGAATAGCTCGTTTACCTTGCACCCTAACTGAACCGGTAGGGTCTTCCTGAGCCTGTACAGCAACCTGGTGGCACTTCTGAAGGGCCTCAACGATTTGATCAGGGGCCAACAACACAGAGGGTGACTCAAACAAAGACCGACCATATGCCCCAAAAAGATGTCGATAGCAGCGTCGGATCACATTCATCCCCAGGACTCCCGGGGGTGAGGAGGCCGCTCCAGGTGGGTCCTTGACTACCAAGACACCACAACGTGGTATTACCTTCTCACAAAGAGTCACATCAAGCTCCAAATAGCCAACATATGGGATGGCTAGGCCGTTAGCTGCACGCAGCTGTAGCCAGTGACAAGACCGCAAGCGATCATAACCCCATGGGGCAAAATGCAGCTGGAAAAAGCTCTCAGTTATAGTGGATACCATGGACCCAGTATCCACCAAGCACAACACTGAGACATCACCCATAAGAACATAAACACTTGGACAAGATGACATTAGGCTAGTCGGTTTGCAGTCTATGGAGCCTGGAGATTCCCCTACTGAGCTTTGGCTCAACAACTCAGCAGGCATCAGTTTTCCGACTACTGAGCAGGCAAAGGTCTAGGAGGATTGATAGCTAAACCTGCGACAGAATGAGCACGGGCACGAAAGGGGACGCGCTCGCCATCACACTGGCGGGCAAAGTGTCCAGGTTGTTGACACCTACGGCAAATCACATTGTTTTGTGACACCCGACTCAGAGTTTGGGGAGCCTGCAAGGCGGCAACCGAGCGTGTTAGCTCATCCAGCTGCCCTTGTTGGCGCTTCAAAAGGTCCATCAGCTCCGTAAGACTGGGCCCATGGGGAGCAGCAACAGGGGATGGAACGGAACTGCCCTGAACACGAAACTGAAGACCGTGACCAGATGGAAGAGAGTAGCTACGCCCCCGAGAACCTCCCGGACGTCCCTCCCTCTCCCACCTTATGGCCTCACTTCGCACCTCCAACAAGGAAGCTGTAGGCTGACGCCGGACCATTTGCTTCAGCTCACGACGCAGGGAACTGTCAAGCACATGCTCTACAAACTGGTCACGAAGCAAAACATCAGCATTTGGCATCCCATTGGGTGCACTCTGCTGTATAGGTTGCATAAGAGATAACAAGGCCAAAGAGAACTCCTGCAGCGACTCACCTTCCTGCGGCTGTCTAGCAAAAAAGGCCTGTTGCAGAGTCATGTAGGAATGAGTTTGACCATACAACTCTCGCAAAATTGCAAGAATGCAAACTGGGTCATCTCGTTCTGTAGCTGTTCTGAATCTAATTTCTTCTCGTGCCTCTCCTTCCAAATGGTCAATAATAAAGAGGGCCTGGTCCGCAGCCGAGAGGTGCCGGGCCCGCATGTATGCCTCTATCTCCTCAACCCACTCAGACACACTAATGCTCGACTTGCCATTAAACATGGGACATCTGCGCTCTCTAGGTATAACCACCAACCGCTCAGTTACAACAGGTGGAGCACCAACGGCTGGACCAGGAGACCCAGAGACTGCCCCACTGGGGCCCGAATGAGGCACGCCACGCTCCCGAAGCAGACGCCCATTGTCTGCCTTCAATTGCAGAACAAGCTCCCGAAGCTGCTGTACTTCCTCCTCCATGCCCTCACCCAGGTTTCCACTAGGATGAGAGAGAAAAAAAAAAAAAAAATTCTAAAAAAAATAATTCTGATTATGGCTGCTGTCTTGGCTTATGCTAATAAAATAATCAACACACACAAAATAAAAAAAGTAGACCAACAATAAGAATTTATTTATTTTTTTCTCTTTTGGAAATCACATCTGTCCTTTAATAGTGGATCCTGCCGACAACGCCAGATTGTGGCAAAGTGGCTTAATTAGTGGGGGACAACGCCACCTGGGGACTTGCACCCCCAGGAGTCTAAAACACGCTTCACAACTAAAAGGCACGCAGGTTAAACATCCACAGGACAAGATGTGACTCCAAAATATTCTGAGTTTATTAACAAATTAAAAGCTTAAAAAAAAAAAAAGACAACAACCTGACAACAAAAGAAAGTGGTGTGGGACTGCTAAAAACACCACAGGACTGGGGGACTTACCACGACAGCGGTACCAAAAAAAAAAGGGGGAACTCCAAACACTACACAGCACCCGTGACACAGCAAACCAAATAAGTGGGAAAAACGGGACCACCACCAGGGGGACCGCTGCCGCAAGGTGCCCTCAGTACCTGGCAACGATAAAAAAACACAAATTAAAAAAAGCAAACAACCCACACCGCTTCACCCAAAGTCATCTGGCAGAGCAAAAATAAAAACAATCGTAAACATATAAAATACCCATACTGGTAAAAGAAACTAACAAAAAAAACTATTAATATAAAACAAAGAATCCAAACAGATAAAAATGTTAAAGGAATTAGAAGGGCTCCGCGGCTGCAACACTTCGCCTGGGTCGGTCCTAACAGTTCAGCTGACCCAGGTCACCGCCCAGACAGGAGGGGAAGTTGTCAGGAAGGTAACGTGTTTAAAATCCAGTTTTAAGATGTTAAAAAGCCAAGACAACAGTATAACCCGGGGTAGTGCCAAACTGGAAGACAAATTAATCAATTACAAATTAATTAGAAAAAAAAAAAAAAAGGTCTTCCCAACTAATACAAAAAAAAAAAAAAAGGAATTCATATTCCTTACAGGAGCGCACAATAGCAAGGTCACGGCGTGGGGAGGAGATACCCAGCGCGGCTCCACAATTTAATGGCTGGACAACAGGGTAAAAGCAATTAAAGCTTGTTCCCCTGCCCCGCCCTTGCACAAGGCCGACAGCCAACGCCCTACCTGCAGGAAGCGCCGCGCACCCACCCGGACACCAGGGAACAGTCACGCTCCAACATATGCCACGTTGCTGTAACCAAGCAGTACTAGATTAAGTTTCTAAAATCATGAATGGGCCAAGTCAACAAAAGCACGCATACCTTCACTTGGGTCCGACACCACCCGCACACAGACCACATCAGCGCACGTCTGTCAACTCCGTCAAGGAGGCAAAGGAAGTGGAGGAAAGACAGACTGGCGCTGCGCTGACCTATTTATAGGCACCTGCTTAATTAGGGGCACTCTGCCCCCTTGTGGTAAGGGGCATCTATTCTGCCACACTTGTATTACCCGATGTGTTCCGTATTTGAACGTGGCAGTACTTGCATACTGCAAGCCCTCGGTCGGTGACTTTTGTCCCTTTGTCGTTTGTTGCAACGGAGAAACCAAAGTGCTTCCACACATCTGATTTAAAAGTTTGCGGAGCATTTTTAATCTCAATTGCCGTGTTTTCTTCTAAAGCCATCTCAGAAGGTTCGCCACTCTCCACCATCTCGAATTCTCTGTGTGCGCCGTGTGTTCCTATTGGCTCAGCGGCGGCGCAAAGCATCATGGTCTATGTAGTTCATAATGCTGTATTCGGCAGACGCAGGCAGAAAATAATGTTTTTGAACAGAGATGAGCTGTTTTTACTATCGCAAACATGACGATGATGATATCGTGTCCTTTTTAATACCACAATATCGCGATATCGCCAATATTGTGACATCCCTAATTTCACAGAGGTGCCCGTAACTGGTGTCCATTTGAAGACTGAATGTGAAGGTCATTATGGAGAAAAGAAATGGGCGGAGCCTCCGATCAGGAGCTCAAGTCAACAAATGACAAGAGAAGGTGATGAAGTGTAGGATCACAAGCAGACAGCTGTTTCGCTCCAATGTCAGATGGTGACGACTTGTCACACTCTTCTCCCACTGATGACGATGAACAGTCTGACGGTGATGTGACATGTCACACTGACAACAAACGTTGGAAATGTTCTCATTGTGGAAGAACGTTTGCCTACAAGAAAATATTGAAAAGACATGTGATTGGCCACACTGGAGAGAAGCCTTTTGCCTGCTCAGTTTGTGGTCAAAGTGTCTTTCAGAAGGGAGACTTAAAAAGACACACAAGAACCCACACTGGAGAGAAGCCTTTTGCCTGCTTAGTATGTGTTCAAAGATTCCCAAGTAAGGCTAAAGCTGAGAGGCACGAGTGTGCTGGTGAGAATAGCAGTGATGAATGAAGCTTGATATGATCTCATTGCTGAATTTACATTTAAATGGTGCAGAAATCATTTCTACTGCTGAATGAACAAATGATCAGTGTACTTGTGTATTTTGAAATTGATTTGTATTTAAAATGTTACATTAACCTGACAAGGGGCTGCAGATTAAAACTATCTGACGGCTATAATCTGGCTGGCATGTGTACATGTAAATGTCCATTCATATGCACTGTGCCTTATATATTACATTTTCCATGTTTAACTCTCTTACTACATATGACGTATATGAACGTCATAAGCGTCATTGTCCCTGCCTACACATGACGTATATATACGTCATAAGGCTTTTTTTATGATAGTGTATACATTAGGGTCTGACGCAGCTTTTGAGTGAAGGATCAGGCTTGACTGCGACGTTAACAACGGCCAGCGGGTGGCAACAACTATAAAATACAGCCACGATCACGCAAGGATCACGTAGAAAAACAAACAAACCTAAAAACAGGAAGTGTATGCGTTGACGGGTGGAGGGGGGCTGGGGTGCAGAAGCCGTGGAGGAAGAAAGAGTGCGAGTGATGGACAGAAAAACAAAACAGTTAACACTTAGATGAGTTATTTTCGGTTGTAAAAGCATCGCCATCAAAGGATGATGGCGGCGATCAAGTTTCACGTCGAAGAAACGCGTCGAGCAGCCGTTGAGCGACGCTCCGCCGGCCGCTTCAAGCGAGGACGACTACCGGGAAGACGATAGATCATCACGACAATCACACCGATTTGGAGGATGACGAGTATATGCCGGATTTGGATCCTGACCTTTCAGATGAGCGTGTGCCTGTTTTCACATGCTGGCCCTCGTTGGAAAGGCCAGATTCTCCCCTTTAATTTAAGACATTTTTCGCCCAAATTGAACCATTATTTCTTGCATTCTAAGCCCAGAAATTGAGCGTAATTTGAGAGAAACAGGCTGGTTTTGAAGGTGGTTGAAATAGCTCAAAACAAAATGGCGTCTGTCGCTCGGGACGACGTTATTTCTGGACATCTTTGAACTCGTTAGAAAGCTGGGCATCTCAGCTTCAATTTGACACATATCTGGCCGAAATCCGTGCACGCAATGCTGAAATATTAGCCTCTTAATACTGCTCCGTTTCAGCGTAATAGAAAGCAGTTTTGGACAGCTGCAATTTACACGCTCATTACTCGGCCAAACAACGTCCACTCCGCACGAGTTTAGGCTCGTTAAAAACCTGAAATTCTCCCCTTTAATTTGCTATATTGATTACCACAATCAGTGCCTTATTTCAAAAGTAAACAGCCGCGCAATTGTGCTTATTTCCGCACCATAACAATAGGGGGGGATACAGCAGAATGTGACCAAATAAAAAGGCCTTTTTCTCAGCCCCAGAAGGTCCAATTTTCACATGCTGGCCCTCGTTGGAAAGGCCAGATTCTCCCCTTTGATTTAACATTTTTCGCCCAAATTGAACCATTATTTCCTGCATTCTAAGCCCAGAAATTGAGGGTAATTTGAGAGAAACAGGCTGTTTTTGAAGGTGGCTGAAATAGCTCAAAACAAAATGGCGTCTGTCGCTCGGGACGACGTTATTTCTGGACGTCTTTGACCTCGTTAGAAAGTTGGGAATCTCAGCTTCAATTTGAGACATATCTGGCCGAAATCCGTGCAGGCGATGCTGAAATATTAGCTTCCTAATACTGCATACTGCATAGTTTCAGCGAAATAAGTGGTTTTGGACAGCTGCATTTTAAACGCTCACTTCGTCCATTCCGCAATAAAAAAAAAAATAAAAAAAAATTATTGAATGAATTTGTTCTCAATCGTGACTAAAATTATGTTTTTATGGGGAAAAGTAACATTTGCAACTTTATACAAATTCATTTGATTGTCAATGAGGAGTCAAGTCCACTGGTGGGTCATCCTCCTCTGATTCAACGAATGACCAATATTAAAATCAGATATTTCAGCAAATGTGATGTAAGGACAAGTTTTGTTTTGTTCTAGATTGTTTTAAAATGTAATTACTTTTAATATAGGATCATAAAATGATCCCTATTGTGAAAGTCATTAGAGAGAAATCTCCTGTTACAACTTTATACAAATTCATTTGATTGTCAATGAGAGAGAGAATATTACAAGGCCGCTTCTGTCAAAATTTGATGGATGACATTCTTAATTAGATTAGGGGGGTCATGTGTGGGTCATGACCCCTCCCTAATGAAGATTAATGACCCTTTAATGACTTCCAGATGTCATATAATGAGGGTTAATGACCCTTAATGACTTCCTGATGTCATTTAATGAGGGTTAATGACCCTTAATGACTTCCTGATGTCATTTAATGAAGATTAATGACCCCTAATGACTTCCTGATGTCATTTAATGAAGATTAATGACCCTTAATGACTTCCTGATGTCATTTAATGAAGATTAATGACCCTTTAATGGCTTCCAGATGTCATATAATGAGGGTTAATGACCTTTAATGACTTCCAGATGTCATTTAATGAGGGGTAATGACCTTTAATGACTTCCGGATGTCGTTTAATGAGGATGAATGACCTTTAATGACTTCCGGATGTCGTATAATGAAGATGAATGACCTTTAATGACTTCCGGATGTCGTTTAATGAAGATGAATGACCTTTAATGACTTCCAGGTGTTATATAATGAAGATGAATGACCCTTAATGAATTCCTGATGTCATTTAATGAAGATTAATGACCCCTTAATGAAGATGGATGATGTGTAGGTGGTGTTCCTACCTGTTTTTGCAGATATCATGGCTGACCCGGGTTCAAATGCTAATTGTTTGGTTAACTTCCGGATCCGGTGCACGCCCCCCTAGATTGAGTGAATAATGAATAATAATGAGATTGAATGACGTGATCGGAGGGAGTGGTTTAGTATGGGTAAAAAGGATATAACAAGCGCTTCAACAGTCCGATAGAGCTACAGCGAGGATGGCGGGGAAAATCAATGTAATCAGCGAGACAAATGTTTCAGTGCAGATGGGACGCACTGGGACCGACTCGATTTTGGATGCGCCGCGTAAGAAGCAGATGTTTTTGCGACGTATTCAGAAACCCCCCGCAGAGTCTTTGGAGGAAATATGGTCTTTGGATCCATCTGCCTCATGGGGATACCGCTTCCTTTACGAGATGGGTGAGCTGTGTCTGTATTTTAGCATGGACGGTGTTGAAAATACATCACCTAGTGGCTATGGGACTCTAAACTCTAATGACTGGGGTATATTAAATCAACTGGTACCTCGAGTGTTGAAAGAATGTATGAAGTCGTCTGAACCATGGAATGTTTTAACATTTACATGGGTCTCGAGGACAACGCCTACAGGTCGTTGGTTTTTTAAGGTGAAAATTGATTCTAACAACCTGATAGAGACTGGTGATCGCACAAATCAGAATGAACTGTTTTTTTTACTTTGGAAGCATTTAACACTGAATGTGGTGTTTTTTTGAGGGTTTTGACCCTACCGTTGGCTGAATGGAATGAGAGGATGGATGCGCACTCTGAAAAAATCTCCACCCTCTTTTTGGACAGCCGGCATTGGCGAAACATTGTGGGTGTAAGGAAGGCGTTGACGTTTGAGTAGTCAACGCCCCTCTGAACCGCCTACTCTGACGTCATAAGCCAACCCCCCTCAAGGACAGCCCCCCTACCACTTAGACAATGGGAAAATACGCCTCTTTACAACAAATCCCTCCCATATAACCGCCCCTATGTAATATAAGAGCAGGAGTCTCCAGCCGGACTACACTTTGCCTGAAAAAGCCAACGACGACAACGATGCCTCCTACCAGACAGAGTTCCAGACGCCTGGCAACATCGTGGACGCCTCTGGGTGCCCGGAGTGTGGAAGGATCGCGGCTTAAAGTCTCAAAAGGTACGCAGACAGAGAGCTCTGACTTTGAGGAGGGAAAGGACGTTGAGGCAGCCGCGACCCACCTTGAGCGAGAGCAGTTGGACTGTTCTCAGTACCCCGCGACTGCCGACGAGAACACCCCTCCGCCGGAGAACTCTCAAGAAGTGCAGCTGACCGATGAGTACATTGCCTCGCTGGAGTATTCACAACTGCTGATGACTCCTGAGGAACTCAATACCCGGCACGAACACCTACCTCCTCAGCAGCCTCAGGAGTCTCAGCAGCAGCAGCCTCAGCAGCAACTAACCTCTGACGGGGACGTTGTGGAGGGGTGCCCGCCAACAGCCTTGCCTTCACCTACAAACCTTGACAAGGACTGGGACCTTGTCTGGAACGGGCCCCCGGACAGTTGGCTGTGTCGGGATAAGTACAACTGTATAAAACAGACTATAGGACATCTCCTCAATCAAGTTATAGTTAAATACAGTAGAGATGAATGTAATGGCTGTTTAATCAACCATCCCAGCCAGAGGCAGCACCAGTGTCTAGAAATAGACGATGATGAGTATTTTAGGAAACATTATCATCGTGTGATAGCATTGTTGTGCACGCCTAAATTCCTCCCCAGCATTCATTACATGTTGAACTTGCTTCATCTGACTACCGACATTAAGAAGGTCAAGACAGCGGCCGAGATTGTCCTGCTAGATCTCGAGCAAGAGAAGAAGATACTCGACAAGCTCGAGCAACTGGACGCCCTTGAAGGCCCCGGATCGCTGTCGAACGACCTCAAGACTCTGCTGGACAAGTACTACAATTCTAAATAGAGACACACGATGGGGAATATCTTCAGAAAATTGTTGTTTCGATATTACGGTTTGTGTAATTGGGCGGACATTCTGGAGAGAACCATTCTACATACTTCTGACCGAGACGGACGAATTGACAAAATGTTGTTGATTATGCAAAAAGTCAGATCATTGTCTCATTCGCTATTTCATGTATCTTGGGATTGTTTCGTCAGACGTGTTGTGAACGAGAGTCATTTGGGTTTGGCCAATACAATTAAAGCCGTTCTGGATGCATGGTGTGATGACGTGGGTGTAGGTCACCTGGTAACAATTTTGACTCTGTTTGTTGATTCTGCAAAATACTGTCTAGAAAATAACTACCCTTTAGACTTACCTGTTGAATTAAATGAATTTCAAACCGTCGTTGAATTAAAAGTTAGTCCCTATGTCTTATCCTGAGTCCTTGAGTATATTAATTCTTAGTATTGCCTTTTAGCATTATGCATGTAATCATTTTTACTATTGTGTATGATTATACTATGGAAATCATGTAATAAACCCAAAAAAAAACAAAAGAAGTCATGTCTGTGTGAATTTATCAATAAATAATCGTTGCATATATCATTTAAATTCATTTTCTGATGATGATGGCTGAGAGGAAGTGTATGGAGAAGCTTTACTACGATGCCTCACACCCGGCCAGTTTTGGTGGTGTAGAGCGTTTACACTTAGGTGTACAGGATGTTACGGGTAAAAAAGTAAATCGTGATCGAGTCAGGGGTTTCTTAATCGAGCAAGATGCCTACACCTTACACAAACCCGCTAGAATCAATTTCCCACGAAACAGGGTTTTTGTCCCAAGGGCGCTGAATCAATTTCAGGCAGACCTCTGCGATATGCAGGCCCTGGCTGGCGTCAACGATGGATTTAAATATTTACTGACCGTCATCGATGTTTTTTCAAAAAAAGCCTACGTACGCATTTTGAAGGATAAGACGGCTCCGCAGGTAGTTAAAGCTTTTGAATCTGTTTTGTCTGAGAGTGGGACGCCTCGAAAAATACAGACCGACGCGGGTAAAGAATTTTTTAACAGACATTTTCAGAACCTGATGAAAAAACACAACATTGTTCATTTTGCTACTGCCAGTGATCTGAAAGCCCAGGTTGTTGAAAGGTTTAATAGAACTTTAAAAACTAGAATGTGGAGATATTTTACGGCCAGAAACACACGCAGGTATATCGACGTCGTACAAGATTTAGTAAGTAGTTATAACGAAAGCTACCATAAAAGTATAAAAATGAAGCCCAATCAAGTTACTGACGGAAATACTCAACAGGTTTTCCAGAATCTATACGGTAATATGCCGATAGAGCAAAGTGGGAAATTAAAAATGCGTTTTAAAACAGGAGATGTGGTGAGGATATCTAAATTAAGAGGAGTGTTTGATAAAAAATACGAGCAGAGCTTTACGGACGAATTGTTTACCATATCTGAATGTCTTCCTCGTTTTCCACCCGTCTACAAACTGAAAGATTATGACGGGGATGTCATAGAAGGATCGTTTTACGAAGGTGAATTACAGAAGGTGAGCGTATCAAAAGACCACACATTCCATATTGAGAAAATCCTTAAAAGGCGCACGGTGAGGGGGCAGAGACAATTCCTCGTTCGTTGGAAGGGATGGCCCTCGAAATTCGATAGCTGGGTCCCCGCTTCTCAGATTGTAGACGTTTAAAAAAGAGTTTCAAATACAACTTGTATCAGAAGTATCATGGATCCCTTACACGATGGAGGATTCTACGTTACTCTACCTTCTAACGCTAGTATGGATGTGTATACGGACAACACAATCTCACAGTTCAGAGTGAATTTGGCCCAACACATTGATCTCGAAGGAAGTTGGGAGGTGGCCCTGACTGAGATTTCATACCCTCGTAGTTGGATAAACGTACCCGAAAACTAGACTACTTTCTATATAAAAGATATGACGCTTTCCAAAGCTAAGGATGCAAAGAACTCCGAGACAGCTAGGGGGTCTGATAAAAACGAATTTGTAACCCACACCTTAGATATTACATCCGGGGAATATGAAGATCTTGACAAGCTACGAGAGGCGGTTCTGTATATTATAAAAAATAAAATAGGCAACCAAATTTTACTCCATTACGATATTAATATGCGGAAATTTCTTTGGATGTCGTCAACCGGATGTTATAAGATCCGCTTTAATGCACCGTTGGCTTACATACTTGGTATGAAGGAAGGACAATGGTTTACTATAAAACCTAATTGGTTACCTGCCCCGTACCCAGCCGATATAAAGGCGGGTCAATACCATTTATACGTTTATACAGACGTGGTGCAACACCAGACGGTAGGGGATGCCTATGCTCCGTTATTGAGGACTGTTCCGATCGAAGGGAGATACGGGGAGTTTATTTTTAAAACTTTCAACCCTGCTTACTACCTGCCTATTAGTAGGAGACATATTGAAGAAGTAGGAATACAGATTAAGACGGATCAGAATCAGCCGGTTAATTTTAAATACGGAAAGATAATTATTACCCTGCATTTTAAACCGAGGTAAAAAACAATGGTCGTGATGGAGACACACCCTGACCTGTATCGCTTTGTTAATTATTACGAAACCCAAGCAGGAGGGTCGCTTCCGGGTTTTCACGGGGCCCCTGTGCAATATGGGCGAGGTTTGGGCTCCATTTTTTCTAAACTTTTCCGTTTTGTCGTACCTTTAGTCAAAAAAGGTTTTACAGTAGCGAAACCTCACCTGCAGTCGGCGGCTAAAAATATTGCCATGGATGTAGCAGGACGTGCGATGGAAAGAATACAGAGAAGAGAAAAGAATCAAGATGGATCCGGGTTAATGGTTTTGGCTCGAAGACCTTCGAGGAGACCGATAGGTCAGAGACTGGTTACTCATAAAAAGCGTAGGCGTGCAGTCAAAAGGAAATCAGTCTCAAGAAGGAAGCGCCGAAGAAGCAACGCCGACATTTTCTCTTAAACAATCTGACGAAAATGGCTCTTTTACATCACAAGTCGCAAGAATGCACTCTGTCGGAATTAGATTTGTTCTCACCCCCAATGACCCAACTTTCGATAGAACAAAGCCAATACGTCGAAATTTCACCCTTATCAGCTTTGACGGAGCAAGGACCCATTGAATTCTTCATACCGGGGGACGGTTCTAAATATATGGATCTCTCGGACACAATGCTTTACCTGCGTTTGCGAGTAACACACAGAGACGGCTCTCATCTGGGCCCCACCGACCACGTAGGCATCATTAACTATCCGTTAAACACAATCTTTACCCAAGTAGATGTTACATTAGGGGATAGACTCATCTCACAATCAAGCGCTACTCACCCTTACAGAGCTATGATTGAAACATTGTTAAACTTTTCAGAGGATTCTCTCAAAAGCCAATTTAGCACAGCCATGTTCTTCAAAGATACACGAGGGCGGATGGATTCAACATCGCTCACGGGCAACGATGTTAATGAAGGGCTGGTTCACAGAGCCCAATTGATTGAGGGGTCCAGGGAATTTCAACTCCTAGGCCCCATTCACTCGGATATTTTCTTTTGTGAGAGATACCTCTTAAATAACGTGGATCTAAGGCTAAAGCTAACAAGAGCCAGCGATGATTTTTGTTTAATGAGTCCCCCCGACGCTGATTGCTCTCTGAAGATAATAGGAGCCACCCTTTTTGTAAAAAAAAGTAGCGGTCGCACCGGCCGTTTCTTTGGGTCACGCAGCGGCTCTCCACAAAGACAACGCGCTGTACCCCCTATCGAGGATCAACGTAAAGACTTACTCTATACCCCAGTTATCGAGGATCTGCCATCAAGACAATCTCTTTTTGGGACATACGCCAAAGTATGTGGTTTTAGCACTCGTCAATCACAGCGCTTTTGTGGGGCGGAAGAATTTAAATCCTTTTAACTTTGCCCACCACAATATTGAATACCTAGCCCTAACTCAAGAAGGGCGGCAGATCCCATCTAAGGCGTTTCAACCCCAATTTAACGCAGGAAACGCAGTGCGCGAGATTCATAACTTGTTTTCCTCGACGGGGAGGTTTTTAAAAGATTTACCTCTAAGTATAGACCACGAAGACTTTCAACAAGGCTATGCTCTGTTTGCCTTTAATCTAAATCCTAGCCAGGACACAGAGGCTTTATCCCCTGTGTCCAGCGGTACACTCAGATTGGAGATGAGATTCAGGACCCCGCTTCCCCATACCGCCACACTTATTGTGTACGCTTGTTATGACTCTATTTTAGAAATTAACTCGAAGAGGGAAGTGTTAATGGACTATTACTGAGGAGATGAACGGAAGGGAATTGGAGAGTTTGATGACACGTTTACAAGGACATTTATTTGGAGGCGTTTACGCTTCGGACGAGTTATCCTCCTTGAAACCCTCGCCCCCCATATACTATATAGTTAATACACACCCCCGCTCTAAACCCGGAGAACATTGGTTGGCTCTCACCTTGGAAAAGGACGACTCTGCATCTTTTTTCGACCCCTTCGGCTTTCCCCCTGATTTTAAATATTACCCACAAAGTATAAAGTCTTTTCTGGAAAAGTATTCTAACCGTATAATTTACCATAATCGCCAGTTACAACACGAACTGTCAGCGGCCTGCGGCCCTCATTGTGTGTACTACCTGAGCCACAGAGGGTGTGGAGAGTCTTACCAGGATGTGATGGACTGCTACACCGACGATGTAATCAAGAATGATGCTATGGTATCTGCTTTTGTTCGGCGACACCGGTTTTTTACTTGCAAACCATGCGGAGGACAAAAATCATGTTCTTTCAACAAATTTAAAAAATGTCATTGTCTGTAACGGATTATGTTTTTCAAATCATTTATTCAATAAAAGCAATTTAAAAGGCAATACATAGTGATGTGTTTTTCCTTACATAAAATAAGTGTCATATTTAAAACCCCTCCCACTTTATAGTCGAAGCAGTCCGTTTTCTTTTCTTTTTCCCGTTTGAAGATTCCTTAACAATGGGATTAGGTATATATGAGCCGTTTTTTAGACGTCTCAACTCCTCGCGTGCATGTGGGTTAGAAACCGTTGTTTCGGGTATATTGAGTTCTGAGAGGGTGTGTAGAAACTCGCTCCAACCTCTAGGACCTTGCGATGAAACATTCTTGCCGATGAGATGTTTGAGTAAATCAGTCATGTGGGATCCTCTGACGGGCTTACCTCTGAAGATGAATTCGCTGCGAGGAGTCCAACCTCTTTCGTCGGTAGACAGTTTTCTTAAAACATAATCGGCGTTTTTACGGTAACGAGGAGGGATTGTTTGGACGATGTCGAGCCAGGCTTCATTCTCCAAACCCGTCGCTTCATCTGATGGGGATGTGTTTGATGTCTCAGCAGGTAGAGTCAGGTTGATTGGTCGTCGTTCGTTTTCCCCTTGTTTGAGCAACCCTAAATATCGTTGCATCAAGGATTGGTACTTTTTAATTTTCTCATACTGGTCTAGAGAACTATCTTCTAGGACCTCCTTCATTTTAAAATCCAAATTACGCTCCGCCGTCTCTCGAATGGTTGGTTCCGGCCTGCTTAAACGTTCCAGTTGGTGAGGTGAGACAAGAAACATTTTCTGAGCTGTTCTCAAACTCATGTTGGTTAAAGTTTATTTATTTATTAGACCGCCTAAAAGACTTCCGAGGACAGGGGCGAATGCCCCCAACAAGGGTAAGATAAAACCACCCTTTTGAATCAAGACCGCACGTTTTTTCTTCAGACTTTTTTTCTTATCGGCCAATTCTCTGATCACCTTCTTTTGCTTTTTTAGCCTCTTATACTGCGAAGGACTCAGCGGTATGTGACCTTTTAAGAGATTTAGAGCAATCTCGCAGAGAGCTTTCACCAAGCTACCGGGACCGCGCAAAAGTATGTCTTTACGTTTCTTGGGCTTGGCGTGAAACAAAGTTTTGAGCAGCGGAGCATTTCTTTTTAAAAGCTTCGACATCTTATTAAGTCTTGGGTATGTAGACGGTAGGCCACTGATGAGCTAGTAAGCCCGTCCTCAGTCTATATTGATCTGGACATGTCGGGGTTAAATCCACTAATAAATACCCGTGAGCGTCTTTGGTAGCGTCTTCAAAGCTTTCCAAAAAATACTTTTTCTTTGAGGGAAATATCTGATTAGCCAAAACACTCGTTTGTAATTTATCACGCGGGTTTTTAAACAACACCATATAATTACTGTTGAGGCTGATTGTCCGGCTGTATTTACCTTGATGAAAAATGTTCTGCGTTAACATGATGACGCTCATATTCCTATGATGTCTATATTGGGTAAAAATTCTTACCACCTCAGGGTGGTCCGACGCCTGAAAGATGACGTCGTCCAGAATAACCAAATGACTTTGACGCGCTGGAAACAAACTTTCATCCTCAAAAGAATCAGGGAGACCTTTCACAAAGTTAATATTTTTATTCAGCTTTTGAAGTTCCTCGTACAGAGGTTGAAAAGAAGTGTAGATCCATACAACATTGTCAGGAAGACTTTTCATAACATGGTTACAATTTTCCAAGATACTTTTTACAAAATATGTTTTTCCACACCCGCTTGGTCCAGATATTAAACAAGAAAAGGGGGGTTGAAGCCTCGGATCAAAATCAACTTGATTCAACTCCATTTCACAAAACACACTAATAACCGAAAGGCAGGGTGTGTCCGTGGGGGATAAGACGTCTCTTGTCATATACTACCCTGAACTTTTTCATGAATGACCTGTTTTTTAGGTGAAAACCCTTTTTGTTACGCACGATAGTGTGTTGAGGCGTTTCAATCGTTCTGGTTTGTGTGCCTGATGAGTCAATGTACCCTTCGACTAAATTCTTGATGCTGTCAAAATTGACGCGTTTGCAAGTGTCATGGGTCTGTGTGATACCTTTTACCTTCATTACCGTTTTCATGCTGTTCCTAGTTTGGTAGGCGTAACTTTTAGGACCCGCTGAAACAAACTCCTGAATGCTATCTCCTCCCAACTCGTCAGTCAAATCCCCCAAATAGTCACCTAATTCCAAAGGACTTTCGCCGTCTTTGACTACATAGACGAGGCTGTCCGTGTCGGTGTACAAAACACTCGTCTGCAGTCGCTCCAAATATGCGTACATTTTTAGACGTGCATAAGCCGTGGTCATGCATGCTGCAAAGATGTTAGCGGTTTTGGAGGGGGGGACGTTGCAACGTCGGTGGTAGCTGTACTGCACGATCGACCTTTGATCGTTGAGGAAGTGAAAGGCTTTGATCTCGTACAACCCCGAAAATAACAATTCAAAGAAGCGTTCTGTGCTGCTTACAATCTCTGTTTTATCCAAATTATCACGCTGTCCCAATTTGCCCCAAAAGTTGTTGAGGCATAATTTAGACACCTGCCTCTTACCCGCATTCACATTTATTTTTGAGGGGTCTAGTCTAATACCTTGGTGAGTCTCATAGTTTTCGATGTACTTTTCCCTACCTGCCTGATCAACGACGTAGGAAGGATACCCCGAGGCCTCTTGCTTCCCTTTAAGGAATGTATCGATATATGCTTTGAAGACGTCGCTACTCGACGAGTCAAAATGCCACACCTCCGTAATTTGTGATACGGTGTAGCCCAGCTCGAGAGCCTTGTTGAATTCAGGCATAACCCAAACACCGGTTAAGGCTCTCTCGTCATCGTTATGCGAACACGAACTTTCTTGATTGTTAAGTTCTGCGCACGTGCGACAAAGTGTAAACACCAGTTTACCTCTTGCCGTTTTGTAGGGCAGCAGGGGGAAATAGAGGCCTCGTGGAGGGTTGACTTTAGCTCTGATGAACCCGAAATACTTTTGGGGGTCATCGAAATTGTCGTGAATGATGGTAGGATGTCCTAACGGATAGGCACATGTGCTGTTGACAAAAGGATAAAGCGATGTAACATCGACGTACATTACACGTCCACCGGGGGCAGCCGTATAATGTAACACGAAGGCATTCGTTCTCCCTCCAAAAAGAGCTTTACGTGGTATAAGAGGCTCAGGGAATTTTGAATTGCGCAAGAACTCTCTTATATCCGGATTTGACTTTTTTAACCGCAGCCACTCATGCTCCCACATCAACACAAGCTGTACACCGTGCTTGACTTTTAGATCCTGTATTTTCTTTTTAACCCTGTCAAACTTTTCTTGAAACGGTCGTTTACTCATAGGACACTTTTGAGTAGGATCGTAACATTCACGGCATCCGTGATAGAAACATCCGAGATATTCCCATACATATTTTACGCCGTCTATCAAAGTGTACCCGTCTACATAGTACTGCCCGATCTTGACCTCCCCCTTGTTTAAGGCGTGAATAATAGGTATTTTTTGGCTGTGCGCCACCCACATTAGGTATTGGATCGAGTCGTGTGAGAATGATTTGGATTGTTGTATGTAATTATCGGTCGGCGTAATAGCCAATGTTTTAGGTGTTAGGAAATTGTTCCGGAACACCTTCATGCAGGAGGAGGCGATAGTTACAGAATTGAACGGGTCTGTACCAGTCGCATTAAGAAACTCCTCTCTAAATTTCTCACAAGCTGTCGCCAAAATATTCACATCATTTCTGCAGTACATTAGAGCTTCCTGAGCAAAATTGAAGGTTCCCTTACACGCTACCTCGTACCATTCAAAAAACTTTGTACGATGGACCGTCGACATACGCTCTACCCCATAATATTTTGGATCAGGGTAGGGACCGATGTAATTTAAATGGTCTAGAGAGCTAAAGCCATGGGGGAAATACCCTTTAGTTTGATCGATGAAACCTAGAGCTTTAGGCAAGGAGCTGAGGGGCATCGTGAGGAAGGACAAGGAGTCGATGTACCCCAGTTTGTAGTCCGTATCTGAGAAACAAATGACTTTGCTCCCTTGCATAATGACGCTGACATTAACCCCCATGTCTACCATTTTGTTTAGAATGATGTAAGCGTCAAAACCTTTGGCGTTGTGAGCGATTAGTTTAGACTGTTCAAAACGAGGGTTCCTGACATAATCAAGAAATTGTTCGACGCAATCAAGACCCAACCAATGTTTTTCCAACCCCTTTGTCGATTTGGTACACACTAGGTAGGGTTTGTGTTTACCGTCAGCACCTACGAATGTTTCAAAATCGTAGTAAATTATTTGTTTACAAGGCGCTTCCGGTTTTAGAGGCTGCATGTAACACAGATGAGGGTTTCCTCTCGCCTCATCACCGCCCTTAGGTAGAACCTCTCCACATACTGTGCATTTGGCTTGAGGGCATTTATGTTTAACATTCTCCCCCTGTGATTTGACGTAATATTCCACACTGCATTCGCTACATTTTTTGTATTTCTCACAGTTGCTAGTCTCGGATTTTGAGGTCTGTCTGCGTTCTTTGTGTTTAACGAAGCAACTCTCGTTCTGACATATTTTGTTACAATCGTTACAATGAATGGCTTTGAACGGTTGTTGTTTGCAGGTAGGGTCGAGACAGATGTGACAATGCCCCTCACAACTATGTTGTTCTTGGTTTTTATGCCCTTTGTAACAATGACTGCAAAAGTAGGATTTCCCTATGAACTCCTTAACCGATTTTATTCCATAATAGTGTCCGTCTAATAGCAGTAAGAACACTGAGTCCTCTGATTTGGGGTATTGCGTCTCAAAAAAAGACAGGGGGCGTTCGCAATCCGCTCTATAAGCTATAACGATTTTGCGTTTCACAAGCGTTTCAAATTTGTGTACATCCCTCAGACTAACGGCAGTCTCACAAGTCAACCCCACGCTTTGCTGTAAATAACGAGCCCTCTGTGTAGCCTGATCAACAGTCAACGATCCGTCAAGCAGGTATGCTAACGATCTAGCAAAGCATAATTTATCATTTTTGTCATACGTTATGTACAAACATCTCTTCTTCTTTTGAACCATTTCATCATTTGTAGTCAAAATTAGTTTGCGTTTGGCACCTCCTCCGCCATTAACATCAAATACAATCTGTACAACAAGTTCTAGACTATTGTCGGCCAGTACCTCTGTATTAGATTGTGCGATGCGATCTAGCAAATTATGGACTGCGTCAGTTACGTCATTCGGGTCATTAACAGCATCTAGGTAACAGTGCTCCCTCACATTTTCACCCACTATTTCTGCTTGGACTATATCACCGCGACTAGTCGATCTGATTACCTCCTGCACAGCTTCATTCAAATTATTGCCAATGTTTGTGTAGAAGGCTGCAAAATCAAGGGGGTCTTCGGGTCTCGTTGTATTTAGACGTCGTCTTATCTCCAAGTTGTTAAAATTCGGACGCCTAACTTGTCCCCCCACCTGTCTGTTTGTGTCTGAAGATTGTTGCAAGGTGGATTGTGTACTGGGGGTTGGTGCTGGGGGATGTTCTGCTTGAATGTGTCGATGTACCCGAGACTGTTGTTGGAGGTCTTGTCTAGCTGGTGTACTACTACCACCAGCTTCTGTCTGTTGCGTTTGATTGTGCGTGTATGGTTGGTATTGAAAGTTTTGTGTATTTGACACAAGTGTCTGCTGGCAATGTGTACTGCTGCTACCTTCTGCATATTGCATTTGATTGCGTGGGTGTGGCTGGGAATGTTGTGAAAATGATACAGAGGATTGCTGTTGGTCATTTCTATGTATGTCTGGTTCAAGTATGTCCTCAACGGCTTCGTCGTTTGAAGATGACTGGTTAAGACGTGCAAGAGCCCTCTCTAAAGGATTAAAGAAATCAATAAAATCCTCAATGTGTCTTATAGCCACAAACGGATCGCCATCATCGCCGCCGATTTCATCAGGCATTTGAAAAGGCTCGATTTGCATAGAGATCTCATCGTTTAAGGCATTTACAATTTCAGCCAAACCTTGACCTACATTATCTAAATCCATGTCACCCCCCTCAGAGTTTTCCATTTCAGATTCGCTTTCAATCGGTGGAAACCCGACGAATTCACCTTCCTCTTCGGCCCTCACGTTTTCACGCCTTAATATCTCTTCTTCTTCTTCTCCTTCTTCTTCTTCTTCGTCAGATATTATTATGACCTCAGGTTGAGCAGTCTCTGGGACCGTCTCGCTCAGTATATCACCACCTATAATCATACAACATTACCGGTTCATTTAAAAAATAGTAATACATAGGTTTTATTTTATTTAAAAAAAAAAAGGAAATTTACCGTTCACTCCTGCAGATAATTCGTCATCCAATTCTTCCTCATCACTAGAAATTACGAAAATCTCCGGCTGTCTAACCCTCTCGTTCACATCCTCATTCAATTCTGTAAATATCCATTACTAACAGTTAATTTTAAAGCAAGAAAAAGCTCTAAACGTTTCAAAAAAAGAAATACTTACGCCGGATTCCTGTCACAACATCGCCACCTTGTGACGCTGAATAATAATACAGTTGAATTTCATCCAACAACGCTTCTAATTTTGTAAAAATTCAAATTTAAAATAAGAAATACGAACTCATTCACTCATTCAAAAAAAAAATAAAATAAAAAAAAAACTCTCCTAACTCTATAAAATTAAAATAAAAGTAAAACAAAAAATACATATTAATACAGACTTATTCCAAAATCTCTCATAACTTAAAAATAAAATAAACGCTATAAGTATAAAAATAAAGTCATGCATCATTCCATTAAATAAATAAATCACTCACTAAGATGCTTGCTTTTCCAGAAGCTTCATTAAGATGTAGGGGTTTTTTATTTCATAGCAAAAACATTAATAGAAGTGAATATAAGTGCCACATTTGTATGAGTATATATACATATATAGATAATATCAAGAGTTAATTACCTGGATTCATCTTGGAAGCTCAGAGCCGATACCTCTTGAGAATTTTTCAGAGAAGTGAGTGTGGCATTGCGAAGGCCTCATATTACTTTTCCCCCTTCACCATAATAGAAATGGCTAGTACTTTTCCCCCGGCGGTTTTACCCATACTAAACCACTCCCTCCGATCACGTCATTCAATCTCATTATTATTCATTATTCACTCAATCTAGGGGGGCGTGCACCGGATCCGGAAGTTAACCAAACAATTAGCATTTGAACCCGGGTCAGCCATGATATCTGCAAAAACAGGTAGGAACACCACCTACACATCATCCATCTTCATTAAGGGGTCATTAATCTTCATTAAATGACATCAGGAAGTCATTAAGGGTCATTCATCTTCATTATATAACACCTGGAAGTCATTAAAGGTCATTCATCTTCATTAAACGACATCCGGAAGTCATTAAAGGTCATTCATCTTCATTATACGACATCCGGAAGTCATTAAAGGTCATTCATCCTCATTAAACGACATCCGGAAGTCATTAAAGGTCATTACCCCTCATTAAATGACATCTGGAAGTCATTAAAGGTCATTAACCCTCATTATATGACATCTGGAAGTCATTAAAGGGTCATTAATCTTCATTAAATGACATCAGGAAGTCATTAAGGGTCATTAATCTTCATTAAATGACATCAGGAAGTCATTAGGGGTCATTAATCTTCATTAAATGACATCAGGAAGTCATTAAGGGTCATTAACCCTCATTAAATGACATCAGGAAGTCATTAAGGGTCATTAACCCTCATTATATGACATCTGGAAGTCATTAAAGGGTCATTAATCTTCATTAGGGAGGGGTCATGACCCATACATGACCCCCCTAATCTAATTAAGAATGTCATCCATCAAATTTTGACAGAAGCGGCCTTGTAATATTCTCTCTAATGAGGAGTCAAGTCCACTGGTGGGTCATCCTCCTCTGATTCAACGAATGACCAATATTAAAATCAGATATTTCAGCAAATGTGATGTAAGGACAAGTTTTGTTTTGTTCTAGATTGTTTTAAAATGTAATTACTTTTAATATAGGATCATAAAATGATCCCTATTGTGAAAGTCATTAGAGAGAAATCTCCTGTTACAACTTTATAAAAATTTAGTTGGTTGTCATTGAGGAGTCATGTCCACTGGTGGGTCATCCTCCTTTGATTCAACGAATGACCAATATTAAAATCAGATATTTCAGCAAATGTGATGTAAGGACAAGTTTTGTTTTGTTCTAGATTGTTTTAAAATGTAATTACTTTAAATATAGGATCATAAAATGATCCCTATTGTGAAAGTCATGAGAGAAATCTCCTGTTACAACTTTATAAAAATTTAATTGGTTGTCATTGAGGAGTCAAGTTTTGTTTTGTTCTAGATTGTTTTAAAATGTAATTACTTTAAATATAGGATCATAGAATGATCCCTATTGTGAAAGTCATTAGAGAGAAATCTCCTGTTACAACTTTATAAAAATTTATTTGGTTGTCATTGAGGAGTCATGTCCACTGGTGGGAAAGTTTTTTTTTTTTTTTTTTTTTTCCTTTTGGTCCAAACTGTTTTAAACTGTAATTATTTTAAATGTAGGCTTGTTTAAATGTTTTTTTTTTATTTGCACTTTTTTTTTTTTAAGCTCTGACCCAGTTTCTGCTGAATTGGCATGCAAATTGCCCTTGAACGATTCGGGATTACTGTATTTGCTAATTCAATGACCCATCACCGGTGATCAACATCTGCCACCCGATTGGCTGGTTGTAAACGATGAATATGGGCGTGGAAAAAAGAATATAAATACTGCAGGTAAAAGCAGGGCATTTCCCCTCTGTTTTTTATCAAGACAGGACATTTCTTTGCTGACTGTGCTGCTTTTTGCTTTTACTGAATTTTTACAATGGCAAGTGAGAAGAGGTAAGACTTGGTATTTCTTTGAGAGCTGGTGTATCCTTCAGTGAAATGTACTTTTAAATTGCATTAGTATTATTTTAATTATTGAATAATTGTGCTCTAGATCATGACTAAAATTACTAAATTACTAAAAGTAATTTGAGAGAAATCTATTTTTAATTGCATGAGTATTTTATTTTTTAACAAATTATTGAATAAATGTCTTCTCAATTACTAAAATGTAAAATTTGTAACTTTAAAAAAATTGATTGTCTCGTCCAAAGAGCACAATTAATTCCTGAGTTGGAAGCTGACAAATTGTGCCTAATTTTAGAATTGACCTTTTTTATTTTTTGTCATTCTTTTAGACTTCCTGACCGTCACATCGTCTACTGTCTGCGGTGTTGCAAGCCTCAGGAAAAAATCTCTGTACATCTCACCAAGGCTTGCATGAAGGAGAGCACACGTGAGGAGGTCGAAGTTCAGGTCAGGAAGGCCAAAGCCTCGACAAAGGAATGGCTGCGCAATGGCCGTCGCATCGACTACTTGGACCTGCTGAAAAGATTTCCGCACAGAAAGTGTCGCCATACGCTTACAAGAATGCTTGTAGAGCTAGGCTTTTTTGTGTCAAACATGCCGCAAGAGTCAGACATGGAACCAGTGTCACAAGCGCAGGACCCTGACATCCGCAATGCTGATGCTGCCGCGTCGACCTCTGCAGCAACCGCTTCCGGCAGCTATCACATCAAACCGTCCTGCAGCCAGGAGGTTCGCAGAGCGATTGAAACACTGGCTGGCCAACAATTAGACAGAAGCGGAAAGGAGAAAGTTAGCCATTATTTGGCGCATTTGACTTCTTTGGCCGAACAACATTACCGGATGCGGGCGAGTCAAAGCGTTGTTGAAATTGCCGACATTCTTGATGAGATGGCAGGGTAAGAATTTCACAGGGCATCACAATCACATTTGATGCTTGCTCAGATTGTAATGTCTTGTCTTTCTTTGATTTTCCAGCTTCACTCAACCAAAGCCCCCAGAGAGCGGCCCGTCAGCCACGGACACCAAGTCTTTGTGGAGCGACTTTGATGCGTTCGTCAAGGCCTTCCCCGTAACCAGGTTGGGACAGCCTCCCACCAAAAAGATGAGAATGGAGGCTGGCTTTTCGGAAGACAGGACAAATTATGATGAGTGGCGAAAGCAGCAGTATGAACAAAGGGAGCAATATCTGCTTTGTAAGTAGTCCTATCACATCATTGGCAGTCTATTTTTGCTGGTGCAAATGCCTGAAAAAATAAATTCATAAATGAATCATTTCTCTTTTCAGCATATTACACTTCCAGGAAGCCAGATGCTGCGAAGTTGAAGAAACTCATTGACGATGAGGGTTTCGTTGGCAACTGTCCTTTGCCAAAGGATATTGTCTCAAAGTGAAAACAAGCATTGAAACGGACAAAAAAGTCAAGAAAAAAGTCAAGAAGCAAACATGGTTGGGGCTGGTACTGAGAGATTTCGGTGAAAAGGGGATTGGTAAGGACTTCATTCCAACTCGCCTATTGTTTACAGGTGTGGTGGCTTCGAGGCACTTCACTGTAAGGGAAATCAGTCCAATTAATTATTAAATCAATAATGGTTAATTATTAAATTAATAATCAATTGGCTCATTAATTGAAGGAAACTCAACTTCAGAAGAGGAGCAGAATTCGTCCGGCTGGCCAACTGAGCTTCACGGGGTCAACCTGCTGGCTGGGAAGAGGCCCTTTTTGGTTGAGGCCTCAGGGTGCCTAGAAAGGCACCATCCGTTTTAGCCTGTGCAGGGACCAAAAGCAGCGTGTTTCGCCGCTCCTGTGGCAACACGCGATGGCTTCTGTGCGTTGCCGTGTGCTGGAGGTTAAGCTAGCTGGGCTAGCTCTTTGTCTGGCAGCAGGAACAGAAGGGCCAGGGGCCCAAGAGAGCAGAGCCAAAAGAGCAGCGAAAATAGCGGGAGCCAAAAAGGAGCCAAAAAAAGAGCGAAGCAAGCAGGGAGCATGCTTTTATATTGGGAGGGCGGCGGCCTCCACACCAGGGGTCCGGTGAGACCAAAGTGGAAAGTTACCAGCTTGGAGAGGGTTTTGGTAGACTAATCAGATTGAATCTGGATCCCATGTTTGTTGAGATTCTAAGGTCAGAATTCAATCAATGCAACACGTACAATTGAATACCTCAAATGAAATGTTACCTAGCTTACACTGTTAAAACGTGCATACACATGAAAGTTTAGTGGAGAATCTGCCACTGCAATGGAACATTTTCATGACATTTCGTAGAGTCAACATTTCACAAATGGCAAACATAACATTTCATAATTCATTGTTCTGTTGCAAAATAAGAAAGTCAAGTTTTTAAGAAGGCTTTTACTGTTCTGACTTGTGTGTGTGTGTGCGTGTGCGCGTGTCAGTCAGAACATGTGTGGCTGTTTGTGGGGGATGTTCTTGTCCTCCCCACCCGCCACGGTGGCATGTCCAGGAAACAGGAGTGGAATTCCTTTGGAACTGAGGTTGCAAAAATTTACAACCGGCCGATCATCGTTACATCACAAAAGGCGAGATTGTCTGTGACTACCATGGGAAACTCATCACAGCTGCAGAGGGCCGTATGAAAATGCAGGATCCTGACAGTGAGCCGACGTTCCTGTTTTTTTTTTCAAACAACACTGCATTGACACCGAGAGCCCTCGCTGCGAGTGCCACCCAGAGAAAGACACTTTCGGGCGACGCATCAACCACTCGAGAAAAAGGGCTAATCTGAAGCCACAGCACTGCGAACTGATGGGGAAGAAGGGTGTGGAACACGTCATTTTGTTCAAGGCATCAAAGGACATTGCCGTTGATCAAGAGTTGCTGTTTGATTATGGCGTCAACAGAAGGTCCTTTAGAGGAGAAGGCCTTCACCTGGAGTGTTTAGATGAATAGTGTACTTCAGTGCTGTGAATAATAAAACATTTTGATCAAACTTAATTTTGTTTTGCTCTTTATTGGTTGGAAATGTATAAAACTATCTGAATTTGACCACATTTAAATGGTGTCTGCTAAGTTACATTGCTGTAAAAAAAAAAAATATTATAAAATTATAAAAATTTAGTCTCATGACAAAAACACTATGTAACTTTATACAAATTCATACAGTCATAAAAATGCTCCTCACCAAAAGTCACCAACTGACAAATGTTTGTTTTTATATGGGAAAAAGTAAAATTTGCAACTTTATACAAAATCATTTGATTGTCAATCAGGAGTCAAGTCCACTGGTGGGTCATCCTCCTCTGGTTCAACCAATGACCAATGTTAAAGTCAGATATTACAGCAAATGTGAGGTAAGGACAAGCTTTGTTTTGCTCCAGGTTGTTTTAAAATGTAATTGCTTTAAATATAGGATTGTAAAATGATCCCTGAAAAGGCCCATATGCGATGATGACATCTACTTGGGTTTTGACCATATTAGAACTTTAACTGTTCGCAGCCAAATTGGGTTACATTGGGATGCTTGGTGTAGTTGGAAAGCACAGAATCTAAGCTTTCCATTGATGTATGGATGATGGAAATCGGCCTTTCCAATGCGGCGCTAGATCCCTGAATATATGGCAAAGTTTGATGCAGAATCCCCAGTTCACTAAATTGTCCCGTTTTTGCCAAATATTTTGTGTCACTGTGAGCAGCATCCATTTTCAGGGCTAGTTGATTCGGCAGGTGAGTTGTTACACACTCCTTGGCGGGTTCCGACTTCCCTGGCCACCGTCCTGCTGTCTATATCGACCAACACCTTTTCTGGGGTCTGATGAGCGTCGGCATTCGGCGTCCGGTGGAGGACAACTAAATAAAAACTGCGGCTAAGATAAAACTGCGGCTTACTCGAGCGCCGGCTGCCCTGAGGGAAACTTCGGAAGGAACCAGCTACTAGATGGTTCGATTAGTCTTTCGCCCCTATACCCAGGTCGGACGACCGATTTGCATGTCAGGACCGCTGCGGGCCTCCACCAGAGTAGAAACAAAGTGACCTAATAGAGAAAAAAACCCAATGAATATAATTAAGATATGGACCACCTGATACCCCCCCAAAAAATACCCAAAAGGTGTCAAATGTATTAAAAAAGCAACAATTTTCCATCAAAATAACATATCAAAGTTAAGGATAAACACATAAACATCAGTAGCCACAACAGCCCACAACAGGCAAACTTTCATATGGAGTCAACCTTCACCGAGACCACATATGGACTTGGTCAA